>NC_092767.1:11918353-12233041 GCF_047496795.1 Chiloscyllium punctatum | reverse complement strand
CTTGAACAAGGGAACCACGTTTGCTAGCCTCCAGTCCTCCGGCACTACTCCTGTAGACAAAGAGGACACAAAGAGGCCAATGGCTCTGCAATCTCCTCCCTTGCTTCCCAGAGAATCCTAGGATAAATGCCATCAGGCCCAGGGGACTTATCTATTTTCACCCTTGCCAGAATTTCCAACACCTCTTCTCTACATATCTCAAAGCCATCCATTCTACTTATTCGTGCCTCAGTATTCATATCGACAACAATGTCCTGTTCCTGAGTGAATACTGACGAAAAGTATTCATTCAGTGCCTCCCCAATCTCTTCAGCCTCCACACGCAACTTCCCATTACTATCCTTGATTGGACCTATTCCTACCCTAGTCATTCTTTTATTCCTAACATACCTATAGAAAGCCTTAGGGTTTTCCCTAATCCTACCAACTAAGGACCTTTCATGTCCACTCCTTGCTGCTCTTAGCTCTCTCTTCAGGTCCTTCCGGGCTACCTTATAACTCTCAATCGCCCCTATTGAACCTTCACGCCTCATCTTTACAAAGGCCGCCCTCTTCCATTTAACAAGGGATTCCAATTCCTTATTAAACCACGGCTCCAACACACGACCCTTTCCTCCCTGCCTGATAGGTATGTACTTATCAAGGACACTCAATAGTTGCTCCTTGAACAAGTTCCACATATCAATTACGCTCTTGCCTTGGAATCTACTTTTCCAATCCACACATCCTAAGTCATGCCTCACCGCATCATAATTTCCCTGCCCCCAGCTATAACTCTTGCCCTGTAGTACACACTTATCCCTCTCCATCACTAGAGTAAAAATCACCGAATTGTGGTCACTGTCCCCAAAGTGCTCACCTACCTCTAGTTCTAATACCTGGCCTGGTTCGTTACCCAGAACCAAATCCAGTATGGCCTCACCTCTTGTTGGCTTATCTACATATTGTGTCAGGAAACTCTCCTGCACACATTGCACAAACACTGACCCATCTAACGAACTTGAGCTATAGCTTTCCCAATCAATATCAGGAAAGTTAAAGTCCCCCATAACAATCACCCTATTACTGTCACTCTTCTCCTGAATCATCTTCGCAATCCTTTCTTCAACGATTCTAGGACTATTAGGAGGCCTGTAAAAGACTCCTAACAGGGTGACCTCACCTCTCCTATTCCTAACCTCAACCCAAACTACCTCAGATGGCAAATCTTCGTCCATCTTCCTTTCCACCGCTGTAATACTATCTTTGACAAGCAAAGCTACACACTCCCTCTTTTACCCCCACCTCTGACCCTACTAAAACATTTAAACCCTGGAACCTGCAACAGCCAATCCTGTCCCTGATCTAGCCATGTCTCCGTAATAGCCACAACATCGAAGTCCCAGGTACCAACCCACGCTGCAAGTTCACCTACCTTATTTCGTATACTTCTGGCATTAAAGTATACACACTTCAAGCCACTCTTCTGTTTACAGGCACCCTGTAAACAGATGGCAGGACTTCAATTGAAACACATGGAATTATGACTCTAATCTGACTATGAAACCCTTGTCAATTGTTGTTAAAACCCATCTGGTTCTCTAATGCCCTTCAGGGATTAGGGCTGTCCTTGTCTTATCTGGGCTACACATGACTCCATACCCACAGCAATTGGTGCATTTGGTGGAGGTCAGCCATCTAAGCTCCAGGCCCTCACAGCAGGAGGTCCTCAAGATTGTGTCCTAGCCCTAACTATCTTTAGTGACTGTATAACTGACCTTCCCTCAGGCAGAATGTCATGAGTCCGAGGGTTCACTAATACTCACACAATGTTCAGCAGCATTCTTCCCTCCTCAGATACTGAAGCACTCCATGTGGCTCTGCAACAAGATCCTGGCAACTTCCAGGCCTGGGCTGACAAATAACAATGAATATTCGGCCACACAAGTGCAAAACAATTACTACCTTCAATCATCTAAATAATGCCATTCAATGGCTTTGCTGTTACTGAATCCCCTAAGATCAACAACCTGGGAGTTACATTGAGCTGAAAATGAAATGGATTTACAATGTGGCTATAAGAGCAGGTCAGGGGGCAAGGTCAGTGCAGTGAGGGATGTACCTCATGGCTCCAAAAGCCTCTCCCCCATCTCCAAGGCACACGTCAGGGGTGTGATGGAAGACTCCCCACTTGCCTGGATGGAAATAGTTTCAAGATCCCTCATGAAATGGGATCCCAGCATGACCAAGCAGCCATATAAAAGCACAATGTTGCAGACACTCAAAATCCGAAATGAAATCCGAACGTGCTGGAGAAATTCATCAAACCTGGCAACATCTGTGGAGAGAAATATAGAGTTAACCTTTGGAGTCCACATCTAACTCTTCTTCAGAACAGTGCTGATCAGGAGTCATGTCAGACTAGAAACATTCATTCTCTTTCTCTCTTCAAAGTTACAAATGTTCTCCAACATTGACTCTTTTACGATGAAGTAATCAGTTTGATTGACACCACATCTACAACATTCAGTCCATCCACCACCAGCGTTCAGTAGCAGCATTGAGTATCATTGATAATACACACTGCAGAGACTCACCAATGCTCCGTAGACATCATCTTCAACATCTATGGCCACTACCTTCCTAAAGACAAAGGCAGTAGATGCATGAGAACACCATGACCTGCATATTCCCTTCCAAACCACTCACCATCCTGACTTGGATTATATTCCTTCACTAAGTTGCTTTAGTCCCAGTGGACCATAGGGCTGCTCTTTCAGAGACACAGTTGGTCGTGAGTTTAACCAGTGGAGGGGCGGGATTGAGAAGGTGATCTCAGCCAGCGTAGGGATTGAACCTGTGCTGTTAACATAGAACCTAGAACAGTACAGCTCAGGACAGGCCCTTCTGCCCTTGATGTAGTGCTGACCTTTTTTCCACCCTAAGTTCAAACTAAGTGACATACTTTATTGTTCTATCTTCTATGTGCCTCTCCAAGAGTCGCTTAAATGTCCCTAATGTATCTGACTCTATTACCACCGCTGGCAGTGCATTCCACACACCCACCACACTCTGTGTAAAGAATCGACCTCTAAAACCTCCCTAATCCTTCCTCTAATTACCTTAAACCGATTCACCGTTGTGACAGCTTGGGGAAAAAGTCTCTGCCTATCCAGTCTTTCATTGCTTCTCATCATCTTGCACAACTTTATCATCCTTCTTTGCTCAAATAAGAAAAGCCCGAGCTCCCTCAACATTTCTTCATAAGAAATGCCCTCCAGTTCAGGCATGCATCCTGATAAATCTTCACTGCACCCTTTCCGGAAGTCTCCATATCCTTCTTATCATGAGGCGACCAGAACTGAACACAATATTCCAAGTATGGTCTAAACAGGGCTTTGTAGAGCTGCAGCATAACCTCACGGCTCTTAAACTCAATCCCCCTGCAAATGAAAGCAAACACACCATACAGCTTCTTAACAACCCAACAACGTGGGTGACAACTTTGAGGGATCTATGGACATGGACACCAAGATCCTTCTGTTCCTGCCAAGAATCCTGCCTTTAACCCTGTATTCTACATTCAAATTTGATTTCCAAAATGAATCATTTCACACTTTTCCAGGTTGAACTTCATCTGCCACTTATCAGCCCAGCTCTGCATCCTGGTAATGCCCCATTGCAACCTACCACAGCCCTCCATACTGTTCACCACTGCACCAACCTTCATCTCATCAGCAAACTTGCTAATCCACCCTTTCACCCTTCCACTTCCTCATCCAGATCATTTATTAAAATCACAAAGTGCAAAGGTCTCTGAACGGATCCCTGTGGAGCACCATTGTTCACCAAGCTCCAGGCTGAATACTCCCCATTTATCACCAGCCTCTATCTTCCATGGGCCAGCCAATTCTGTATCCAGATTGCCAAGGGGATTTCAGCAGCTTTGAGACACGTCTTTGAAACTTGTTCTGTGCCTGTCCGTGGAACGCCTGTGTTAGTAACTCTCTGCTGATCATGTGTTCAGTAACATGAGGATTCCCCTTGACTGTTTTTGATTTAGACCAGGCTTCTAACTTTGAGTTGAGAGGTATTTGATTTAATTATACTTTCCTCAAGGTTGTGTTCTCAAATCATAAAATCCCTTCAGTGTGGAAGCAGGCCATTCAGTCCATCAAGTCCACACTGACCCTCTGAAGAATATGCCACCACCCCCAAACCTGTAACCCTGCATGTCCCATGCAAACCCACTGAGCCTACACATCCCTGGACACAATAAGCAATATAGTGTGGCCAATCCAATTAACTTTCACACCTTTGGACTGTGGTAGGAAATCCACACAGACACAGGGAGAATGTGCAAACTCCACCCAGCCCCTGGGTCCTGCTGCTGGAAAAATGGGAGAGGGCACCAGTTAGTACCTCCAAGCTCTGAGGGGCATCGAGCTTCTTGGCACCGTTACAGCTGACATGCGGCAGGTTGTCCCACAGAACCTTGTCAGCTTCCTCGCTGGACAGATCCGGAGAGAACAGAGCAGGAATAGACCCTGACTTGGGCCCTTAATCTGAAACAAGGGATCATCACGTGAACACGTGGCTGCAAGGATGGTGTAGGAGGGAGGGCTTCAGATATTTGGACAATTGGACTGCATTCTGGGGAAGGTGGGACCTGTATAAACAGGACGGGTTGCACCTGAACCAGAAGGGCACCAATATCCTGGGGGGTAGGTTTGCTAGCACTCTTCGGGGGGGTTTAAACTAATTTGGCGGGGGATGGGATCCGGACTTGTTGTCCAGCAAGGAAGCTAGCTGTGTGTCAGGATGCCCAAGACTGTAGGGAGGCTGTGGAGAAGGTAGCACTGACAGGGACTACTTGCGGACACAGAGATGGGCTCAAGTGCGTATACTTCAACGCAAGGAGTATCAGAAATAAGGTGGGTGAACTTAAGGCGTGGATCGGTACCTGGGACTACGATGTTGTGGCCATCACGGAAACATGGATAGATGAGGGACAGGAATGGCTGTTGGAGGTTCCTGGTTACAGATGTTTCAGTAAGATTAGGGAGGGTGGTAAAAAAGGAGGTGGGGTGGCATTGCTAATTAGAAATGGTATAACGACTGCAGAAAGGAAGTTTGAGGGGGATCTGCCTTTGGAGGTAGTACGGGCTGAAGTCAGAAATAGGAAAGGACCAGTAACCTTGTTGGGTGTTTACTATAGGCCCCCCAATAGCAGCAGAGATGTGGAGAAACAGATTGGGAAACAGATCTTGGAAAGGTGCAGAAGCCACAGGGTCGTAGTCATGGGCGACTTCAACTTCCCAAATATTGATTGGAAGCTCTTTAGATCAAGTAGATTGGATGGGGCAGTGTTTGTGCAGTGTGTCCAGGAAGCTTTTCTAACGCAGTATGTAGAGTGTCCAACCAGAGGGGAGGCCATATTGGATTTGGTACTCGGTAATGAACCGGGACAAGTGATGGGCTTGTTAGTGGGTGAACATTTTGGTGATGGTGACCATAATTCTGTGACTTTCACCTTGGTTATGGAGAGAGATAGGTGCGCACAACAAGGTAGATTTTACAATTGGGGGAAGGGAAATTATGATGCTGTAAGACAGGATTTGAGGAGCATACGTTGGGAGCATAGGCTGTCAGGGAAGGATGTGGTGGAAATGTGGAACTTTTTCAAGGAGCAGATACGACGTGTCCTTGATATGTATGTACCTATCAGGCAGGAAAGAAATGGTCGTGTGAGGGAGCCTTGGTTGACGAGGGAGGTTGAATGTCTAGTAAAGAGGAAGAAGGAGGCTTACATAAGGTTGAGGAAACAGGGTTCAGACAGAGCAGTGGAGGGATACAGGATAGCCAGAAGGGACCTGAAGAAAGGGATTAGGAGAGCTAAGAGAGGGCATGAAAAATCCTTGGCGGATAGGATCAAGGATAACCCCAAGGCATTTTATGCGTATGTGAGAAACCTGAGAATGACGAGAACGAGGGTAGGTCCGATCAAGGACAGTAGTGGGAGACTGTGTATTGAGTCGGAAGAGATAGGAGAGGTCTTGAACAAGTACTTCTCTTCAGTATTTACGAACGAGAGGGACCGTATTGTTGAAGATGAGAGTGTGAAACGGACTGTTAAGCTAGAAGAGATACCTGTTAGGAAGGAAGATGTGTTGGACATTTTGAACAACTTGAGGATAGACAAGTCCCCCGGGCCTGACGGGATATATCCTAGGATTATGTGGGAAGCAAGAGAGGAAATTGCAGTACCGTTGGCAATGATCTTCTCGTCTTCACTGGCAACGGGGGTGGTACCAGGGGACTGGAGAGTAGCGAATGTTGTGCCCCTGTTCAAAAAAGGGAATAGGGATAACCCCGGGAATTACAGGCCAGTTAGTCTTACTTCTGTGGTAGGCAAAGTAATGGAAAGGGTACTGAGGGATAGGATTTACGAGTATCTGGAAAGACACTGCTTGATTAGGGACAGCCAGCACGGATTTGTGAAGGGTAGGTCTTGCCTTACAAGTCTTATTGAATTCTTCGAGGAGGTGACCAAGCATGTGGATGAGGGTAGAGCAGTGGATGTAGTGTACATGGATTTTAGTAAGGCATTTGATAAGGTTCCCCATGGTAGGCTTATGCGGAAAGTCAGGAGGCATCGGATAGAGGGAAATTTGGCCAATTGGATAGAAAACTGGCTAACCGGTCGAAGGCAGAGAGTGGTGGTAGATGGTAAATATTCAGCCTGGAGCCCAGTTACAAATGGAGTTCTGCAGAGTTCAGTTCTGGGTTCTCTGCTGTTTGTAATTTTTATGAATGACTTAGATGAGGGAGTCGAAGGGTGGGTCAGTAAATTTGCAGATGATACGAAGATAGGTGGAGTTGTGGACAGTGAAAGGGCTGTTGTTGTCGGCTGCAGAGGGACTTAGATATGATGCAGAGCTGGGCTGAGGAGTGGCAGATGGAGTTCAACCCTGCCAAGTGTGAGGTTGTCCATTTTGGAAGAACAAATAAGAATGCGGAATAGAGGGTTAATGGTAGGGTTCTTAGTCAGGTGGAGGAACAGAGGGATCTTGGGGTCTATGTAGATAGATCTTTGAAGGTTGCCACTCAGTTGGATAGAGTTTGTAAGAAGGCCTATGGAGTATTATCGTTCATTAGCAGAGGGATTGAATTCAAGAGTCGTGAAGTGATGTTTCAGCTGTACAGGACTTTGGTTAGGCCACAGTTGGAGTACTGTGTGCAGTTCTGGTCGCCTCACTTTAGGAAAGATGTGGAAGCTTTGGAGAGGGTGCAGAGAAGATTTACCAGGATGTTGCCTGGAATGGAGAGTAAGTCGTACGAGGATAGGTTGAGAGTTCTCGGCCTTTTCTCTTTGGAACGGCGAAGGATGAGGGGTGACTTGATAGAGGTTTATAAGATGATCAGAGGAATAGATAGAGTAGACAGTCAGAAACTTTTTCCCCAGGTACAACAGAGTGTTACAAGGGGACATAAATTTAAGGTGAAGGGTGGAAGGTATAGGGGAGATGTCAGGGGTGGGTTCTTTACCCACAGAGTGGTGGGGGCATGGAATGCGCTGCCCGTGGGAGTGGTAGAGTCAGAATCATTGGCGACCTTTAAGCGGCATTTGGATAGGTACATGGATGGGTGCTAAATCTAGGTTAGAAGTTCGGCACAACATCGTGGGCCGAAGGGCCTGTTCTGTGCTGTATTGTTCTATGTTCTATGTTCTATCATCAGTTAGCAGCACAGGGAGCTGCTGGTGGAGCCCGTGCCTTTTTTCCAGCGAGTAGAAGAAATGGGAGCCACGGTCAAGATCCCAACTGAACTGGACTCTCAAACTCATGTCCAGACTCCAGGACCCAAAGGGATCCAGACCCTGGGGTGCAGCCTTCTGCTCTTCATGTACCATCCCATAGGGCCAGGTCCATGTCAGACTGACCACAACATAATTCTGGATCAAGCACCTCCTTCTCCAATTCTCTGATCCTGGATTTCCACCTTTTCATCGACGCCCATGTGTATCCCTGACAGAAGACATTGATGTGAGTCTTGCTGACATCCTCAAGGAGAAAGTGAGGACTGCAGATGCTGGAGCTCAGAGCGGAAAATGTGTTGCTGGAAAAGCACAGCAGGTCAGGCAGCATCCAAGGAGCAGGAGAATCGACGTTTCGGGCATGAGCCCTTCTTCAGGAAGGGCTTCAGGATGATTCCTGAAGAAGGGCTCATGCCCGAAACGTCGATTCTCCTGCTCCTTGGATGCTGCCTGACCTGCTGCGCTTTTCCAGCAACACATTTTCAGCTCTTTCTGACATCCCCCAAAGCGGGGAAGCTCCCCCTGTTTCCCTCTCCAGCAAGTCCTGAAGTAACGAAACAAGTCCCAGAACAGCTTGTCTTCCAACAGCAGGGTGTTGAGTTGTCAATACCCCAACCTTGCTCTGGCACGGAACAGACCGAGCTCCACTCACACCAGGTTGTAATCGGAGATCAACACCTGATACATTGAGGCCTTCAGAACACAGAAGGTGTCCACCCTGAAAACGTAGAGACGGTCAGTCCTAGACACTCCAACCCCAGGCCTCACAAAGTTGATCGCAATGGAATCAGGGTGGACATTTCACCAGGCATCTACCAAGCCTCTCAACTTGCCCACCGATGCTGAGCTCTTCTGGGTATCTCCACGGCCCCTCCTCCTGAAAGTGCAATTTAAGACCATAAGACCATAAGACATAGGAGTGGAAGTAAGGCCATTCGGCCCATCGAGTCCACTCCGCCATTGAATCATGGCTGATGCGCATTTCAGCTCCACTTGCCAGCGTTCTCCCCGTAGCCCTTAATTCCTCTAGACAACAAGAACCTATCAATCTCGGCCTTGAAGACATTTAGCGTCCCGGCTTCCACTGCACTCCGTGGCAATGAATTCCACAGGCCCACCACTCTCTGGCTGAAGAAATGTCTCCGCATTTCCGTTCTGAAATGACCCCCTCTAATTCTAAGGCTGTGTCCACGGGTCCTAGTCTCCTCGCCTAACAGAAACAATTTTCTAGCATCCACCTTTTCAAAGCCATGTATTATTTTGTACGTCTCTATTAGATCTCCCCTTAATCTTCTAAACTCCAACGAATACAACCCCAGTATCCTCAGCCGTTCCTCATATGCTAGACCTGTCATTCCAGGGATCATCCGTGTGAATCTCCGCTGGACACGTTCCAGTGCCAGTATGTCCTTCCTGAGGTGTGGGGACCAAAACTGGACACAATACTCCAAATGGGGCCTAACCAGAGCTTTATAAAGTCTTAGTAGTACATCTCTGCTTTTATATTCCAACCCTCTTGAGATAAGAGACAACATTGCATTCGCTTTCTTAATCACAGACTCAACCTGCATGTTTACCTTTAGAGAATCCTCGACTAGCACTCCCAGATCCCTTTGTGCTTTGGCTTTATTAAGTTTCTCACCATTTAGAAAGTAGTCCATTCCTATATTCTTTTTGCCAAAGTGCAAGACCTCGCACTTGCTCACGTTAAATTCCATCAGCCATTTCCTGGACCACTCTCCCAACCTGTCTAGATCCTTCTGTAGCCTCCCCACTTCCTCAGTACTACCTGCCTGTCTACCTAACTTTGTATCATCGGCAAAGTTCGCTAGAATGCCCCCAGTTCCCTCATCCAAATCATTAATATATAATGCGAACAGCTGTGGCCCCAGCACCGAACCCTGCGGGACACCGCTCGTCACCAGCTGCCATTCTGAAAAAGAACCTTTTATCCCAACTCTCTGCCTTCTGTTAGATAGCCAATCCTCAATCCATCCCAGCAGCTCACCTCGAACACCATGGGCCCTCACCTTGCTCAGCAGTCTCCCGTGTGGCACCTTATCAAAGGCCTTTTGAAAGTCCAGATAGACCACATCCACTGGGTTCCCCTGGTCTAACCTACTTGTTACCTCTTCAAAAAATTCCAACAGGTTTGTCAGGCATGACCTCCCTTTACTAAATCCATGTTGACTTGTTCTAATCAGACTCTGCTCTTCCAAGAATTTAGAAACCTCATCCTTAATGATGGATTCTAGAATTTTACCAACAACCGAGGTTAAGCTGATTGGCCTATAATTTTCCATCTTTTGCCTTGATCCTTTCTTGAACAAAGGGGTTACTACAGCCATCTTCCAATCGTCCGGGACCTTTCCTGACTCCAGTGACTCTTGAAAGATCTCAACCAATGTCTCTGCTATTTCCTCAGCAACCTCTCTCAGAACTCTAGGGTGTATCCCATCGGGGCCAGGAGATTTATCAATTTTAAGACTTTTTAACTTTTCTAGCACTATCTCTTTCGTAATGGCAACCATACTCAACTCAGCCCGGTGACACCCTTTAATTTTAATTTAAATGTCCCCTGAGAAGGATGGGCTCCCCGTCACTGATGGAGGGAAGAAGACTAGATGCTTCCTTGTCCTAGATGCTCATGCACCATCTAAGCTGCATATACCTTCATGAAGTGAATGATTGATCCTCTGAAATGAACCATGTGTTGGAGCAGATGGCTGGGTCACCTTGACTCTCAAGATCTCCAGCTGGGAAAAGAAGCCAACAAGATAGCCATCCCTCCAGAATTGGAGGCCAGTGACTGAGGAAGTCACTGCCACTCCAGGAGCCATGGACCTTTGTCTCCTGATACACTCGGGATTTCTTGCAGGAGGCTCACTGTGTAGATTCATTCTCTGAGGAGCGAAGGATAAGATATCTGCACTCGGCCTTCCTGCTGCCTTTGACGTTGAGGCTAGCTATGAATGTGTCATCAGCAACAACAAAAAAATGAGAACTAACTTACTGAGTGTGGGAGGGACTCTCTACCCCCTCCACACACAGAGGGCACAGCAAATGGAGGCACCATCTGCTCACTCACAGCTTCTTGATTGGTGGCTTGGGTGTTGGCAGCGGTCTGCAAGGCAGGCCAATTCCTCCAGAGTAGTCCCACCTCCTTGCAGGCGATGGCACCGCACAGCCTTCACTGACCAGAATGCCTGGTAAGCAAAGACCTCATTCAGACCAAGCAGTACTGACACCATACCCAACATATCTTCCCAAGCTGGTGAATGTGTGATGGAAGTAAATCAAATGGAACAAAGGGCAGGATGTTCATCAAAATGACCCTCTGGGAAATTACCTCCAGAGGGTCAACAGGCAATACCATCTTAGCGACAGTAAGGCCCTTCTCCAGGGTGAGTTGCACCACCTGCTCAGTCTTCAGGAAGAACACTGCCTTCCCATCCATCTTTGATGTAGTGACAATGGTGGGGAACCAGACTAGCCCCACCAAGGCCGCTGACAGGTCTTAATGGTCATGTTGGGGTGAATGTAACATTTCGTCCTGAGCTGGTTTGTTAAATAAGGAAAGGGTGACGAGGCCCTGGGAGGGGCTGGGGGGGGGAGGTGGAAGATGCATCCACCCCCACGTAAGAATGACTGGGCCCCACCCTGGGTATTGTTTTACAGAGTCCAGTGATTGCCATCGCCACTCCCAAACCAAGACCAACACCTCCCCTCACATAAGTAGTCAGTAAAGGAAACTGAGAGAGTCCTGTTAGGCTTGACCTGCCAGTCCAGTCACCCAGGCAACCATGCCCTGACCTGCTACCCAAACCACAGGTGCAAAGCAATTGTTCCCCAGTGCCCAGAGCAATAGTCACTGGCAGCAAATAGGTTACAGTCACAAAGCAGCAGCAATAAGGCGATTGTCCAGGCTCCAAATAGTTCCAGGTCCCAGACTCCAACAGACTCCACTCATTGTAAGTGTTCAGCACCCCCCCCCCCCCAAGAATCCCCAAACGGAAGAAGACATCCAGGCTCCAGAAACACATCTCCCAGTCACCGGAGAATACAATTGCAGACCATCAGGTTTCTCAGGGCGGCAGCAGCAGCAGCAGTGACAGCAAGTCCCAAGTTTGGTTCCCTCCAGGCTACACACCTAAGGTCGAGGCTGTAGGCCCCAATCCTCAGCATTTTCTCCCCAGCATAGGAGATGCTTTTACAGCAGTATTCAACTCACCGAGGAAAAATACAGGCCACCAGGCTTCCAAAGGCAGTAAAAGCATCAGAGAATCCCAGGTTCAAGTGCTTCCAGGCAGGCAGGCTGCAGCACCAGAGACTCCATGCACTAGGCCTCAACCTACTCCAGCTACTGTCAGTTGCAACAACTCAGCATCTATTTTCCAAGGACAGCAGCAACAGAGTGCAGACTCCTGACATACTGCCGTCTATGGGAGAACAATCCTCTGCTGTCACTCTGTCTCCTGACGTTAATCCAGTTTTGTATCCAAGTGGCAAGATCACTCTGAATCCCATGTGAGCGAACCTCACTAATTAGTCTACTTTGTGGAACCTGGTCAAGGACTTTAATAAAGTCCAAGTAAACAACATCTACTGCTCTGCCCTCATCCAGCTTTAAGGTAACTTCTTCAAAAAGCTCAATTACATTTGCAAGACACGGTTTTCCTCATACAGGGGCCATATTGGACCTGGTACTGGGGAATGAGCCAGGACAGGTGGTAGAAGTTGCGGTGGGAGATTTCTTTGGGAACAGTGACCACAATTCTGTAAGTTTTAGAATACTTATAGATAGAAAAGAGAGTGGTCCTAAGGTTAAGAGTATTAAACTGGGCCAATGCCAATTTTATCAAAATTAGGCAGGAGCTCTGAAATGTGGATTGGACACAGTTATTTGAAGAGAAGTCCACATTTGAGATGTGGGAGGCTTTCAAAGAGAGGTTAAAGATAGTGCAGGATAGGCATGTCCTGTTGAAGGCAAAGGATAGGAAGGGAAAGGTTCGTGAAATGTGGATGACAGGAGAAATTGTACAACTAGCCAAGAGGAAAAGGTACATAAGGTCTAGGCAGCTAAGAATAGAACGGGCCCTGGAGGAATTTCGGAAGAGTAGGACAAATCTTAAACGAGGAATCAAGCGGGTTAAAAGGGGTCATGAAATAGCTTTAGCGAGCAGAATTAAGGAGAATCTCAAAGCATTTTATTTTTATATAAGAAGCAAGCGGGTAACTAGAGAAAGGATTGTTCCACTAAAGGATAATGAAGGTAGGCTGTGTGTCAAACCTGAGACAATGGGTGAGATTCTGAATGATTATTTTGCATCAGTGTTCACTGAGGAGAGGAACATGATGAATATTGAGATTAGCGATAGAAGTTTGATTAGACTGGATCACATTAATATAAGTAGGGATGATGTGTTGGGTAGGCTAGAGGTTATTAAGGTGGACAAATCCCCAGGACCAGATGGGATCTATTGCAGGTTGCTGAGGGAGGCGAGAGAGGAAATAGTTGGGGCCCTGATGGATATCTTTGTGGCATCCTTAAACACAGATGAGGTGCCAGAGGACTGGAAGGTTGCTCATGTTGACCCCCTGTACAAGAAGGGTAGTAGGGATATTCCACGTAACTACAGACCAGTGAGCCTGATGTCAGTGGTGAGAAAGTTGCTGGAGAAGATACGGAGGGATAGGATCTATTTATACTTAGAAAAGAATGGGCTTATCAGTGATCGGCAACATGGTTTTGTGAGGGGGAGATTGGGCCTTACCAACTTAATAGAGTTCTTTGAGGATGTGACCAAGCTGAGAGATGAAGGAAGGGCTGTTGACGTCATATACATGGACTTTAGTGAGGCATTTGATCAGGTTCCCCATGGTAGACGAATGGAGAAAGTGAAGTCACATGGTGTGCAGGATGTTCGAGCTCGGTGGATAAAGAACTGGTTGAGCAACAGGAGACAGAGACTAGTAGTTGAAGGGAGTTTCTCGAAATAGAGAAAGGTGTTCCACAGGGGTCAGTGCTGAGGCCACTGTTGCTTGTAATGTACATAAATGATCTGGAAGAGGGCACTGTTGGTATGATCAGCAAGTTTGCAGATGACATGAAGATTGGTGGAGTAGCAGAAAGCATAAGGGACTGTCAGAGAATACAGGAGGGTATAGATAGACTGGAAAAGTGGCAGATGGTTTTCAATCCCCTGGAGCATGGGAGGTTAAGGGGTGACCTGATAGAGGTTTATAAAATCATGAGGGACATGGAAAGAGTAAACAGACAAGGTCTTTTCTCTCGGTTGGGTGAGTCCAGAACTAGAGGGCATAGGTTGAGGGTGAGAGGGGAAATATATACAGAGGAACCTCCATTATACACAGGACACAGGCGGAGAGTATTTTGTTCAGTTAATTGAATGCCCGATAACATAGTTAGCCACACATCGGGATCTAATTTCAGGATCATCTGAAATTCGATTCATCGAATGTCGGATAATCAAGGCTCCTCTGTAAAAGGGACCTAAAGGTTAACTTTTTCTCGGAGCGATTGGTGCGTATATGGAATGAGCTGCCAGAGGAACTGGTGGAGGCTGCTTCAATTACAACATTTAAAAGGCACCCTGTAGATGAACAGGATTATTTTAGAGGGATGTGAGTCAAGTGTTGTCAAATGGAAGTAGATTAATTTAAGATATCTGGTTGGCATGGACAAATTGGACCAAAGGGTCTGTTTCCATGCTGTATGACTCCATTTGAATGTGCAAAACAAAATCAGAATGAGAAAAGAATTGCTTCCTTTTTTTAACTTAAGATTTTAAGAGGAAATGTTCCACTAAAACCCCAAGTCTGTGTTTGTTCCCACACCTAGTTTCCTCCTTGGGTCTTGTGTTCGATCTGTCCATTTCTAACTATTATCCCTTAGACGCCCGTGCTCGGCAAGTTTTAAACCTCCATAAGTGCTCATGTTTTACATTACCCTGTAAAATCTGAAGCCAGTTCTGATAGTTTTCGGTATAACCACTCGGCCACTGATTTATTCTCTTCCTCTTTACTCTCCTGGAGTGAGCCGTACTGTGAGGCCACATTTATTTTAGATTAGATTAGATTACTTATAGTGTGGAAACAGGCCCTTCGGCCCAACAAGTCCACACCACCCCGCCAAAGCGCAACCCACCCATACCCCTACATCTACCCATTACCTAACACTACGGGCAATTTTAGCATGGCCAATTCACCTGACCTGCACGTCTTTGGACTGTGGGAGGAAACCGGAGCACCCGGAGGAAACCCATGCAGACACGGGGAGAACGTGCAAACTCCACACAGTCGGTCGCCTGAGGCGGGAATTGAACCCGGGTCTCTGGCGCTGTGAGGCAGCAGTGCTAACCACTGTGCCACCGTGCCGCCCATTGTCCAGCCCCAGTTTCCCTGAGATGATATTCATCGGCCTTCCCATTGATATTCACCTGTCGCAGTGATGAAGGCGTCAGGAATTCCAAGATATTAATCCGACAGAATGAAGGAACTGAATAGCATGTCCGTGGTGGGATGGCATGTCTTTGTTTTTCCTGTTGGGTTAGGATGTGGAGTTGGTTGGTTGGTACTGTTGGAGTGTGTTTTTAATGAGTTGCTGGAATGCATTCTGAGGATCAGTCTTACAGCTAGAGTTCAGGTACAGTGGATGATAACGTGTCCGAGATGCCGATCAGGCAGGCTGCTCTTCTGGAGCTTCTTGAGTGTCCTTCTAGTTGGGAACATGGAAAGAGTAGGAGGCAGTTTAATGTTACAAGCATGTTCCTCTTCCACTGTGATCCTGGCTGATCTGCAGCTCAGTCCCTTTTAGCTGCCTTCGTTCTCTATCTCTCAGTACTTTTGCTTAACAGAAATCTTAGTTTTCACTTGAGAGTTAACAACTGATCAAATATCATTTTCCATTTGTGGAAGGAAACTTCAAACTTCCATCACTTGCATCTACCTTTTAATGTGTAAATGGTGGACAGAATTTGACAGTCACTCAGTATCTAGTCTCTGCCACAGTCTCAATAATCAGACAGTTGAATATTTTCGTGTTGGAAATGGTTACTTCTTCATTAGTAAGTACTACCTGCCACACAATGTTGTCCAGGTCCTGCTGTAAGCGCCTTGTGAGCTGCCTTATTCTGGAAGGAATTGTGAATGTAGCTGAATGATGTAAAATTGCTAATATTGCTGTGACTTTGTATGATAAATGGAGGACTGTTGAAGGAACAGCTGAAAATGGGTGAGATGACGATACTAATTGGAAGAATTCCCGATCACAGAATCTCTACAATGTGGAAAAAGACCATTTGGCCCAGTGAGTCTGCACTGACTCAAACCCAGCTCGCTGTCCTATCCTGTAATCACACATTTACTGTAGTTAATCCATTTAACCTGCACATCTTTGGACTGTGGGAAGAAACTAGAGCACACGACAAACACCCATGCAGACACTGGGAGAATGTGCAAACTCCACATGGGCTCCAAGTCTTCAACTGAACCGGGTCCCCAGCACTGTGAGGCAGCTGTGGTAACCTCTGAGCTGTCATGCCACGATTCAGTTATGTTTGCTTTAGCTATGGAAAGGGATAGGTACACACCAGAAGGCAAGAGCTACAGCTGGAGGAAAGGCAATTACAATGTGATTAGACAAGATGGAGGATGCATAGGTTGGGGAAGGAAACTGCAGGGCATGGGCACAATGGAAATGTAGAGTTTATTCAAGGAACGACTATTGTGTGTCCATGATAAGTATGTACCTGTCAGGCAGGGAGGAAGAGGTTGAGTGAGGGAACTGTGGTTTACTAAGGAAGTTGAATCTCTTGTCAAGAGGAAGAAGGCAGCTTATATTAGGATGAGATGTGAAGGCTCAGTTAGGGTGCTTGAGAGTTACAAGTTTTCCAGGAAAGATTTAAAGAGAGAGCTAAGACAAGCGAGGAGGGGACATGAGAAGTTGTTGGTGGATAGGATCAGGGAAAACACTAAAGCTTTCTACAGGTATAGAAGGGATAAAGGAATGACTCAAGTAAGATTCAGGCCAATCAAGGACAGTAATGTGAAGTTGTGCATGGAGTCAGAAGAGACAGGGGAAGCGCTAAATGAATATTTTTCATCAGTAATCACACTGGAAAAAGACAATGTTGTTGAGGACAATACTGAGATACAGGCCATTTGACTAGATGGGATTGATGTTCACAAGGAGGAGGTGTCAGAAATTCTGCAAAGTGTGAAAATAGATAAATACCCTAGGAAAGATGGGATTTATCCTCGGATTCTCTGGGAAACCAGGGAGTAGATTGTAGAGCCTTTGGCTTTGATCTTTATGTTGTCATTGTCTACAGGAATAGTACCACAAGACTGGAGGGTAGCAAATGTTGTTCCCTTGTTCAAGATGTGGCGTAGAGACAACCCTGGTAATTATAGGCCCGTGAGCCTTACTTCGGTTGTGGATAAAGTATTGGAAAAGGTTACAAGAGATAGGATTTATAATCATCTTGATCGGAATAAGTGGATTAGGGACAGTCAACACAGTTTTCTTTAGATTAGATTAGATTCCCTACAGTGTGGAAACAGGCTCTTTGGCCCAACAAGTCCACACCGACCCTCCAAAAATCAACCCATCCAGACCCCATTCCCTTCTGACTAACTCATCTAACACTATGGGCAATTTAACAAGACCAATTCACCTAACCTGCACATCTTTTAACTGTGGGAGGAAACCCACATAGACACGGGGAGAATATGCAAACAGACAGGTGCCCGAGGCAGGAATTGAACCCAGGGCTCTGGTGCTGTGAGCCAACAGTGCTAACCATTGAGCCACCGTGCCGCCCGAAGGGATGAAGGGCTTTGTGAAGTGTAGGTCATACCTCACAATCTTTATTGAGTTCTTTGAGAAGGTGACCAAACAGCTGGATGAGGGTAAAGCTATTGATGTGATGTATATGGATTTCAGTAAGGGGTTTGATAAGGTCCCCCATGGTAGGCTACCTTACAAAGTACAGAGGCATGGGATTGACAGTGATTTAGCAGTTTGGATCATGAGTTGGCCAGCTGAAAGAAGATAGAGAGTGGTGGTTGATGGGAAATTTTTGTCATGGAGTTCTGTTACTAGTGGTGTACTGCAAGGATTTGTTTTCAATCCACTGCTGTTTGTGATTTTTATAAACGACCTGGATGAGGGCAGAGAGGGATGGGTTAGTAAATTTGCGGACGACACTGAGTTCAGTACAATTGTAGATAGTGCCGAAGGATGTTGTAGGTTATGGAGGGACATAGATAAGTTGCAGAGCTGGGCTGAGAGGTAGCAAATGGGGTTTAATGCAGAAAAGTGATTCACTTTGGAAGGAGGAACAGGAGTGGAGATTACTGGGCAAATAGTAAGATTCTTGGTAGTGTAGATGAGGAGAGAGATCTCAGTGTCCATGTACATAGATCCCTGAAAGTTGCCACTCAGTTTGACAGGGCTGTTAAGAAGGCGTACGGTGTGTTAGCTTTTATTAGTAGAGGGATCAAGTTTTGGAACCATGAAGTCATGCTGTAGCTGTACAAAACTCTGGGGAAAGCCGCACTTGGAGTATTGTGTGCAGTTCGGGTCACCGCATTCTCAGAAGGATGTGGAAACTTTGGAAAGGGTTCAGAGGAGATTTACTCGGACGCTGCGTGGTTTAGAGGGAATGTGTAATGAGGAAAGATTGAGGGACTTGAGGCTGTTTTCATTAGCGAGAAGAAGGTTAAGAGGTGACTAAATTGAGACATCTAAGATCATCAGAGGGTTAGATCGGACGGTAAAAGCCTTTTTCCTCGGATGGTGATGGCTAGCACAAGGAGACATAGCTTTAAATTGAGGGGCGATAGACATAGGACCGATGTCAGAGGTAGTTTCTTCACTCTGAGAGTGGTAGGGGGTGTGGAAAACACCGCCTGCAACAGTTATAGACTCGCCAACTTTAAAGACATTTAAATGGTCATTAGATAGGCATATGGACGAGAATGGAATGGTGTAGGTTTGATGGGCTTCAGATCGGTTTCAGGGCCAAAGGGCCTGGACTGCACTGCAATATTCTATGTTCTGTATTCATGTCTGATTTCCTGAGACAAACGCAAAATGCTGGCAATCTGTAATTAAAAACACAATATGCTGGGAAACTGTGTCAGGTCAGACAGTATCTGTGGAGAGAAACCATTTGGTACAGGTCTGGACCTTTCCACATGAGATGCAACCTTCTTGAAATATCCAAGATTCCCAGAGGACCTGACAGGGTTGATGCAGAAAGATTATTTTCTCTTGCAGGAGAGTCTGGAACCAAAGGGCATAATCCCCAAATAATCCCTCACCACCCAAGACACATGAGGTGGAATTTCTTTTCTGAGAATAATGAATGATGGAATTATTTGCCACAGATGACTGTATAGGCTGGTTTATTAAGGTTAATCAATGCTGAGATAGATTGTTAAGAAAACATATGGTGCGTTAGCTTTTATTGGTAGAGGGATTGAGTTTCAGAACCACAAGGTCATGCTGCAGCTGTACAAAACTCTGGGTAAAGCTGCATTTGGAGTATTATTACAGTTCTGGTTACAGCATTATAGGAAGGATATGGAAACTTTGGAAACGGCCCAGTGATTTACTAGGATGTTTCCAGGTACAGAGAGAAGGTTTTATGAGGAAAGGCTGAGGGACTTGAGGCTGTTTTCATTGGAGAGAAGAAGGTTGAGAGGTGACTTACTTGAGATATATAAAATAATCAGAGGGTGAGAACAGGTGGACAGTGAGAGCCTTTTTCCTTGGATGGTAATGGCTAGCATGAGGAGACACAACTTTAAATTGAGGGCTGATCGATATAGGACAAATGTCAGAGGTAGTTTCTTTACTCAGAGATTCATAGAGGCATGGAACGCATTGCCTGCAACAAGAGTAGACTTGCCAACTTTAAGAACATTTAAATGATCATTGGATAAACATATGGATGAAAATGGAATAGTGTAGGATAGATAGGCTTCAGATTGGTTCCACAGGTCAATGCAACGTTGAGGGCCGAAGGGCCTGTACTACACTGTAATGTTCTATAACATCGTACTTTCCACTTCCAAGTCTCAGATGAGGAATGGTCACCTCCTTGAAGATGACAAGAACCCCATAAAGACCATAATTCTGGCAGGAATGACAACATCAAGGAGGGACAGGACAGTTAAGCATCAGCCACGTTGCTGGGGGTCTGGAGTTCCATGTAGTCCAGACCAGGTAAAGATGGCAGTTTCTTTCACTAAACAACATTCATGAACCAGATGGGTTTTTCCAACAATTGATAATGGTCACTGTTATGACTCTTAATTACAGATCTTTTGTTAAATTCAGATTTCATCTCCTTCTGTACTGGGATTTGATGTTGGATCCCCAGAAAATTACTTGGGCCTCTGGGTTAATGGTCTAGAGATAATACTGCCCATTACTTCCACGATATCAAAACAGTGAGTGTTTTGGTGGCAGACATTTAACTTTTTTTTTAAAGCTTTTAAACATCATTAGGTCAAGATGAGCTCATTGATCAAACAGATTTTGTATAAGTTTGATAATATTCAATGCATATTTGGCCTTATTACTTAATCCTCAGCTACTAAATCACAATCATGGTATAATGTACCATGAGTCTGCAGGCCAACCTGTTTAAAGTTGATTGGAGGAAAAATATTGCAGTCTTTACTAAAGCCATCATGGAAAAATATCCAAAACTTAGAATACAATAAAGAGCAGTCAGCACTGGGATCAAACCCTATTGAATTGTTTGCTGACATAACAGGATGGGTAAAGGTACTGCAGAGACTGTATTATATCTGGACCTTTAAAAGGTACCTCCAAGTCAACGCATGACTAAAGTTGCAACATGGATTCAGGAAAGAAGGAACAGAATAGATAGCAATATGGTGGACACGCATTTACAAACCAAAAGAACTGCAGGTGCTGTAAATCAGAAACAAAAACAAAAATTGCTGGAAAAGCTCAGCTACAAATAAAAACTAAATCTTAAAGCTAGTTGCTCAGACTGAAAGAATGTGTTGGTCCATAGGGTACTAGTCCTGAAAATAATTATCTAAAATAATTGTGTCTGGAGATCAGAGGTATAGCAGTTATGTGGATGACAGGAAATTGGGGCTTATGGCTAATACTGAGGAAGATTATAATAAAGTAGCAGAGTACAGGAAGGTTAGCAGAATGGGCAGGACAGTGGCAAATAACTTTAAGAGCCGGTGTACTTACATTGGAAGGAAGAGCAGGAAGCTGCTTAGGTATATGTTTAAAATTGAGGGCATTTGATGATGTGGACTCAAAAAGTCATTTTCACAGATGAAGAATAAAAGTGAGATGACATCAATCTAAGATGGACATAATTAAGACCAATGAAGTATGAGAGAAATGTCTTCTCCAAACAATGTGGCATTCAATGCTACAGAGAAACATAGAAGACAGGAGCAGGAAGAGGCCATTTGACCCCTCAAGCCTGCTCTGCCATGCATCACAATCACAGCAGATTGTCCAATTCAATTGGCTAATCTTGTTTTTCCCCATAACCTTTGATCCTATTCACCCTAAGTGCTGTATGTAACTGCCTCTTGAATACATTCAATGTTTTGTCATCAACTACTTCCGGTGGTAATGAATTCAACAGGCTCACCATTCTTTGGGTGAAGAAATGTCTCCTCATCTCATTCCTAAATGGTCCATCCTGAATGCTCAGTCTGTAACCCCTGCTTCTGGACATTCCCACCATTGGGAATATCCTGTCTGCATCTACCCCGTCTAGTCTGGTTAGAATTTTATAAGTCTCCATGAGATCTCTCCTCATTCCTCAGAACTCCAGCAAAAACAATTCTAACCCTCATCAATCTCTTCTCATAGGTCAGTCCCGCCCTCCCCAGAATCAGTGTGGTAAATCTTCGCTGCACTCCCTTGAGAGCAAGAACGTTCTTCCTCAGAAAAACAGACCAAAAGTGCCCAGAATATTCTCGGTGTTGCCTCTGCAAGGCCCTGTACATTTGCAACAACACGTCCCTGCTCCTGTACTTGAAACCTATTACAATGAAGGCCAATATACCATTTGCCTTCTTTCCCACCTGCTGCACCTACATGCTCACCTTCAGTGACTGGTGCACAAGGACCCCCAGGTCCCACTGCACACTCCGCTCTCCCAATTTACAGACATTCAGGTAGGAATCTGTCTCCTTGTGTTTCCTTCCAAAGTGAATAACCTCACATTCACCCAAATTATACTGCATCCCATAGGCTTGAATGCTGTGATGTTTCAAGTGCTCATCCAAATATATTTTAAAGGTTGTAAGGTTTTCAAACTTGTCGAATATACTGGCAGGGAGATGTCTTAGAACTGTGCAGGAGGATTTAAACTGGTGCAGGGTGGGAAAGGGTCCAGGGTGGCAGGAGGTGGGAGTGCGGTGCTAGTGAAGAGAGACCGAAGGAGACAGTGAGGAAAGAGAGAAAAGTTGCCCATCCAGGGCAAGTGAGGAGTATTCCATCACACACTCCTGACTTGTGCCTTCTCGATGGGACAGGCTTTGGGGATTCAGGAGGTGAGTTACTCGCTGCAGGATTCCCAGCCTCAATAAAAGTTGGGAAAAGGAGCAAATCAAATTATCAGGGGAGGCAGGAACCATGCAGAGAATGAAATAAGACTGGTAAATTAAACTGCATTTATTTAATGCACAGGGCCTAGCAAGTAAGGCAGATGACCTCAGCATGGGACTGAGATAGCATGGCAATTATAGAGATGTGGCTGAGGATGGACAGGACTGACAGCTTAATATTCCAGGGCATAGATGCTACCAGAAGGATAAAAGGTGGGCAAGAGAGGAAGGAGAAGGGCATTTCTGATTAGTGATAACATTACAGCTGTACTTAGGGTGGATCTTCCTGCAAATGCATAGAGGAAAGTTATTCGGGTAAAACGGAGAAATAAGAAAGGGATGATCACTTTATTGAGATTGTACTACAATTGCCCTTCAATAGTCAGTGAAAAATTGAGAACCAAATTTGTAAGGAGATCTCAGTTATCTGTAAGAATAATAGGGTGGTTATGGTAGGTGATTTTAACTTTCCAAACATAGACTGGGATTGACATAGTGTTAAGGGCTTGGATGGAGAGGGATTTGTTAAGGGTGTACAAGAACATTTTCTGATTCAGTTTGTGGATCTACCTACGAGGGAAGCTGCAAAACTTGACCTACCATTAATGATATAGATGAAGATATTAAAAGTAATATTAGCAAATTTGCTGATGACACAAAGCTGGGTGACAGGGTGAAATGTGAGGAGGATGTTAGGAGAATACAGGGTGACCTGGACAGGTTAGGTGAGTGGACGGATGCATGGCAGATGCAGTTTAATGTGGATAAATGTGTGGTTATCTGCTTTGGTGGCAAGAACAAGAAGGCAGATTACTACCTAAATGGAGTCAAGTTAGGTAAAGGGGCAGTACAACGAGATCTAGGTGTTCATTCAATGAAAGCAAGCATGCAGGTACAGCAGGCAGTGAAGAAAGCTAATAGCATGCTGGCCTTCAAAACAAGAGGAATTGAGTATCGGAGCAAAGAGGTCCTTCTGCAGCTGTACAGGGCCCTGGTGAGACCGCACCTGGAAGATTGTGCGCAGTTTTGGTGTCCAAATTTGAGGAAAGACATTCTGGCGATTGAGGGAGTTCAGCGTAGGTTCCTATCAGTTACGATGAAGGATTACTGGATCTGAAACGTTACCTCTGCTTTAATTCCACAGAATCTGCCAAACCTGCTGAGTTTCTCAAGTGATTTCTCTTTTCATTCACATTCACATCCAGACGACAGTCCCAAGGTGGGACCACACTTCCTATAGGCTATAAGCTCGAGATGGACAGACTTTCTAACCAATCAGAGCAGGATGGAGAACCAAGGCCTGCCCTGAGGACTCTCATGGTGTCAAAATTAAAGTGGTGTTGGAAAAGCACAGCAGGTCAGGCAGCATCCGAGGAGCAGGAAAATCGACCTTTCGAGCAGGAGCCCTTCGTCAGGAATGAGGCTGGGAGCCACCAGTTCCACCAGAGAACACACCAGATGACCTCCTTTTTTAAAGACTGTAATGTCCCCTCCCACGTGGTTGAAAATGCCCTCCAATGCATCTCAGCCATGTCCTAAACCCCTGCCCTCAACATTAGACATCCATGTCTGATAAAGGAAATCTCATGAATCTGAGAGATTATCTGACGAAGTTCAACTGGATGCAGATATTTGAAGATAAAATAATAACAAACCAGTGGGAGGATCTCAAAAGTGAGATTCTAGAGACACAGTGTAAACATGATCCAACAACAGAAATCATTATGCTTCCAGATCTAGTGCCCCATAGGTGTCCCCAAGCAGACAAGGTGACAGGAAACAGTAAAAGAAAGATACTGATCCTGACAAAACAATTCAAAAACTATCGAAAGCTTAGCCAAGAATCTAAATGGGTGAACTGAAAACTAAAAAAACACTTGGAAAGGCCAAGGAAGGACAGGGCAATGTTAGTGGGTAAGATCAAAAAGAAAAAGTGGTTTATTATGAAATTAAGAGCAAAAGGATAACTATGAAAATTATAGGGCTGTCAAGTGCAAGATGATTAATGTTGCCACTGCACACTCACACACTAATGCACACACACAAACAATAATCCAATGCATCGCTTAGTATTTTATTACTTTAATCACAATGAATCATGTTACTATGTTTGTGATTTATTCCATGTTAATGAATATAAACCTGTTGTGGTGAAGATCTGTGGGAAAGATTTGTCTGAGGCATCATCTCATGAATTGGTTTTGAAGTCGAAATGTTTCCCTGACCAAGGAACTGCATCAAAGATAGTCAAGACATAAACACTGTATTAGAGAACTGTGTCCCATTGTTACAATGACTATGAAGATACGGCATTTGGAAATAACACCCCAGACAGCTGCACATATTTCTTCAACCGCAATCTTGCCGAGAGGAGCAGAGAGATGACATCTGGGGATGGGCTTGAAACAGGACAGTGATGTCATTGAAACCAATTAAATGAGCCAATACCAGGACATCCCGAGCATGACAGTCACAGCAGGAGAAAGGGGAATGAAGAAATAATTTGGAATTTGACTTGCTGCTGAAGCTGGGTAAACCACAACTGCTGGAGAAATTCAGCAGGTCTGGCAACACCTATGGAGAGAAAATAGTTAACATTTCAAGTCAGTGACCCTTCATCAGAAGTAGTAAGATCGGGTGCTCCAAAATTGAGCTCAAATGAACTGTTCTTAGGAAGGATGAAAAGGGGAGGCAACAAAGGAGTGGGACTGGCTATTTTGATTAGGGAAATATCACGGCAGTACTGAGAGAGGATGTTCCTGATGGATCGTCCAGTGAAGCTATCTGAGTTGTGCAAAAAGGTTGTTATTACTTTGATGGGATTTTACTATAGATTCCCCAGTAGTCAGTGGGATATTGAGGAGCAAATATGTAGGGAAGTCACTGATAGGTGTAAGAATAATAAGTGGATCTTAACTTTCCAAGCACAGATTGGTAATGGCTGTGAGGAATTTGTTAAGTGTATGCAATAAATCTTTCTCAATTAGTATGTAGATGGCCCTCTGAGAGAAGGGGCAAAACCCAACCTTCTCTTGGGAAATAAGGCAGGGTAAGTCACTGAGGTATTAGTGGGGAAACACTTACCACAATTCTATCAGTTTTAAAATAGCTGTGGAAAAGTAAAGGCCTGATTCAAAGGTTAAAGATTATCAAGCTGACAGTGGGATTAATTCAATCTCTGGATATTACAGCATGTTTGTTTCCCAGCCTTTGATATTGTACATAGGAGTGAGATCACTCAGCACTCAGATCTGTTATTCTTTGTATGTCTGATGGATTAGGACCATATATTTAATGTTTATCTCCATATTTTTGTTTGTAATTATATCTTTAATATTGTAATGTATAAATATTTTTCTATGTGGTATATCAATTATAAATAACCTGGACTTTATGGGAATACCTGTTTTAATTAAATAACTTGTGTGCCTTCTGAACATGGAGTAAACTTTCATGATGTAAACAGCAAATATTCAGCAGATCAGACAGCATCTGTGGAGAGAGAAACACAATGAATGTTTCTGGTCAATGATCTTTCATCAGAGAAAGTGACTGAGTATTTCCAAGAGTCTCTGTTTTTATTTAATGTTCACAGCATCTGGAGTTTTTAGTTTTTCAAATTATAAATCTGCATAAACATACTCTTCAATTGGTTGTTGTAGGTTACTATTGAGATATTAACACAGTTCTTATTGATCTTATAGTTGCTGTGATTTAGAGGCTGGGATTTGTTTACAGACGAATTTGGAGAGAAATGACTCCTTTCTCTCTAGCTTTGTATGAGTGTTAGAATAAAAATATATCACTGGAAAGCGGGATCGTAGTGAGACTGAACACTGTCTCTGTTTGAGCCTTTGGGAGTGATGACCATCTGTATCTCTATCAGTGATCATGTGAGTGAGTGTGAGAGGAACTTCCCGAATTGTTACTTGTGTCTCAGCTGGAAGGTGGGAAGAAGAGCAGAAGGGAAAGGCTGTGATGGGCTGGAGAGCAGGAGAGGCTGAAATGACAGAGTAACAATATTAACCAAAGAAGGGGTGGAAGGTGCAGTGGGAAAAGAGAAAAAACAGAAGATGGGGATGTAAATTACTGGATCCTTACCAACTGTCATCTGAAAGGAATCAAAACAAAAGAAAACTGTGACAGCGATAACAAAGGGAGATACTCTGTCACGTCCCCTTCACTGTTTACAGGATGCATGACTACTGTCAGATTCTGAATAAATTCTGTCTGTTTCTCATTGTTAACTCAAATATGGCCATTTACTCTCAGTTTGCAGGAAACGGACCTGGAGTCAAGTGACCAATTCATTGATTTTACAGAAAATCTGTTCCAACCCAGTTTCAGTGGGAGGACACAGGGAAATGTCCTCTGGCTGTTGGTGCAATGGGCCCATCTTCTCAGGGCACTGTTACATTCCGAGAATTCTGTATTAACCAAAAACCCACTCTGTCTGTCACTGATGAGCAATCTTTGTTGACATGACAAATCTCCGCCATATGCACTGGACAATACAGATATAGCTGGTTGTGAACAAAGATCAAAGAAATTTAACGGCCCAGGAACAGGCCCTTCAGCCCTCCAAGCCTGAGCCGATCCAAATCAACTGTCTAAACCTGTCGCCCTACACCTAAGTATCCCTCTGCTCCCCACCTACTCATGCATCTGTCCAGATGCATCTCAGATTAATCTGCCGTACCTGCCTCTACTACCTCTGCTGGCAACGCGTTCCAGGCACCTATCACCCTCTGTGTAAAGTACATGCCGTGTGTATCCCCCCCTTAAACTTTTCACCTCTCACCTTGAAAGTATGACCTCTCATTATTGAATCCTTCACCCTGGGAAAAAGCTCATCTCTATCTACCCTGTCTATACGCTTCATGATTTTGTGGACCTCAATCATGTCCCCCCTCAATCTCCTTTTTTCTAATGAAAACAAATCTAACCTACTCAACCTCTCTTCATAGATAGCACCTTCCATACCAGACAACATACTCGTAAACCTTCTCTGCACCTTCTCCAAAGTGACCACATCCTTTTAGTAATGTGGTGACCAGAACTATATGCAGTATTCCAAATGTGGCCAAACCATAGTCCTATACAACTGTAACATGATCTGTCAGCTCTTATAGTCAATACCCCGTCCGATGAAGGCCTTCTTGACCACTCTATCCACCTCTGCAGCAACCTTCAGGGTACAATGGACCTGAAGTCCCAGATCTCTCTGCTCATCAATTTTCCCCAAGGCTCTTCCGTTTACAGTACAATTCGCTCGAGAAATAGACTTCCCAAAATGCATCACCTCACATTTACCTGGATTGAACTCCACCTGCCACATCTCTGCCCAACTCTCCAGTCTATCTATATTCTCCAGTATTCTTTGACAATCCCCTATGCTTTCTGCTACTCCACCAATCTTCGGGTCATCTGCAAACTTGCTGATCATATCAACAGTGCCCTCTTCCAGATCATTTATGTATATCACAAACAACAGAGCCCCCAGTACAAACAACAGTGTCCCTGTGGAACCTTTCTCCATTTCGAGAAACTCCCTTCAATTACTACTCTCTGTCTCCTGTTGCTCAACCAGTTCTTTATCCACCTAGCTAGAACACTCCACACACCATGTGACTTCACTTTCTCTGTTGGATTACCATGGGGAACCTAACTAAATGCCTTACTAAAGTTCATGTGTTTGACATCTACAGCCCTTCCTTCATCTATCAACTTGGTCACTTCCTCAAAGAACTCTATTAAGTTGGCAAAGCACAATCTCCCCCGCACAAAACCATGTTGCCAATCACTGATAAGCATATATAAATCCTATCCCTCAGTACCTTCTCCTACATATTTCCCACCATTGACGTCAGGCTCACTGGTCAGTAGTTACCTGGAATATTCCTTCTACCCTTATTGTACAGGGCACAACATGAGCAACCCTCCAGTCCTTCGGCACCTCACCTGTTTTAAGGGATGCTACAAAGATATCTGTCAGGGCCCCAGCTATTTCCATTCTCATCTCCCTCAGCAATCTGGGATAGATCCCATCCAGTCCTGGGGATTTGTCCACCTTAATAACCTCTAGCCCACCCAACACAACTTCCTGACTGATGTTAACATGATCCACACTCATCAAATATCTATCTCTAATCTCAACATTCATCATGTCCCTCTCCTTAGTGAATACTGATGCAAAGTAATCATTCAGAATCCAACCCATTTTCTCAGGTTCGACACACAGCCTTCCTTCATTATCCTTTAGTTATCCGCTTGCTGCTTATATAAGAATAAAAGGCTTTGGGATTGTTCTTAAATTTGCTTGCTAAAGCTATTTCATGACTCCTTTTAGCCCGCTTGATTCATCATTTAAGACAGGTTCTACTCTTCCAATATTCCTCCAGGGCCTGTTCTCTTCTTAGCTGCCTTGACCTTATGTACACTTCCCTTTTCCTCTTGGTTAGTCGTATAATTTCTCCTGTCACCCACAGTTCACGAATTTTGCCTTTCCTATCCTTTGCTTTCAATGGGACATGCCTACCCTGCACTAACTTTAAGCTATCTTTGAAAGCCTCCTACATATCAAATGTGGACTTCCTTTCGAACAGCTGTGTCAAATCCACATTTCCCAGCTCCTGCTTAATTTTGATATAACTGGCCTTGACCCAGTTTAATACTCTTCCTTTAGGACCACTCTCATCTTTGTCTATAAGTATTCTAAAACTTACAGAATTGTGGTCACTGTTCCTAAAGAAATCCCCCACCGCAACTTCTACCACCTGGCCTGGCTCATTCTCCAACACCAAGTGCAATATGGCCCCTTTCCTCATCGGACTATTGACATACTGCTCTAAAAAATTCTCCTGGACGCTTCTTACAAGTTATGCCCCATTCAGACCTCTGACACTACGTGTATCCCAGTCAATGTTGGGAAAATTATAATCTCCCGTAACCACTACCCTGTTGTCTCTACATCTTTCCAAAATCTGTTTACCTATTCATTCTTTTACCTCACGCTCACTGTTGGGAGGCCTGTAATACAGCCCCAACAATGTAACTGCACCCTTATTTGTCAGCTCCACCCATAATGCCTCGCTACTCAAGCCCTCCATAGTGTCCTTTCGCACAGCCGTGCTATCATCCCTGACCAACAATGCAACTCCTCTCCCAATTTTAATTCCCTCCCTGTCCGATCTGAAGTGTCGATATCCTGGAAGGATAGTGAGGGGGCTGGAGGGGGATAAGGAGATAAGGAGGGTGTAGGTGCTGGAAGGAAATTGCAGAGATAACGAGGGGTGTTGGAGCAAGAGGGGTTTACAGAGGTAGGGAGTGGTGTATGAGTTGGAGGCTGTTGGAGAGATATGGAATAATGTTGATAGTCAAGATGGCATCTCATACAGGGAGGGATGTAACTGCTGGAATTTGACACAGAAAGAGGTAGGGATGTCGGGTCTGGAACAGATTACTGGGATAGGGACAGATGCAGTGTCTGGAGAATGTTACAAAGATGTGTTTTGTTGGATGGTGGAATTGAAAGAGATAGGGAGGTTTGTAGTTTCTCAAGGACATTAGAGAGATGAGGGGTGTACAGATAGAGCAGGTTTACAGATATACAGGTTTACAGGGAGGCTTGTTGTGGCTAAAGGAGGTAACAGAGATTGGAGGGTTGTAGGTGCTCTGGGAGGTGGCAGAACTGGGGAGGTGTGCAGGGGCTGGAGCATGTTACAAAGGTAGGGAAGAGTTTAGGGGCTGGCAGAATTTACAGAGATAGGGAGGTTTATAGAGATTAATGGAAGTGACAGAGATGGAAGGATTCTAGGTGCTATAGGAGGTTACAGAGATAGGGAGGGGTGTTGGGGCTGAGGGACGTTATAGTCAGGGTTTCAGTAACTCCCTGTTTGATCACAGTGAGGCCCCTTGAACTGTTCAGGTCAAAGTGTGACCTCACCGTGTATATCACAGACAGAGCTCAGACATCGCGATTGGTTTATAAACTGGCTTCATTAGAGACACGAGGCTGCTGCAGGAAACACAGGGAAGGCTAGGTCACTGCACTGACCGTGTCTCTGGCTGATCTCTCTGAGAGTGAATGTGATCAGCAAGAAGAACAAAACAGCTTCACTTCACAGAGACCACATTATATTGTGTAAATCCCATTAGCGAAGTGATTAGACAGAAGGTGGTGAGGTTTGAAAGGTCCCTGAAAAAAATCTTTCTCTTGAGGTTTTGGTGGAGATAGGGGAAGACAGGACAAGCTGTTTGGTCGATGGGAGGAATGAATCCAGTTGGTGGCTAGAGGGGAGAGGTGAGGGGATGGGAAGGGAGTCGGGGATAGGAAAGGGGGTTACCTGAAATTGGAGAACTCAATGTTGAGTACTCCATGTTGCAGGCTGCCCAGAAGGAAGATGAGGTGTTGTTCCTCTAATTTGTAGTTTAATTTGTTGTGGCAGTAGAGGAAGCCAAGGATGGTCATGTCAGAAAGGAAGTGGGAGGGGAATTAAAATGGGCTATGACTGGGAGGTCCGGTCGGCATCTGTGGGCCTGGCCAAGATGCTTGGCAAACCGTTCACTAAGTTTATGTTTGGTCTCCCAGATGTAGAGAAGACCACACCGGGAGCACCGGATACAGTAAACTAGGTTGGAGGAGAGGCAGGTGAACCTCTGTCTCACCAATGATGCAAAACCTACCAGCACACCACCCCCTTCCAGTGCCCCAAAGAGTCCTTACAGGTGAGACAATTTCAAATAACCCCCTTTCCCATCCCCTGATTCCCTTCCTAGCCCCTCCCCCTCCCTTCCATTCCTCTCATCGACCCTTCCTCCCAGCCACCAACCAGATTCACTCCTCCCATTGACCAATCAGGTCATACCCTCGACCTGTCTTCACCAATCCCCACCACCTTGCCCCTGCCAACCCCTTTATCTACAGCTACCCACAAACCCACCCCCAGTCCTGAAGAAGAGTTACCCCCAAAATATTGCCTTCTCCACCTCCTGATACTGCCTGGCTTGCTGTGTTCTTCCAGCCTCCTGCTTGTCTCCCTTGGAATTCAACATCTGCAGTTTTTTTTGTCTCTGAGCAAGGAAATGGTCAGCCTGGGGAATGTGGGATTCTGGGAGGTTCGAAGTGTCAGATATAAACATATCTCTTGGAAATATGACAGTGTGCATAAAGTTCTTTTATCGAGAATGGGAGTAACTGTAGGCCATCCACGGGGCTGAGAAGAGGGGGATAACACATTTCCAGAGGTGCCTACATCACAGTTAGTGTGTATGGGTAAATAAGGAAAAAACATGACAGCCAGGTATCTCAGGAGTCCCCTGAGATGATCGAGATCAGACATCAGTTTCCTGCTTTGGAAGCTTGTGATGGAACGAATTCATCAGAGGAACGCAGACAGAGTCACGTCAGCTGGACAGGGTGGTAGGAAGAGTGGGTACATAGTACTGATAATGGGTTCGTTAGTGAGGGAAACAGAGTGGAGTTTCTACAGTTATAAACATACCTTCAGCATGCGATGATAACCTCCTTGCTACCAGGGTCAAGGAAATCACAGAACAGCTGCAGGAAAGTCTGCTGCAGGAGGATCAAACGACAGAGGTATTGCTCCATGTTGGTGACAAAGACCTCGGTGGGAATGCGGGGATGTGGTCCATGAAACAGATTTGAGGCAGCAAGGAATGAGATTGAAAAGCAGGATGTGGAAACAGTATTCTCAGAATTACTGCCAGTCCCATGTGTTGATCAGAATCCGAGCAGGATAATTGGATGGTTTTACATGTGACTGGAAAATGGGTTCAGAAAGTCAGGCAGCATGTTTCAAGGCATTAGGACCAGCTCTGGAGCAGGCTCGAACTCAACAAGATGGACAGTTTACATCATGGTAGGACTGGAATGAACATCCATACAATTCCTCCAAATAAATTTGTGAGTGCTGTTGGGGAGATGATAATCGAGAAATGGCTTGGGAATGTAAGTGGCATCTTGGCTTCAAGGGAAGGCTGCATTCATATTCTCTCCCTCCCCGATCAGTTTCTTGGTCATGTGCTGCGGGATCCTAAATTGCTCCCAATCATCAGACTTAATATTGTTTTTGGAATTGTTATCCGCCATTTCATTTGACTTTCTGCAACAAAGCCTGTAATTTTTTTTCAAACCATCACACCATCTGGTAACATTTACAGCATAGCAGAACATTGAACACTTTCATATTGAGTTTATGCAACAAGACTCACACAATCCGAAAAAAAAATGAAATCAGTGGAAGAACATGGAACATTTTGGATACACGAGTGAGAATTTAAAATCGAGAATTTGGAGGACAATATGCCTGTGTTGGTTCTTGCAATCACAGGATGATCAGGGAATATTGGGATTTGCTGGGATATGCAAAGCAGGAGGGAGGAAGACATTTGGACAAAATAAAGATATGGAGTTTATAATCTGGTGTTATGGTGCTTGTTACAAAGATCCAGATATAACGACCAAATAAGTGACTGTTTCACCAAATATGAACTGAGGTAGAGATATAGGAGCTGTTTTGCAGATGGAAACAATTCTTCATGATGATGTAAATATCATTTTGAATTTATCACACCCTTCAATATGAAGCCACAAGCAAACAGGGTTCATCCAGAGTCAGTTCACAGTGAGCTCCATGGAGACAGTGAGAGCCACAAAACATTTTCATGGAAGTACAAGATGTCGCCTCATTTGCCATATCCGACCCCATTCCCATGCTTCGGATCATGTCTGCCACCAAGCCCTCTAATTGGGCCTTAGAGTTTCCCAACGACTTTCCCAAAGATTGTGTAAAGAAATGAATAATGAAATGGAGTGATATCAGTCTCAGGGCAGAGCAGACAGTGTGAATGGGCAAAGTAAATTATCGATGAAAATATGTTTGTAATGAAAAGGCAGGTTTTTTTTGCTGTTTACACATCACATTATTTAGTCTTTATAACAGGAACTTTTGTTTTTCACTTTTTCCAGATGTATATATCAGAGACTTCAGTGCGGAAGAATGGGCAGGAGTCAGTCATTGGTTTTTCCACTCTGGCCTGCAGTGAACAGTGATAATTCCCTCAGGACATGTTTTTTATCTGTGTCTGGTTCACTCACTGAGAATGGATTGCTTCAGATGACTGCCCTCTTTTGGTTGCTTCGGATGAATTTTCTTTTGTGCATGTTTAATTCCTTTTTCGGTTTTGCTTTTGTTGTCTCACTTCCTACTAATTGTTGCTCACAGCCCTTTACACTGGCTTTACCCCTCCAATCTCATTCACTTTGCCCCTCAGATGGAGTCAGTCCTTGCCCATGAGGAAAGGAGTGTTATCATGTTGCTGCTCCTCCTTCTCCTTTCGGTCCATTCCTCACGTGGACTCCTCGTTCCACCATCTGCTGCATCTAATGTTGACTCTCAGCTACATGCATTTATTCTTCAATTGAATTATTTTTATAAGTGGATATTTCACTGCATACTTTAACTGGTCTCTGAGACTATTCTGCATCACCACATAAATAAATGCATTTATGCAGCAACTTAAGTCTCGCAGCATATATGTGATTAGTTCAGAGATAAAAATCATTCAAATAATAATCAACATTGAAGAAATATAAAATATACACCAACCAGAGAAATATGAAGCTGACAGATACAGCAAAGAGTAAAGTCACCGATTTCTTTCTGCTCTCTATCTCGGGGTCATTCTCTATTTTTCTTTGACTCCTCAGTCCCTTGCGTGTCTTAACTGCCTGAAAAATGTGTCTTGTACTTCCATGAAAATGTTTTGTGGCTCTCACTGTCTCCATGGAGCTCACTGTGAACTGACTCTGGGTGAACCCTGTTTGCTTGTGGCTTCATATTGAAGGGTGTGATAAATTCAAAATGATATTTACATCATCATGAAGAATTGTTTCCATCTGCAAAACAGCTCCTAAACCCCTGCCACAGTTTATATTTGGTGAAACAGTCATTTTTTCGGTAGTTATATCTAGACCTTTGTAACAAGCACCATATCGGCTGGAGACGAGATTATAAACTCCATACCTTTACTTTGTCCCTATGTCTTCCTCCCTCCTGCTTTTCCAGCAAATCCCAAGTTTCCCTGATCATCCTGTGATTGCAAGAACCAACACAGACACACTATCCTCCAAATTCTCAATTTTAAATTCTCACTCATGTATTCAGGATGTTCAGAAAGAGAATAAAAGTGAATGGGAGAAGTGGTGTTAAAAATGTTTCAATATATCGATAACTCAGCCAATGAGCATCATTATAATATCTGTAGGTGGTATAACAGTACCATGGAACATTGTTAATGATCATTTCGGCTTCAAATCGAAAATAGTTGGGAATATTCTTTCAAGAAAGGAAAATTCAGATTATTGCTAGAACCCTCATTGCAGTTTTGTCTGTGCAATACTGAGATGTCATCTGATGAATATAAATGGCAACAAATCAATCAAAAGAAAAAGCGACAGCGAACCAGACAGAACAATCAATGGTCAAGCGGCTCAGGGCATAGATGGTGCTACAAACAGGAGTGATGCCCAGAAGGCACCATGGATAATAATAGTGAGTAAACTTAAAAAGCATGATATCAAAAGTAACGTACAGTAGATCAGACACTGCCATGGTTACCAGATAGCGAGCGGTGCATGTCGAAAGACCACACTTGCCCTCAGATAAGATTAGAATTGCTGCTGGACTAACTGTAAGAGAGAGAAAGGAAAAAAAGAGACAAAGTTACTGATCAAATATTCTCTATGCATGATGGAGTTTAGCACAAAGATAATTGTTGCTCTGTGTCTTATCATCTGAACAATTATAGTAACACCTCTCAAATCAAACAATTGCCCTTCTAGAGACACATAGGGAAATGCATCAGCAGCAAATCACCCCCAGAAACACTTTAATATACTCAATATTTTTGGGGGAAAGCAGAAGTTGTTTCTTCTCTTTCATAAGTTACTCTGACTGGCAGGAGTTTCTCATAAGACCACAATATCCACAAGAAGACATCTGGGATCAATAAAGTAGAGAATGGGAGACACCTGACATGGACATTAACTGCAAAATGTTTGCATTCAGTTTTGGAGTCTCCACAGCTCAGATTGCCTCCAGAATTTTATATCCACACTTTATGAAGGACAGGACAAGATATGGAATCACGGCACAGTAACCAGAAATGGATGCCCTCCACATTATGGACAGGTGAATGATTGGACATTGAGTCACTCCCTCATGCACAGGACTGAACATACTGACAATCAGAACGTTGAAGGTATTCAGCAGTGAATCCAACCACCATGTCCCAGGTTAGATTGCATCAAAATTAAAAGAAGTGCTTTTTTAAAAAAATCTGTACAGTGTGGAAACAAGTCCTTCAGCCCAACAAGTCCACACCAACTCTCGGAAGAGTGTCCCACTCAAAACACCTGCCTCCCAATCCCAGTAACGCTGTGTTTCCCATGGCCAATCCACCAACCCTGCATATTTTTGGACTGTGTAAGGAGACCAGAGCACCCAAATGAAACTGATACAGACCCAGGGAAAATGTGTAATCAACACACAGTCACCAGGAGCTGGGATTGAACCTGTCTTCCTGGTGCTGCAAGACAGCAGTGCTAATCACCTAGCCACCATGCCGCCCAACTTCCAATATTTGTGATGGAATTCCATCACATGTTCAAGCCTGTAAACCATAGTCTTCATACAAATAAAATCTGACTCCATGCAACATAGTTCATTGCATCTTTCCAGTTTAGAAATCAGACACTTTATCTGGGATTAAGCAAAGCCTCTTGCCTGATGTCCAGGTTCATGCACCCAAACTCCTCTCCAAGTTCCTCTTCCTGTGAATGGAAACCCCCCCTCCCAGATTTGGAGCACACACTAGGGCTAGGAGTCCTCACGGTTTAACCAGCACTCTCTGTGGAGATCATCAGAATTGCACCACAATTTTGTTCTAGGGGAGCAAACATCGAATAGCCTTTATTGTCACATATACTCAATGAGTACAGTGAAGAGTTTATACCTCACCAATTACAGTACCGACTGATATACAAAAGTAAAAGTTCAGGACAGCTGACCATGCTGGCAGCTAGTTTTCAATCCGCATCAGTGACACACAATGCCGTGAAGCTGCTATGCAAGGAGGCTCATACGCCAGACTAGGACATTGCCATGTCACCCCGGGAGGCTGCTGCACCAGGCGGGGAGGGCACTGTGCTGTAAGGCCACTGTACCAGGTCAGGAGGATGCCACACTGAGAGGCCACTGCGCCGGGATGGGAGGATGGCACGCCATGCTGGAAGGCTGCTGCACTAGGCTGGGAGGCCCTTGCAACAGGCCAGGAGGATGCCATGCCTCACCGGAATGCTGCTATGGGAACATTAAGGCTGCCCACAACATGCCAGGAAGCTGTTGTGCCAGGCCAGGAGACCGTGAGAGGAGGCTGCTGTGCCAGTCCAGGAGTTGTCACCAAAGAGCACAAATCATCTCTGCAGGCAAGGAATCGTGCTCCCTAGAGGACGGGAGTGGTTGCCAGAGGCTGGGAATCGTCTCTGCAGGCAAGGAATCATTGCTCACCAGCGGCCAGGAAGGAAAGGAGCAGGAAAAGAGAAAGAAGAACACGTGGAGCGGATGAGTTCTGGCTGGAACATCCTACTCCGCTGCCTTCTTGGAGCTTGGTATCAGGGACTGCTGCTGTGGATCCAGTCCAATGTCAAAGATTAGGGGAGATGATGGCATTTTGGTCTTGTGAGACAATGATTTCAGAGATCAAGGGAGCTGGGTTCGATATCCACAACGGCAGACGGTGAATTCAATACAAATCTAGACTTAACAGTCTAATGGTGACCACTAAACTGTTATCAGTTGTCGGGAAAAAAAGAATCCCATCTCCTTCACAAATGTCTTTCAGAGAAGGAAAGCTTTCATTCTAACATGGACCGGGCTACATGGGACTACAGTGTGTGGGAAGTATGCCATTAAGAGGGATTTATTTTGTCCTGTTTCTCTTGAAGAGAGCTATTGTCAACTAATGGTGAGGTGTCTGCTTCGTGGAAAGCAGAGTAAATAGGTTTGATATTTTTTAAATTTACACAACAACATCCTGAGTGGATGGAGTTAGGCTCACAAACTTCGTGTTTGTGATGGAATTCATAAACCATAGTTCACAAACTTCGGGTTTTACTTTCTGCTATCTGTTGTTGAACTTCGTGTTTTGGAGTTGAAACTGGTCAACACAGCTCTCTCTCTGCTGCTACAAAAAATCTTGACGGCTCTCTCAGTTGTTGAAAGGGTTCTTTCAGTATTTCATTCTGCCACATTAGAATGAGAAAACCGCAATGAGAATCACAATGTTGTGCTGAATTTGCTTTCGCCAAGGGTGTGTTTATGGATGAGTTAAAATACAAATTACTTTGTCTCTGGTCAATAATATAAAATCAAATGCATCTGCAAATACAATTCTGCAAATGCAAATTCACCTCATTGACTTATGTGTGCGTGTGCATGTGCGCGTGTGTGAGAGAGAGAGTGTGTGTGTGTGTTGGGGGTTGGGGGACAGGGACAGAGTGTGAGTGTGTGCATGCTGAATGGAGTGTGTAGAGATGGAGTGGTCGATATCCATATTTGATACCCATGAGGTTGGCCTCAACGGGATCTAGGGTTCATGTTACACTACAGTTGACTCCACTACACTATATGCACACATATACTCTCACATACACACACATTCTTATATGCACATACACTCACATTGACTCTCTCACATACATATTCTCTCTCTCAGCCACACACACATACAATCCCCACTTGCACTCCCTCTCACAGGCTTATACTCCATCACACTCACAGTCTATCAAGCATGCACACACGCTCGCACACACACACACACACACACTCTCTCCCTTACACACATACATGCATACACATGCATGCACATACACACACGCTCCTCTCTCCCTCACATGCACACACACAAACATTTAAGTCAATGGGCTGAATTTGCATTTGCAGAATTGTATTTGTAGATACAATCTATGTTGCTCAAAAAGCACACAACCTGCAGGCAGTGAATGCAGGCAGTTAATCCATGTAACATTTTATAAGTTCCTACGTTGGAACTAGAACCAGTCTGACTCAAGGATGGAATAGATACAGTCTCTAACCTCACACATTTAATGCATTGTCTGAGCAGCGATGTGAATAATTTTTTGTAAAACCTTAAGTTATCTCGGGAATATGACTTGAAAGAAATTCTGGGATTTACATATTCTAAAAGAAAGCAACCCATTCTAAAAGAAAGACTTAACAGCAATCTAGATTTCTTCAATATATTTTATCAGTTGCATGACACTATGATCTTGTGCTCTAAATTCTGTGTCTTATGAACCTGTCCCATGAGCTACCTAACGAAGGAGAGGTGTTCCGATAGCTACTACAGGTACACAATCCTTTATCTGAACCCTCAGGACCAGTTGGTTTTTGGAATTCGGAAGTTTTTGCATTTCAAAATAAGTGACTGTTTAATCGTGAATTTTTAAAAAATTGTACTGAACAGCAGTCTCATTGGTGGGTATTACAGGCCCTGAGACAGAATTGACGCCTGCCAGTGCTGGGTCATGCCCCCATGTCACATCTGAGTGATGTGGGTTGAGTGAGTGTGGAGTTGGGTTAACTGTTTGCACGCCAAACAATTTTGTGAATGAGAAAAATCTTCACAAAAAGAATTTTGGATTTGGGAGCTTTTCGGATTTCAGGATTTTGAATAAAGGATTGACTACCTGTACTTCTAAATAAACCTGTTGAACTTTCAAAGCAAATTACTGTGGATGCTGGAATCTGAAACCAAAAGAGAAAATGCTGGAAAATCTCAGCAGGTCTGGCAGCATCAAAGCTTTGACAAAGGGTCAGTTAGACTCAAAACGTCAGCTCTTTTCTCTCCTGACAGATGCTGCCAGACCTGCTGAGATTTTCCAGCATTTTCTCTTTTGGCTGTTGAACTATAACTTGGTGTCGTATGATCTGATTAAGATCTGATTAAGGAACAGATATTCTGTAAATGCAATTCAAATAGTCCTGAGTTTGTCACACTTTAGAGTTAACACTTGCTTCTTTGGAAGCGGCTGGGAATAAAAAATGGGCAATGTGTGACAGAGTCTGGACAACCGACAAAGTCAGAATATTTGTCATTATCAGACGAAAAGAAGAGAAATGCCCGTAACTCGAGAAATTGGATTTATGAGCTGGGCAAAATGAAGTCGGAATGTCTTAAGTCAAATGTCTCATTCAAAATTTTCTCTATTTAATGGCCCACATTCTGCATTTTGTACTGTTAATTCTCTGAAATGCACTCAAACTCAATTATTAATCATAGTCACAATATTGCAGGTACTAAAGTCATTATTTGTTGAAACAGGTATTTTTATTCCTATTAATATGTCCATCCTCCTAATCACCTGTCCACTCGCCCTCCTTCCATGAACCAATCACAATTACCCCCACCTACATCCACCTATCACCATCTCACCTACCCTTCCCCCAGCCCTACCCCCCCATTTATTTCTAAGCTCCCCTCCCCTTCCCTCCCCAGTCTTGATGAAAGATCCCAGCCCAAAACATCATCGACTTCCCTGCTCCTCCAATGCAGACTGACCTGCTGTACTTCTCCAGCTCCACATTGTTGACTTATATTTGTTTATCTCCAACGGATCATTTAACTTTGGAAACTTTGGACCAAACATATCCACCCAACTGAGAAGATTTTCCCACATACAATCCATCACATTTCCAAGCTACATTCATAGCTCCATTTGTGAACACATCAGAAATGAGAAATATAATACAAATAAAGCATCACATGGTTTCAAATAAGTTATCATTCTATTTCCCACTGCAGTCAGATATTCCATTGCATTCAGTTCCCCACAACCAATTAAAGTTTATAGCCTGAGTTATTCCTCCTGAGGTCACGGGTATTCTGCTGTTAGTGCTCCACATTTACTCCAATACTGTATTTACAGACACCCACAGAGAAGCAAGAATACTGGCTCAGAGGTTCATATCTGAGCAGTTACCCACACTCTGTACAATTCTACAATGACACATCCTCCCAGCAACATGAGGGTCCAGCCTGAGGTTTGTGATCCCCATTCAGTACAATTCCATGATCAGGAATACCTTCACTCAGAGTGATTCCTGGAGATCTGGATCAACAGTACACAACATTCCAATCAATCTCTGGATAATGCAGTGTGTCTATGAGCTACAGATAGAGTTTCTTTCCTCAGCTGAGGAATTACACCACAGAGTAAGTTTGGAAATGTTAACTGCAGACATTAATCTCACACAGTGGAAACTCGCATTAACCCAGTGATCTGTCCTCACCAATGTCATGACACCACACATCCACTGACTGATAAAAACCCACAAGATGGTCAAAGCGATCTCTGCTGACCCTCACCTTTTACTCCATAATAACCTGCTGTATCCATTGATTACCCTGTTTTATCTGGGCTCCCATTTGGAGCAAGCTGCCTGAACAAATCCACCAACACAATCCCTTTCCATCAAGGAATGGGAAACACCAGGTGTCACTGAGAGGTGGGTTGTTACAAAACCCATCTGACCGATAGCAGGCTGTGAACTACCACAGAGAGAGGGTGGTCTTCCGAAACCCTTTCTAGACCAGCCAGGGTCGGTGCCCAGCCAAACCCCATCAATGTGGCCTCAGTGTAAACCCATTCTACACTGTATAGGGAAACACACAATGCTGCACATTACTGAGGAGCCTCTGAACTGACAAACTATTCACTTTAAACTCAGTCAGTGAGGACACTATTGTATGACATCAGAATTTCCATTGCTAAATGGAAATATAGCAATTATCAGTATGCAATTTAAGTAAAAACAAAACCTCCCAGGAACACCAACGACAGCAAGGGTGGTGTAGCGTACTGTAGTGATTCTTAGCCTTAGAAAATACTTTTTGTTCTTTGTGAAACAACCTCCCCGTTCGTGCTGCTGGCAATCTGTCCAAATTGCAGTATCCTCTCAGAATTGGAGATGAGACAGTTCCAGAGACTTTATTTTATATTGTGTTGCATCTCCACTGGGAAACTGTGATTGCACCTTCAGGCTTTTTATAATTTTGAACAATAGCTTTATTTTAATGATGTGATGTCATTGAGATTTAATCTGTAATTGAATATCCCAAAGACTGCATTAATCTGATCCTGGTCTCAACCGTTAATTCCAACTTGTCTTCAAACAACAATACTTAAATTATTTCAAGCACTATTAGCCACATCTATATCTCAATATCTTTTGATATCCTTTTCAGTGATGACCTTCATTCTGCTGAGGCTATTCAGACATTCAATACCTCATGTGGGAGAGCACCTTGAGAGCTGTTCTACTGCACGCTGTTATCCCTCAGCTTTCCTTGTTCATTCAAACTCATTTGGGAAATTCTATCTTGCCTAATACTGTCAAAATTTGCCTTCCTTAACTTTGAGATCAGGTTGATCCTTTTCCACCACTACTTTAAAACTAAAAAAAACAAAGACAAAGAAAATTACAGCACAGGAACAGGCCCTTCAGCCCTCCAAGCCTGCGCCGATCCAGGTCCTCTGTCTAAACCTGTTGCCTATTTTCTGAGGACCTGTATCCCTCTGCTGCCCGCCCATTCATGTATCTGTCTAGATACTCTTAAATGATGCTACTGTGCCCACGTCTACACCTTCGCTGGCAACTCTTTCCAGGCATCAACCATCCTCTGCAAAAATAACTTTCCACGCATATCTCCCTTAAACATTTCCCCTCTCACCTTTAACTCGTTATCCCTTGTAATTGAGACCCCCACTCTGGGAAAAAGCTTCTTGCTCTCCACCCTATCGATATCTCATGATTTTGTAGATCTCAATCTGATCCCCCCCTTCAACCTGCATCTTTCTAATGTAAATAATCCTAATCTACTCAACCTTCCTTCATCGCATGTACCCTCCATACCAGGCAGCATCCTGGTGAACTTCCTTTGCATACTCTCCAAACCATCCACATGCTTTTGGTAATGTGGCAACCAGAATGGTATGCCGCATTCCAAATGTGGCTGAACCAAAGTCTTACATAACTGTAACATGACTTGCCAACTCTAGTCCTCAATACCTCATCCAATGTAGGAAAGCATGCCATATGCCTTCTTGACCACTGTATAGACCTGCATTGCCACCTTCAGGCTACAATGTGGGTGGCACGGTGGTTAGCACTGCTGCCTCACAGTGCCGGAGACTCGGGTTCAATTCCCGCCTCAGGCAACTGTCTGTGTGGAGTTTGCACATTCTTCCTGTGTCTGCGTGGGTTTCCTCTGGGTGCTCTGGTTTCCTTCCACAATTCAAAAATGTGAAGGTTCGGTGAATTGACCATGCTAAATCGCCGTAGTGTTAGGTGAATGAGTAAATGTAGGGGAATGGGTCTGGGTGGGTTGCTCTTCAGAGGGTCGCTGTGGACTTATTGGGCCAAAGGGCCTGTTTCCACACAATAAGTAATCGAATGAAAACCCTGATCTCTCTGCACATCAATTTTCCCCAGGGCTTTTCCATTCACTGTATAGCTCGCTCTGTAATTGGATTTTCTAAAATGCATCACCTCGCATTTTCCCGGAATGAACTCTATCTGCCATTTCTCTGCCCAACTCTCCAATCTATCCATATTCTGCTGCATTCTCTGACAGTCCCCTTCACTACCTGCTACTCCATCAATCTTAGTGTCATCTGCAAACTTGCTAATCAGACAATCTGTACCTTTCTCCAGATCATTTCTGTGGAACACACACTGACCACGGTTCTCAATTTTGAGAAACTTCCTTCCTCTATCTCCTGCTGCCCAGCCAATTCTCGATCCATCTAGCTTATACACCCTGGACCACATGCGACCTACCATTGGGAACCTTACCAAATGTCTGACTGAAGTCCATGTATATGACATCTACAGCCGTTTCTTCATCAATCAACTTTGTGACTTCCTCAAGGAATGCTATTAAGTTGGTAAGGCATGACTTCCCCTGCAAAAAGACATGTTGCCTATCACTGATCAGCTCATTTTCTTCCAAATGGGTATATATCTTTTCCCTCAGTATGGCAGGCTCTTTGGTCTATAATTGTGTGGTTAATCCCTGCTACCTTTCTTAAACAAGGGGACAGTATTTGCAATTCTCCAGTTCTCTGGGACCTCACCAATGTTCAAGGATGCTGCAAAGATATTTGTTAAGGCCTCAGTTATTTCCTCTCTCACGTCCCTCAGTAACCTGGGTTAGATCCCATCCAGACCTGGGGACTTGTCCACCTTAATTCCTTTTAGAATACCCAACACGTGTTTCCTCCTTTTGCCAACTTTACCTACAGTAATCAAGCATCTATTCCTAACCTCAACATCTGTCATGTCCCTCCACTCGGTGAATACTGACGCAAAGTACTCAATAAGAATCTCACCCATTTTCACTGACACCATGTATAACTTCCCTCCTTTGTCCTTGAGAGGGCCAACCCTTTCTCTAGTTACCCTCTTGCTCCTTATATATGAATAGAAGCCTTCAGGATTTTCCTTAAACTTGTTTGCTAAAGATATTTCATGAGCCCGTTTAGCCCTCTTAATTCCTCATTTCAGATTGGTCCTACCCTCCAGATATTCTTCCAAAGCTTATGTACCTTCCTTATGTACGCTTATGTCGATCTTATGTATGCTTCCTTTTTCCTCTTTGTTAGTCCCACAATTTCACCTGTCATCCATGATTGCCTCATCTTGCCATTTCTATCCTTCATTTTCACATAGACATATCTGTCCGGCTGTCTAATCAACCTCTCTTTAAAAGCCTCCCACATAGCAAAGAGAATTATAATCAATGGCCCCAAAGTGCTGTCCCATTGACTCCTCAGTCACTCCCCTGCTTTAGTTCCCAAGGTCAAAAAGGCTACCTGGTGAAGGAGCAGCACTCCGATAACATGTACTTCCAAGACTATAAACTGGACTTTTAACTTTGTCCACTCCATTCCAACACTGGCACCTCCATATCATTATTTCCCAAGAGTAGACCAAGTTTTGTTCCTCCTCTAGTTGCTACTTCCACAGACTGATTATGAGAATTCTCTTGCACAGAATCTTCACCCAAGCCCTTGATACTATTAAAAGTAATATTAGCAAATTTTCTGGGTGGCAGGGTGAAATGTTAGGAGAACACAGGGTGACCTGGACAGGTTGGTGAGTGGACGGATGCATGGCAAATGCAGTTTAATGTGGATAAATGTATGGTTATCCACTTTGGTGGCAAGAACAAGAAGGCAGATTACTACCTAAATGGAGTCAAATTAGGTAAAGGGGAAGGACAACGAGATCTAGGTGTTCTTGTATATCAGTCAATGAAAGCAAGCATGCAGGTACAGCAGGTAGTGAAGAAGGCTAATAGCATGCTGGCCTTCAAAACAAGATGAATTGAGTATAGAAGCAAAGAGGTCCTTCTGCAGCTGTACAGGACCCTGATGAGACCGCACCTGGAATATTGTGCGCAGTTTTGTTCTCCAAATTTGAGGAAAGACATTCTGGCTATTGAGAGAGTACCGCATAGGTTCAGGAGGTCAATTCCCGGAATGGCGGGACTATCTTATGCTGAAAGATTGGAGCGACTGGGCTTGTATACGCTTGAGTTTAGAAGGATGAGAGGGGATCTGATTGAGAAGTATAAGATTATTAAAGAATTGGACACTTTGGAGGCAGGAAGCATGTTTCCGCTGATGGGTGAGTCCCATACCAGAGGACACAGTTTAAAAATATAGGTAGGCCATTTAAAACAGAGTTAAGGAGAAACTACTTCACCCAGAGAGTGGTGGGTGTGTAGAATGTTCTGCCCCAGAAGGCTGTGGAGGCCAAGTCTCTGGATACTTTCAAGAAAGAGTTGGATAGAGCTCTTGAGGATAGTGAAATCAAGGGTTATGGGGTTAAGGCAGGAACAGGATACTGATTGAGGATGATCAGCCATGATTATAGTGAATGGTGGTGCTGGCTTGAAGGGCAGAATGGTCTACTTCTGCACCTATTGTCTATGGCAGTCGTAGTCTACTTTTGAAAGTTAAAATCCTCTACTCTTACCACCCCATTATTGTTACAGATAACTGTAATCTCCTTACAAATATGCTTTTCAATTTTATGTTGAAATATTTAGGAGTGAAACTACTGTCAGACGCTTTGTTGAATTTGCATTGTAAAACACAAAATTTGATCTAAGGACAAAAATCTGTGAGATTGTGTTTTATCAGTCGATACCTGTACTGTATATGATTATTACAATCAAGAATTGTTATTAGTAGACACTTTACAATATCAGTATCCGTATTACTCATAAACACTGCACATTATTAATATTATCAGTGAAAATAAACATTGGGGGTTGACTTTGATTCTATTCATATTTCTTTCTATTCTATCCAGGTTGTACAATGTTGATCTCACAGATTTTTGGTCTAAAGATTTCTCCATTGCTGTTATTGTGTACAGTTCAGTCACCACAATACCAGAAGGATGTCGATGCTTTGGAGAGGGTACAGAAAAGATTTACCAGAATGTTGGCTGGCCGGGGGATTTAAACGATGAAGAAAGGTTAGATAGACTGAGTCTGTTTTCAGTGGAATGCAGGAAGTGACTTGATAGAAGTTTATAAGATTGTGAATGGCATGGGTAGAATGGAAAGTATGAGCCTTTTTTTCCAGGGTGGAGGTGCCAATTATTCAGAGAGACAGGTTCCAGGTGTCAGTGGGGGTGTGTTTAAAAGAGATGTGTGAGGCACGTTTTTCACGTGAAGTGCAGTGAGTGACAGGAACACGCTGCCAGAGGTGGTAGTGGAGGCGGACACAATTGCAGAATTTTAGAAGCACCTGTATCAACACATGAATAGGAAGAGAATAGAGGGATATTTGATCCTGTAAGAGAAGATAGTTTGAGGACAGAAGGGTAAAATGTATCAGCACAGGCATTGAGGACTGAATGGCCTGTTCCTGTGCTGTATTGCTCTTTGATCTTTGCTGGTATAAACCAGTCACTGAAAGTTCTGGATTTGAGATCAAATTCATTCACAGACAAATTTGTCCGCACACTCTCCTACCCCATACATAAGACCATAAGACATAGCAGTGGAAGTAAGGCCATTCGGCCCATCGAGTCCACTCCGCCATTCAATCATGGCTAATGGGTATTTCAACTCCACTTACCCGCATTCTCCCCGTAGCCCTTAATTCCTTGTGACATCAAGAATTTATCAATCTCTGCCTTGAAGACGTTTAGCGTCCCGGCCCCCACTGCACTCTGCGGCAATGAATTCCACAGGCCCACTACTCTCTGGCTGAAGAAATGTCTCCGCATTTCTGTTCTGAATATACCCCCTCGAATTCTAAGGTTGTGTCCATGGGTCCTAGTCTCCTCGCCTAACGGAAACAATTTCCTAGCGTCCACCCTCTCCAAGCCATATATTATCTTCTAAGTTTCTATTAGATCTCCCCTTAATCTTCTAAACTCCAATGAATACAATACCAGGATCCTCAGCCGTTCCTCGTATGTTAGACCTACTATTCCAGGGATCATCCGTGTGAATCGCCGCTGGACATGCTCCAGTGCCAAAATGACCGTCCTGAGGTGTGGGGACCAAAGCTGGACACAGTACTCCAAATGGGGCCTAACCAGAGCTTTATAAAGTCTCAGTAGCACATCGCTGCTTTTATATTCCAACCCTCTTGAGATGAATGACAACATTGCATTCGCTTTCTTCATCACCGACTCAACCTGCATGTTTACCTTAAGAGAATCCTCGACTAGCACTCCCAGATCCCTTTGTACTTTGGCTTTACGAATTTTCTCACCATTTAGAAAGTAGTCGATGCTGTGTTCTTTTTTCCAAAGTGCAAGACCTCGCATTTGCTCGCGTTGACTTCCATCAACCATTTCCTGGACCACTCTCCCAAACTGTCTAGGTCCTTCTGCAGACTCCTCACTTCCTCAGTACTACCTGCCTGTCCACCTAACTCTGTATCATTGACAAACTTCGCTAGAATGCCCCCAGTCCCTTCATCCAGATCATTAATATATAACGCGAACAGCTGTGGCCCCAACACTAAACCCTGTTGGACACCACTTGTCACCAGCTGCCATTCCGAAAAAGAACCTTTTATCCCAACTCTCTGCCTTCTGTCAGACAGTCAATCCTCAATCCATCCCAGTAGCTCACCTCGAACACCATGGGCCCTCACCTTGCTCAGCAGCCTCCCGTGTGGCACCTTATCAAAGGCCTTCTGGAAGTCTAGATAGACCACATCCACTAAGTTTCCCTGGTCTAACCTACTTGTCACCTCTTCAAAGAATTCCAACAGGTTTGTCAGGCATGACCTCCCCTTACTAAATCCATGTTGACTTGTTCTAATCCGACCCTACTCTTCCAAGAATTTAGAAACCTCATCCTTAATGATGGATTCTAGAATTTTACCAACAACCGAGGTTAGGCTCATTGGCCTATAATTTTCCATCTTTTGTCTTGATCCTTTCTTGAACAAGGGGGTTACAACAGCGGTCTTCCAATCATCCGGGACTTTCCCTGACTTTTGAAAGATCTCAACCAACGCCTCCGCTATTTCTTCAGCCACCTCCCTCAGAACTCCAGGATGTAGCCCATCGGGGCCAGGAGATTTATCAATGCCATACATGTCTGCAGGGTTGGAAAAGATTGGGTTCGTGTCTGTCTTTTTGCTAATATAAAATATAATGTGATCCAGTCTCTTTTATCGGTAACATATATCAAGGATTATTAAAATATTACCTCAGTTTTATTTATGGTTGTGTTCAATCTGTTTATTTCCTGTTTTCTCTTCAATCTGTTTCAGGCTGTTTGGGAATCAGTTCAGGCCAAAGGGACAGAGACAATTGGAGTCAGCACAGGAACCTACAGCTGCACTGACTGTATCCGTGGGTGAATGTTTCAGACTCTTCAGGGCTAGAACAAAAAAGAGAAGTACAACTTTCACGTTGTTGGGGTGGCACTGATATAAGGGGTTAGAATAGAAAGAGTGCAGGATTAAAACGACACGACACATGGCTATAGGTCAACAGGAACAAGGAGGAAAAGTCACAATGAAAACCCATGTGTGTCTCCCCCATTGAGAAACAGCTGAGGCTTGTTTTCTGTTGAAAATGAATCGATATTTGATGTAAAGGTAGGAGACTGCAAGGTTTAAGTTGGTGTCTTGGAGAGAACAGATAGACAAAGGCCACAATACACCATGGTATTTATGACTCCTAATGGATAACATAATATGGAGGTGCCGGTGATGGACTGGGATGGACACAGTTAAAAATCCTACCCCACAAGCTACCTGATCAAGGAGCAGCTCTCTGAAAGCTAGTACTTTTAAATGAACCTGTTAGACTATAACCTGATGTTGTGTGATTTTTAATTCAATGGATAACATGGGAGAGCTTGGACATAGGTTCGAACAAATAACTTGAAACCCATTTAAATCAGCTGGCAGATCCTCAGAATCTCGGTTCAAAGTCCTGATGTCAGGGCATGGGTTTACACCATCTGACCAATTAGAACATCACATGTCACCTATTAACAGTTAATTAGAAATTAGTTAATTATGCAGTTAGCAGGACAATATAATTTGATTCAGTTAAATATGTTAACCTTTTATTATCTTCAGGGAGCACTTATTCAACTTGGATGGTTTATCCTGCTTAACTGTAATAAAGTTGTGTTTTCCTCAAGGATGTCTGAACTCTAGCAGTCAGTGCTGAAAATGTGTTGCTGGAAAAGCACAGCAGGTCAGGCAGCATCCAAGGAACAAGAGAATCGACGTTTCGGGCATAAGCCCTTATGTCCAAAACATCGATTCTCCTGTTCCTTGGATGCTGCCTGACCTGCTGTGCTTTTCCAGCAACACATTTTCAGCTCTGATCTCCAGCATCTGCAGTCCTCACTTTCTCCTTAGCAGTCAGTCCCAAACACGAAATTAGAACAAGGCTATTGATTGGTATGTTTTCTGCTCAAAATCATGCATGTAACTATATTTTGTCTATAGAAGTCACAACTCTATCTATATCACTTGTCTCTTATGGAAAACATGTACAGTCACCAGTAGAGGGGGAATCATGTGTTTGTCTGTGTGAGAGGGCTGGATATTCAGAATCTAGCAGAGGGAGATTGCTGTTGGTGGTGTATGTTCTCTAATTGACACTGTCCTTGAGTGTCAACATCTTTAACACAATTTGTGTCAAGCAACAATTTCCCAACATTGACTGTAGATGAACTATTGATGAAAAATGGAACAGCCTTGTAACATTGAGATACAAATTCCTAGGAATGAAGTACTTTTGTTTAATGCATGTACATTCAATTCATCATACATTTCTGTTAATTTTTAAAAACATTTTGTCCATTTGTATAATTGCTTTATGTTAAATTGTAGAATGTATTTAGCATAATTTGTATAATCTCAAACTCATTAAACATGCTGATTAAAGTTACCTTTCCTCCTTTGGTTATTTCATGACAACTGCATAGCTTATACAAGTATAATTAGTCCATTCAGTCGATTTGCATTCTTAGTAAGTCAAGTGCCTCCTCTGGGGAGTCATCATCCAGAGGACCAGCATCTGAAAGATACTAGATTTCAGCATGGAAGTTTGGGCATGGAGGTACTGGGGTAGGCAAGGGTCGATTAACCAGATTCCTCTTTGGCTTAGGCAAAAAACAATATAAGGTCTGCTTCATGCATAGGTGGATGACAATGTATATTCCTAAGATGAGACATAGGACTATCAATACGTCCCATATGATCCACCCATATCGCGATCATAGCCAGCAACTAACACTCCATCCACATGAATCGGATAATGGTGGGGCAGGCACCTTCCCTGTGTCTTGACCCGATTTATTGATAATATCTGTGTTGTCCAAATGTTTTTCGAGAAATCATCAAAGTAGGTGCCACGTTGTGGGCCAATGACTGAACGAGCACCTCCTTTCACAAGGAGGAAATCTAGCACGAGCTGATTCTGAACCATCATCATCCGGATCTCCTGTAACTCTTTGTTCACCAGCTTCAGAGCATGGGCAGTCGAGTTAGCAAGTTTTTCTTTGTCATATGTCAGGTCACTTATCTGATCTAGGGCCATCTCAACACACCACCCAGGAATAAGGCCTCCCAGCAACCTGGACCACCAGCCTTATTGATGGAAGAAGTTGTGTAAGTTTTGTTTGTCCTTTACTTTTTATTCCGTACTGATTCACATGTTGGTGGGTGTTCCATTCATCACCTATTTCAGACATTTCATGGTGGATTGTAAAATGTGGTAACGTGTGTACTACGGCACAACTTCCGTACCAGTCATTGGGTAAATATGAGTCGGCTTTGTTTTCACATAGTTAATGAAGGATAAAAGGAGTTCCAAGGGTGTGCTTCTGTGAGTGAATGAGGAGTCCACTCAGAGCGAGAGCTGAATCTTATAAACAGTGAGTGCTACCAAATGTTATGTTCAGTTGTCCAAGGGTATTCACGGATGGAGAACAGGGATATGATCAGTGTCTTTGATAATATTTTTACATAGTTTTTGTTTCACTTGCCCCATATTGAGGGTACCAGAAGGTCTTTCAGTGTACCATTTTAACAGCAGAACAAGTTTAATATTGAATCCTTTTGGTTTGTACACTTTATACAGTGACACGCTTCTTCTACCGAATGGGTGTTTCCATCACAAATGAGGGACTGCATAAGTGGATGAGTCCTATTTACACACTGTACATCAGAATGATAGAAGAGTGAGTAGATAACACATGGATCAGGAGGTTTAGCTTAAATAAAGAAACCATTAGTAACAGGAGGAGGATTGGGAGTGCATAGTATTTTAGGTCTTGGTTCATCTTTCCAGCTTGTCTTGTCAATTACTGTAGCTACTGAATACAGGAAACGTGTAAAGGTATTGCTGATGGTGGCGTTAGGTTGGATAGGAGAGGATTCAATTAAGAAGGTGTAGATGGTCAGTCTCATTTTGGTACTGTGTGCTCAATATTGCAATCTGTACAGTTCAGTTTGAGAGGCGAATAGACAAACATTTCAAGTTACAGTTTTTGTTTGACAAGAACGGATGAGGTTATGGAATTATGCCATTTCATGATGACTGGCATAGAAGTGTTGTGAGGATGACAATAAGATCGAAAGTGATATTTACTTACACAATGTGAGTAGTTTAAATGAGTTTCAGCTGGCTGGCTGCAGTCATAACTTCCCATGGTTTTAGTACAGGTTGCACTTATACAGTTACACTGGAGTTTAGCCGGTCTGAGATATCACAGATGGGTTGGTTACAGCTGGGCACATGTACTTGGGTTGGGTTTTCATCAGATGCCTGTATCAGTACTAACACTAGGACTGTGAGGAAGATACAAGCTTGCAATGCCCTTCGTCGCCCATGTTGAATGTCCTTCTACCTTTACTGTAGTTTCAGTTGTCAGAAGAATTTCATAAGGATCTTTTCAGCAGAGGCACAATTTTTCATGATTTAAGTTTTTCAGTAGGAGGTAGTCACAAGGGTTAATGTCTTTAAACGTTGGGGCTTTTTCTACTTCCTTCCCTGGTGTCTGATAGGCTTCTTTGACCTGTTGATGATAAGACTGCAATGCTTTGGTTAGCTGAATCAGGTACCTGTGCATCTCTTCTGTCATGGCATGCACATCAATAGGGTGTTGGGCAGTTAATGGTGAAGACCAGCAAGTCCTCAAAGGTTTTCCATATATCAGTTCAGCCGCTAAGAATCCCGTGTTTTTCTCTATCATGGTTGGCATATTTAAAAGGGTAATTGGGAGTACTTGCAGCTAATTAAGACTGGTTTAGAGTCATAGAGATGTCAAGCATGGAAACAGACCGTTCGGTCCAACCCATCCATGCCGAACAGATACCCCAACCCAATCTAGTCCCACCTGCCAGCACCCAGCCCATATCCCTTCAAACCCTTCCTATTCATATACCTATCCAAATGCCTCTTAAATGTTGCGATTGCACCAGCCTCCACCACATGCTCTGGCAGCTCATTCCATACACGTACCACCCTCTGCGTGAAAACGTTGCCCCTTAGGTCTCTTTTATATCTATCCCCTCTCACCCTAAACCTATGCTCTCTAGTTCTGGACTCCTCGGCCTCAGAGAAAGGTTTTGTCTATTTATCCTATCCATGCCCCTCATAATTTTGTTAACCTCTATAAGGTCACCCCTCAGCTTCCGACACTCCAGGGAAAACAGCCCCAGCCTGTTCAGCCTCTCCCTGTAGCTCAGATCCTCCAACCCTGGCAACATCCTTGTCAATCTTTTCTGAATCCTTTCAAGTTTCACAACATCTTTCCGATAGGAAGGAGATCAGAATTGCACACAATATTCCAACAGTGGCCTATCCAATGTCCTGTACAGCCACAACATGACCTCCCAACCCTGTACTCAATACTCTGACCAATAAAGGAAAGCATACCAAATGCCTTCTTCACTATCCTATCTACCTGCGACTCCACTTTCAAGGAGCTAAGGTCCTTGCACTCCAAGGTCTCTTTGTTCAGCAACACTACCTAGGATCTTACCATTAAGTGTATAAGTCCTGCTTAGATTTGCTTTCCCAAAATGCAGCACCTCACATTTATCTGAATTAAACTCCATCTGCCACTTCTCAGCCCATTGGCCCATCTGGTCCAGATCCTGCTGTAATCTGAGGTAACCGTCTTCGCTGTCCACTACTCTTTTGTCCTTACTATATTTGTAAAAACCCTTTGAATTCTCCTTACTTCTATTTGTCAAAGCCATCTCATGTCCCCATTTTGCCCTCCTGATTTGCCTCTGAAGTATACTCCTACTTTCTTTGTACTCTTCTAAGGATTCACTCGATCTATTCTGTCTATATCTGACGTATGCCTCCTTCTTTTTTCTTAACCAAACCCTCAATTTCTTTAGTCATCCAGCATTCCCTATACTTACCAGTTTCCCTTCCACCCTGATGGGAATATACTTTCGCTGGATTCTTGTTATCTCATTTCTGAAGGCTTCCATTTCCAGCCGTCCCTTTACATGCGAACATCTGCCTCCAATCAGCTTTTTTCTACCAATTTTCTTACCTGACCTTTTAAGGTACCATTGGCTCTTTCTACAAATTCCGCTGCTTGGGGGTGGTTGGCACAATGGAACTTTTTATTCATATTCAACCTCTTACACAGTGCCTTGGCTAGCTCCGCACAGAAGTGGGGGCCATCGTTGGAAGAGACTGTTACTGGTATTCCAAATCTGGGTATGATTTCCCTTAGTAGAATTTTACAAGTAGTTGTTGCTGTGCAGTCAGTACAGGGATAAGCTTCAATCCATTTACTAAATACATTGATTTTCACTGAGCAATATTTATAACAATGACATCTCGGTAACTCTACAAAATCTAACTGGATAGTTTCAAATGTTGCACTTGGCAAGGGAGTTTCATCTGGTGGACACTTTACTCCTCTCCCCGGATTATGCTTTTAACAAATTAGGCAATTTGCAGCTGCTTGCTTTGCTTTTTCTTGCAGGTGGGGATTCCACCAAATTTGGAGAATTCTGTCCACCATTCCTTCCTTACCTATATGTGTGCGTGTATGAACATAATCAACTAGAATAGGCAAAGTCGTGTTGGGCAGACATGTCTGTCCTTCCAGCATAACCCAAAGCTTATTGTAACATAACAACCATGGTCTATCCATCTTTGTTTCTCCTCATCAGAGGTGTCCCCCTGATGGTTCCGTATTTGCTCTGGGTCAGGCATGGTCAGGGTGTCAGAAGAGTATTTGTCATTTGAGTAATCACGTCTTTTTGCTCAAAAGCTGCTTTCTTAGCCGCTTAGCAGAGTTGTTGCTTTGGGTGACATCGGAAGCAACAGAGGAGCGGTGAAGAAGGCGTTTGGTATGCTTTCCTTTATTGGTCAGAGTATTGAGTACAGGAGTTGGGAGGTCATGTTGTGGCTGTACAGGACATTGGTTAGGCCAGTTTTGGAATATTGCGTGCAATTCTGGTCTCCTTCCTAGTGGAAGGATGTAGAAAGGGTTCAGAAAAGATTTACAAGGATGTTGCCAGGACTGGAAAATTCGAGCTGTAGGGAGAGGCTGAATAGGCTGGGGCTTTTTTCCCTGGAGCGTCAGAGGCTGAGAGGTGACCTTATAGAGGTGTATAAAATTATGAAGGGCATGGATAGGATAAATAGACAAAGTCTTTTCCCTGGGGTCGGGGAGTCCAGAACTAGAGGACATAAGTTTAGGATGAGAGGGGAAAGATATAAAAGAGACCTAAGGGGCAACCTTTTCATGCAGAGGGCGGTACGTGTGTGGAATGAGCTGCCAGAGGATGTGGTGGAGGCTGGTACAATTGCAACACTTAAAACACATCTGGATGAGTATATGAATAGGAAGGGTTTAGAGGGATATGGACCGGATGCAACAAGTCAGACTGGATTGGGTTGGGATGTCTGTTTGGCATGGACGAGTTGGACCGAGGGGTCTGTTTCCCTGCTGTACATCTCTATTACTTTATGAGTGAACAAAACATTTGATAATTGCTGAGAGGGAAGTTGAATAGCACTGAGGGGATTAGCAACACAGGCAGCATTGAGGATAGGAGTTCCTGATGAGGCAAGGAAGCTGCGCTGCTGCTAGAGTTGACCAAAATCATGGGCACATCCAAAGCGTAGTGGGAATCAGTCTAGATATTAGCTGACTTTCCTTTAGTAAGTGTACAGGCATGGGTGAAAGCAACGAGTTCCGCTTGTTAGGCAGAACAGAGTGGGTCGACAGAATAAGCTTCGATTGTTCAGGACAAACTGACGATTGCATATCCTGACATGCGTTTGTCCTTTGGAGAAGTAGAAGAAGAACCATCGACATAAAGTGTAAGGTCAAGGTTAACAAGAGCTTGATCCATAACGTCAGGACATGGTTTAATAACAAGTTCATTTATGAGAACACAAACATGGGGAGGATCAGGCAGTTCAAGAGGTTCTTCCTGCAGGAATGTACCGGGGTACATTTTGGAGCAGTCTCTGAAGGAGAGAAGTGGATTCTGAAATGTTGAAGTCTCATAGCGACAGAGTCAAACCACAGTGAGGTGTTGAGCACGTTTAGAGGTAAGCAAGGATATCACAGAATGGGATGTACAGACTTCTATATTTTGATGTGAAGTTATATTAGGGACAGCCGCTACCATAGTATGAATGGCGGGGAGAATTTGGGTGGAATTTTAAAATAATCGTGTAGCAGTCACATGTACGTTCATCTTGAATGAATTAAATGTGGTCCCAGTAGAAGGCCACAGGCTGTCTGTAAATACTAATTAGGAGGCAGAGTTGTAATTGCCAACCTGTACGATGGCCTAATCCTTCGAATCAGAATTTTAAATTGCATTAGTTTGTATCTAATTTGCACTTGTGGTTGTTTTAAAGTCAAACTAAAATACTTTTTTTTTGAAAAACTAGCAAAGTTTTGGTTCCTTCAGCAGTACATTGTTTTCTTTCTGGTTTTAAAAGCAGCAGTTAGATTTGATCAGAATCATTGGCCTTAAGTTCACTTATCAGTGCGGTTGTAACACTCCTAAAACACACAGGGACAAATGATTCATTAGGGGAAGGGCATGGGCCTTGGCACATTGGTCCTCAGAGTGGGGGTGGGATGTGGGGTTCAGGTGACTTTTTTTTATGAAGAGTGTTCACCTTGGCTGTACTGTGGGTGAGGTTTGAGGAGGTACCCGGTGGGCAATCAGAGGAGATCAGCTGACTGGACGGAAGGCGTAAAATATTTCCTCCTCTGAATCTGAGTCCCATCAATCATTCGCGGATGGATCAGGATTTTATTGTAATGGGTCTTTGGGAGAAATGGGGTATAAGGAACAGTCTTTGTCGTCCGTCTAGTCCTGCACGGCTGCAGCTGCAATCTGTTTCCCTTTTCTTTGGGCCCCTGACATTTCAGCTTCGACTGTGATTCTTTGCTTAACCTTTTTATTATTTTTTTTATTTTCTCCCTCGCCAATTCCAATTCTGCTTCTAAATCATGTGCTTCATATTTACATTTTAGTTCTGTCCAATTCAGTTCAAGCCTTCCTCAGTTAATGGACTAATTCCCTTTTTAATAAAGTTTGGTCTCCATGATGATTGCATGGATTTTTCCCATTTTTCTTGAGCTACCTTTTTCCACACTGATATGGCTTCTTTCTGCTTAGTTCCCTTTCTTTTTTCCCCAAATCTATTCTGTTGAGCAGCTGCGGTCGATATTCACCTTAATTGTTACTCATAGTTAGGATACAGACTCATTATTTTTGTTAGGGGACATTTGTCTTCTATCTTATCTAGGGTTGCACCATATTTATCTTATTTACTTTAAACCTTCACAAAACTACTGATCTACAGGAGACTCGAACCCCAATTACTACAGGGGTCTCTAACCCCACAAAACACAGCGGCCTCTAACCCCATAATTTTCTGCTTCTAGATAAACTATCTCATTTAGGGTTCCGTCAGGGTACCGTGAGAGTGAAATGGAGGAAGCAGCACACAAAGAGCAATCAAGATATAATCTTACCTTGTGAGCCCGACCTTTGGTAAAGCTCCTCTTTTCCAGTTTCACTCAAACGTGTCCCTTGTTGGAACCCTGCTCAGAGCACCAAATTGATAAAGTACAGATTTGAAATGGCCCAGGGAACCCCTTGTGGACTCAAACTGTAAGCCTCTCTTGTTTCGTCCCAGAGATTGTACTTTTTGGAAGTCTGGAATTAAAAAAAACCTCTTTCAGGCAGTTTAGTTTAATTTTCGTCATCCCCTTTAATTACCAATAGCATCACTGTTACAACATAACACTGATATCTATAAGCCAGGCTAACTAGGTTCTAATAACTAAGGAGTGTAGGATATCAGCTCCTCTACTGCCCTAGCAGGCTACGCTGCTGTACTGTCACAAAAGGACTTCCTTTATTCAAATCAAGTTTACAAAAACACTACATGTTCTTAACTAGAAAGATAACAGTGAAGGACACTATTTAAGGAGAGAAGTTAATTGATACAGAGTTTCATTTAGAGGTCAGAATCAAACACTGTTCCTAATTTCACAAGGGAACAGCCATGAATGTTATCACTCTGTGTCCTGTTTACACAGATTCACTGATGCCAAGATAAATATTCTTAATTGCCTTACCTTCCCTGCCTGTCTATTTTCTAGTGTGCAGCAAACGTGTTCTATAATTCAACATTACATTTTAGTCGAAATGTTTACGGACAAGTTTTAAGGCTACAGACTTTCTCAAAAAAAGAGGGTAGATCCTGTAACTTGGTTCCCTGAGCAGACTGTCAAAAGTAACTAGGCAAAATGCCTCATCACCAGAACTTTCTCATAAACACCAAGGCATTGCTTTGCTGGCGGTGGGAAGGGCACTACCTGCAAGACCCTCTTGTCTTCCTAGACTGTGTGTGCCACCACACTCTGCCCTTGAAGCTGCTGCAGACTGAATAGAGACTGTGTCACATCCTCTTCTGGAATGTACCTTCGCAAAGGAAGTCTGCAGGAAGATGCAGTGGTTTTTGTTGAGGTTCATCCCAAGCAGCTCCGTGAAGAGAACTCTACATTCTAGGATTCTGTGATACACACTGAGATAAACATTGGCTGTAGCTGGAGAACCATCAGCATGGCTAAAGATGCTCTTTGTTCTGCCCAAAGGTTGTTGGTCTTCCAAAACAAGGAGGTGACCCCCATCGAGTGTTGCAGACTGGCACGTTCCAAGGTCCAGGACTACGTGCTGAGGGATGCACTAAAGCTTGGGGCAGCTGCTATCAAGACACATTGGGGAAGGACCACTGTTTGAGGTCTTTCTGCTGAAGGCAAGTGGAGATCAATTAAGTTATCGGACCCTTTGGGTACCTCAAAAATATTTATAATCTTATACAAGTAAGAGATGCCTTTGGTTTGTTTATTGGATAGAGTCCAACTTCAATGTTTGTCTTGTTTTCTTTCCTTGCTATTGTAAAGAATCAAACTTCTTTAGTAACTATGGATATCTGTACATTTTTCATGAATAAAGTGTATTTTTGAAATAAAAAGAATCCTTCCTTAGATACGGGACCCAAAACTGCTCACAATATTCCAAATACCTTATACAGCCTGAGCAACACATCCCTATTCTAACCTTCTCAAACAAGCCCTAACATTGCATTTACTTTCCAAACTGTCAACTGAAGCTGCATTTTAACATGAAGAGAATCCTGACCACGGACTAACAAGTCCCTTTGTGCTTCAGGTCTGTCAGTATCTGCCCAGAGACAGATAAAGCTGAGACAATGTTTGGGGTCCGGGGGCGGCCGTTATTCGGAAGATCGCGCTTTGGGACTTGATGCCGCCACACACAATTTCTTCATCACTTTCACCTCCCTGCCTGTGGGAGTATTTTCATTCTGAAACATATTATTTTGTTTGGCGACACCGAAGTCCGCCCTTTTGTGTTTCTGTTTTCTCTCCTGAAAGGGTTGTTTCTCTTTAAAGAGTTTATTTTCTGAAGCAGCAGCTAACGGTCACTCGGGGCACGAGGCGGCCGTTAACCGCCAGCTCGCGCGCGGCGGGGGGCGGGGCCTGGAGCTAAAATGGTGGCGGTCCCACCCAGAAAGGACAAGGGTCAGAGGGAGAGTGGACTGTGTCAACAAAGTCCCTGTTCTCAAGGTAACGATGGTGGTTATTGGGGGATGGAGGGAGAGTGGACTGTGTCAGTAAAGTCCCTGTTCTCAAGGTAACGATGGTGGTTATTGGGGGATGGAGGGAGAGTGGACTGTGTCAACAAAGTCCCTGTTCTCAAGGTATCGATGGTGGTTATTGGGGGATGGAGGGAGAGTGGACTGTGTCAACAAAGTCCCTGTTCTCAAGGTAACGATGGTGGTTATTGGGGGATGGAGGGAGAGTGGACTGTGTCAACAAAGTCCCTGTTCTCAAGGTAACGATGGTGGTTATTGGGGGATGGAGGGAGAGCGGACTGTGTCAACAAAGTCCCTGTTCTCAAGTTAACGATGGTGGTTATTGGGGGATGGAGGGAGAGCGGACTGTGTCAACAAAGTCCCTGTTCTCAAGGTAACGATGGTGGTTATTGGGGGATTGAAGGAGAGCGGACTGTGTCAACAAAGTCCCTGTTCTCAAGGTAACGATGGTGGTTATTGGGGGATGGAGGGAGAGTGGACTGTGTCAACAAAGTCCCTGTTCTCAAGGTAACGATGGTGGTTATTGGGGGATGGAGGGAGAGTGGACTGTGTCAGTAAAGTCCCTGTTCTCAAGGTAACGATGGTGGTTATTGGGGGATGGAGGGAGAGTGGACTGTGTCAGTAAAGTCCTGTTCCTGAAGGTAATGATGGTGGACACTGGGGGCTGAGGGGGAGGGGATTGAGCCTGGTCCCTTCCCCACAGTGAGACATCTTTCCGGTAAGCGGGGCTGGGTGACCGTTACCAATTTTATTTTATATTCCACCCCCGCCCCCCCCCCCCCCACCTCACTTACCTCCAAGGGTTGTTGTTTACACTGGAGGATAATGTGTGATTGTGGGGAGCTGATGCTGGTGAAGGAAGAGGGATCGCTGACCACCGTGACGGCGAGGACCACACCGTTTTATTTTGCCGCTGGGACACGCTCCAGATGCAGGAGGATGCCCCAGGGACTGAGGAAAGAAAGAGAACTTGGAGATGGGAAGAGTTGGTAGGGTTTGGGACTCTGTACCTCAAACTGCAGTCTATACCAATTCAATTGTAAAATTTATATTTGACATAAGCAATGATTTTTATTAATCGGTGTATGGGGTCAAGGCAGACAAATGGAGTGAGGTCACAGATCAACCCCAATCTTATTGAGGGATTGGAACAGGATCCAGGGGTTGAATGGCCTCCTCCTTTTCCTGTGAAACTTGTTTACAAATTTATGAGAGCTCTTCAGTAAAATTGGAAGGTGATAAATTAATAAGGATGGATAATCTCATGCCCTGGGGCAGTGGTTCAGTGGGGCACTGCCCTGTGCCTCAGTGGTTCGCACTGCTGCCTCACAGCACCAGGGCCCCAGGTTCGATTCCAGCCTCGGGTGACTGTCTGTGTGGAGTTTGCACATTCTCCCTGTATCTGCGTGGGTTTCCTCAGGGTGTTCCAGTTTCCTTCCACTGTCCAAAGATGAGTGGGTCAGGTGGACTGGCCATGCTAAAGTGCCCATAATATTAGGGGCATTAGTCGGGGAGAAATGGGTCTAGGTGGGTTACTTTTCGGAGGGTCGGTGTGGACTGGTTGGGCAAAAGGGCCTGTTTCCGCACTGTAGGGGAATCTAATCTACGACAGGGTTCACTCTGCTGAAACTGCTGGGATGGGACTGTGCATTTCTCATCTAATAGTTACGGTGTCCATGACCCCACTGTGTCTGTGTCACTGACTCTAAGGAGAGCAGACTGATACCTTGCCCCTTTAAGGAGGATGTGTTCTGTTTCTCTTGATGAGGGATGTTATCAACCTGGTGCCAAGGTGTATGTTCCATGGAAAGCAGAGTCAATGACTTTGGGTTTTCTTAAATTATGACCAAAGCAGCATGAGGAAGTGGAGTCTGGCTCTTACCGATCCAGGGGCTCAGTGCTGCTTTCAGTTACTGAAGTTGCATTATTTGGTGCTGAAGCTATTCGTCACAGATGTCACCTCTCTCTGCTGTAGGAAAAAAGTTTGAACTCTCTCCCTGCTGTGAGATTGTTTGTTTTTGTGTTCCTATCTTTTGGATTGGAGGAGATAGTAAGTGAGGGAAGTCTGTTTTGCTGAATTTGCCTTTACTATGGGTCTGTTTCTCGGATGTGGCTGTATTGGAACAGTTGATTGGTAGAATTAAATAATATATTATTTTGTTCTGTATTCCAACAGGTTCAAGTTGTGTTTTTTTTCATTGTTTGCATTTTAATTGTGGTGTCATAATTAAGTTTGTTCTGTGTAAAGCTCAACATTCTGACCAATTGAATGCCGTCCAGAACAGAACACTCTTGAACTGTACATGATGCTACCAGCAATGTCTAAGGTTTGACGTGACCGTTCTCAAACTTACTTGAACTATTAGCCAACAGAGTTCTGTACATTCTAGAAGGGATGTGAGTGCATTGGAGAGGGTGCAGAGGAGATTGACCAGGACGTTCCCTGGGCTTGGAGAGTTTTAGTTCTGAAGAGAGTTTGGACAGACTGGAATTGTTTTCATTTAAAGCAGAGGTGATGGAGAGGAGACATGACTGAGATGTATAAAACTATGATAGCCGTGGGGTATTCAGGAAGAGAACATTTCCCATGGATGGGGGGATTAAGGACCGGGACATAGATTTAAGAGAAGGAAACTGAACCCTTTAGTTGAAGAGGAGTAGCATGTCAACAACTAAATGGCTGGAGGATAAGAGAAAGAGCTGGAAAGCACAGCCTAAATGAGTGTAGAGGTGTGAACCCTGAAGACAATTTGGAATTATATGGATGATATTTTGAAATGCCATCGTGGACAAGGCTGCAGACTGATGTAGACAGTGAAGCAAGAGGATATGACAGACAAGGAGTGAAATCCACACCTCTCTGTATAGTGGGCCCAGACCCATACCCTCCCTGGCCTCACCCCTCCATCCCCCTTCAAACTGCACCATCATCAGTCAGCTGTTTTGGGTTTCTACACTGAGCATGCCCAGTACACTGCAGGGAACAAAGAATGATTCATCCCCATTTGCTGCCGTACAGATTGTGTGTGTCTCAGAGTCAGCTCTGAAACATCTCCAGGGCAGTCTCAATCTGTATCTAAGTGTCTCTGACTCCGTTTCATTGAGCATCACCCGTACACCTTAATGTCTATGTCTAGAACTGCTTTGTATATTCTGGCATATGAACACATTGTAACCTGAGAAAGGTGAGGGTTTCGGTCGTCCCCGGCTTACTCCCTGTTTGATCGCAGTGAGGCCACTTGAACTGGACAGGTCAAAGTGTGACCTCACAGAATAAGTGTGACCTCACCGTGTACATCACAGAGAGAGTTCAGACATCACAACTGGTTTGTAAACTGGCTTCAACTGAGACACTAGGCTGTGTCAGGAAACACAGGGAAGGCTAGTTCACTGCACTGACCGTGTCTCGGGCTGATCTGTCTGGGAGTGAATGTGATCAGAGAGACCATCAAAACAGCTGGACTTTACAAAGAGAAAACAAAGCTTTGAAAACACCATCAGCAATCGGATCAGGCAGAAGATGGGGAGGTTTGAAAGGTTAGTGTAAAATTCTTCCTCTTGCACTGACTGAGGATTTGGGGGTAATTATAGAGTCATAGAGTTATAGAGATGTACAGCATGGAAACAGACCCTTCGGTCCAACCTGTCCACACCGACAAGATATCCCAACCTAATCTAGTTCCCCCATGGCAGCACCCAGCCCATATCCCTCCAAACCCTTCCTATTCATTTACCCATCCGAAAGCCTCTTAAATGTTGCATTTGTACCAGCCACCACCACATCCTCTGGCAGCTCATTCCAAACACGTACCACCCTCTGCGTGAAAAAGTTGTCCCTTAAGTCTCTTTTATATCTTTCCCCTCGCATCCTAAACCGATGCCCTCTAGTTCTGGACTCCCCGATCCCGGGGAAAAGACTTTGTCTATTTATCCTATCCATGCCCCTCATAATTTTGTAAACCTCTATAAGGTAACCCTTCACCCTCCAATGCTCCAGGGAAAACAGCCCCAGCCTGTTTGGCCTCTCCCTATAGCTCAGATCCTCCAACCCTGGCAACATTCTTGTAAATCTTTTCTGAACCCTTTCAAGTTTCACAACATCTTTCCGATAGGAAGGAGATCAAAATTGCTCACACTATTCCAATAGTGGCCTAATCAATGTCCTGTACAGCCGCAACATGACCTCCCAACTCCTGTACTCAATACTCTGACCAATATAGGAAAGCATACCAAACACCACCTTCACTTTCCTATCTACCTGCAACTCCACTTTCAAGGAGTTATGAATCTGCACTCCAAGGTCTCTTTGTTCAGCAACACTCCCTAGGACCTTACCATTAAGTGTATAAGTCCTGCTAGGATTTTTTTCCCAAAATGCAGCACCTCGCATTTATCTAAATTAAACTCCATCTGCCTCTTCTCAGCCCATTGGCCCATCTGGTCCAGATCCTGTTGTAATCTGAGGTAACCCTCTTCGCTGTCCACTACACCTCCAATTTTGGTGTCATCTGTAAACGTACTAACTGTACCTCTTACGCTCGCATCCAAATCATTTATGTAAATGACAAAAAGTAGAGGGCCCAGCAGCGATCCTTGTGGCACTCCACTGGTCGCAGGCCTCCAGTCTCAAAAACAACCCTCCACCACCACCCTCTGTCTTCTACCTTTGAGCCAGTTCTGTATCCAAATGGCTAGTTCTCCCTTTATTCCATGAGATCTAACCTTGCTAATCAGTCTCCCATGGGGAACCTTGTTGAACGCCTTACTGAAGTCCATATGGATCACATCTACTGCTCTGACTTCATCAATCTTCTTTGTTACTTCTTCAAAAATCTCAATCAAGTTTGTGAGACATGATTTTCCACGCACAAAGACATGTTGACTATCCCTAATCAGTCCTTGCCTTTCCAAATACATGTAAATCCTGTTCCTCAAGATTCCCTCCAATAACTTGCCCACCACTGAGGTCAGGTCCACTGGTCTATAGTTCCCTGGCTTGTCTGTACCGCCCTTCTTTCCAGCATCTCACCTGTGTCTATCGATGATACAAATATCTCAGCAAGAGCCCAGCAATTACTTCTCAAGCTTCCCACAATGTTCTCGGGTACACCTGATCAGGTCTTGGGGATTTATCTACCTTTTAACCATTTCAAGACATTCAGCACTTCCTCCCCTGTAATCTGGACATTTTGCAAGGTGTCATCATCTATTTCCCTATAGTTTATATCTTCCATATCCTTTTCCACAGTACATACTGATGCAAAATATTAATTTAGTATCTCCCCCATTTCCTGTGGTTCCACACAAAGGCCGCCTTGCAGTTATTTCAGGGGCCCTATTCACTCCCTAGTAAACCTTTTGTCCTTAATGTATTTGTAAAAACCCTACTGGGGAATAATGCTCTCGAGATTTATTCTGAGAAAGATTGGGGCTTATTGAAACCAGTGAGATACACAGAACTGATTCTTAATGAGGGACAGAAACCGTCTCAAATGTCACTCTTTTCCTCGGACCTAGGCCAATACCTATGTTTGTTCTTTTGAAAAGGGTGGTAAAAAATGTTCAGTAGAGAACTGGTCTGCCAACAATTTGAGGAGAACCCAGAGACAATGCATGTCACTTGGAGGAAGACGGGTCAGAAATTGAGTTGGAGAGGGATTGATTGAAGTGGAGCTCCCTTTGAGAGATTAGGGTTGGGAGAGGAATCTGATGGTGAAGATTAGAGGGGAGGGTATTGTGGAGAGATAATGCCCTGCTTCACATCATCATTGCCCTCAATTCCACCAACATTACCAAGGGTGCTAATCTCAAGAACTTGTGGAGATGCTAACCATTCTCAGCATGGGGCCATAGTACTCAATATTCCTCATTAGCTTTTAAAAAATATCTTTCCTCTCAATCTTGAGATTTGTTATTTACTTGGATGTAGTTGACCGTGGATTTGAAAATCTGCACGCTCTCTTGTAACTCATCCTGCAGACATCACTTGGAGGTTGGACTGGAGTGGACAAAATTAAAACCCACACAACACCAGTTTATATCCAACAGGTTTATTTGGAAGCACTGCTCCTTCATCAGGTGGTTATGATAAAGGAGCAGCATTTTGAAAGCTGGTGTTTCCAAATCAATCTGTTGGACTATAACCTGGTGTTGTGATTTTTATCTTCTTCCTGCAGACACAGTTCACAGTCATGAAAGGGAGATTACAGCAGCATTTTCATGGAGAATGGTGTCTTTCCAGTTTCAGGAAAACTCCTCCCCCTTTATTCAGTGTAGATTTGTTACCACGAATTGCTGAATGTGGTAATATCCAGGATGAACGAGAATGTGTGTTTGTGGGATTGATTCAGACACTTTTTTTTAATCTCATGATGTTCACTCTCTGCTGGAATGAACACCCAGCCCGATGCCATTCCTGTGACATTCTGTGAGGCCCTGACCTTTCAGTGGTCACCATAAAGACTGACATTTGACGACTTCATTCATTTTCATCAGTCAAATGCTTACATCGTGCACTCAATGTATCCTGCTCTGATTGCCATCCAGTCAGACCCAGGATAAACCATGGAATGTTTTTACCTTCTTTCTGTAAAATAAGAAACATTGAAGCTCACCTGTGTCTCCCTCTTTCCCACAATTTTATGTTCTGATTCACCATCCAAGTTCACGGATTTGCCTCATGAGGTGGATCATCTCAAACTTCAACTGATTCAGCTTTGATGCTCTGAACCCAGAGCATCGATGCACAAATTACTGTGTGTTCTGAATCTTCTCCCAGACCCAAACTCCAGTTCATATTTAATCTTTAATTAAGTGTGAAGCAGGCCATTCAGACCATCAAGTCCACATGCATCCTCCGAAGAGCATCCCAAGCAGACCCACTCCATCACCGTATTGTTCTCATGGTCAATCTATCTAGCCTGCACATCTTTGTGGGAGGAAATAGAGCGCTTGGAGGCTTGGAGAGAATGTATAAACTCCAGTCGGACAGTTACCCGAGGGTGGAATCAAATTCAAGTTCCTAGCGCCATAAAGCAGTAGTGCTAACCACTTCACCACTGTGCTGCCCTGATCTATAATAGGTCCCCACATTATGATTTCTCCCTGTCTCCTCGAGTCTATCACCAGTCCTAATCTGCTTGGTGTTTTGGGTAACAGACCAAATCCTCTCTCTCCGTCTTTCTGTCTGTCTTTCTTTCTTTTTCTCCGACTGCTTGCTCCTGGATCCATCCTAACAGGGTTCAGGCTTAACTCTGGACATGAACTTTTAGTCTCTGTTTTAATTTGGCTCTGAGATTTTTGCTGCTTCAGGCTCCAAACCAAAGCATCGTGGATGTAACCTTCCAAAAATAAAAAGACCACTGTCACTGAAAAGGGCAAATTCCACAGACACTGAGGAACCCGTCAATAGACTATATCGCACTAGTTTGAATTTAAACTATACTGCATTCCATTAATGTTATTTGATCAAAACGTCCCAGAAATTCCTCCTTCGTAATCCCATGGTTTCTGTCCATCCTTCAGTCCACATTCCTTCAGAAAGAAGGATTTTCTCAGTTTAGTACATTCCAAAGGGATTTACAAAGATAAAGTTTATTAAGCCAGCTGAAGTGGCAGTCACTGTTGTAACGTAGGGAAACAGCAGCTACTTTACACACACTAAGCTTTCACAAACAGTAATATCATTGGAACCAGATCATCTTTTGTTTCTTGAGTGCTCTGTTGTGAGGAAGAATTATTGGCCAGAAGACACATGGGCTATTTCTGGTATCTTCAAAGTTTGGGAGAAGATTTGTAGCTCGGGTGCTCGTTGTTGTGGTTCTGTTCGCAACACAAATTCCCAACTCAGCGAACAGAACCACAACATTTCTGATATCTTTTGCAATAGTGAGAATAGTCTGAGTGAAGAGATGATACACTTCATTTAAATGACTGAGGCAATGCAACATTTCCTTTGTAGTGATCCTCCAATAGTGCAACAGCTCCTCATTAATGAGCATGGAACTTTTTTCACTATCTTTGAACAAATTATCTGGAATGCGTTCTGATACACTCTCAGTACTACTTGCTGAATTGCAGCTTTGATTGTACAATGTCTTGAATCATAAAAGTAGAAGTCCTGCACAGATTCACAATGATCAAACCCAGCTATATCTCGCAATTATTATCAGATCACGTTATATCAAAATATCTCCAGTTTTGTCAAGAATTGAGAATCAAAAAGTCATTACTTTGAGGTTTTATGATCATAAAAGTTATTTATAAATGTTGGAAGTGACCAATCGATCTGGACTGAGTGTTCACAAACAATTTGGAATGGTGAGGACAGTGAAAGGTGAGAGTTTCCTTTAATGCTTATTGTAACAGGCTTGAGCAGGACAGCATACTATACAACTGACCAATGTGTCCAGCGATGGTCAGGTAACTGAACAATACAGACAGGTAAAATTTGAATAGCAATACATGCAACAGCATAACAATTTTCTTGAAAACTATATTAAGTATTATTCAGGGCTCAAAAATTATACATTGTTAACAAATTATTGACTATGTGATCCAGGAGATCCAGGACACATTGTTGGTTACCATTATTCATTGGAACCTGATGCTTTCGTCCCCCTCCATTGATATAGATAGGGGTCTGCCCTCCGTCTTGCTTCCTGAAGTCAATGATCAGTTCTTCTGTTTTGCAGACATTGAGACAAAATTGTTATCATTGCACTATGAAACCAAGCACGCTATCGACTTCTTATATTCTGACTCATTATTATTTGACATGCAGCCTACAACCATGATGTCATCAGCAAACTTGTAGATGTTAGTATGAAATGTGGCCAATCAGTCATGTGTATAGGGAGTGTTTGGGGGCTGAGGATGCATCCTTACGGGGCCGCAGTGTTGAGAATTATTGTAGAAGAGGTGCAGTTAGCTACCTTCACTGATTGCGGTCTGTGCGTCAGGAAACTGAGGATACAGTTGCAGAATTTAGAGCCATGCCCTAGGTCTCGGAGTTTTGAGATTAGTTCAATTGGGATTATAATGTTGAAGGCGGAGCTGCAGTTGATTAATAGGAGCCTGATGTAGGTATCCTTCTTCTCTAGATGTTCCAGGGACAAATGTAGGGCGAGGGAATTGTGTCCACTGTGGACCTGTTCTGCTGACCGGTAAATTGCAAGGGAATGAAGTAGTATTATTATGTTGCCCCACCTCTTTCTCCTTTCATTCCATTCCTCATGTGGACTCCTCGTTCCATTATCTGCTGCATCTAATGTTGGCTCTCAGTTACTTGGATTTGTTCCTCAATTGAATTATTTTTATAACTGGATATTTCACTGCATACATTAACTGGTCTCTGAATGCTCTCTGTGTCACCACAAAAATAAAAGCATTTGTGCAGCAACTCAGGTTCCGCAGCATGAATGCGATTCTTTCAAATGTACGAAAAGCAGTGTAATTCAAAGAATTAGCAGCACTAAACATATATAAAATGTACCCCAACCAGAGAAGGATGAAGCTTGCACATATGGCAAAGAGTAAAATGGCAGATTTCTTTCTGCTCTCCAGCTCTGGGTCATTCTCTATTTTTCTCTGACCTTTCAGTTCCACACGCACCTTAATTGCCTCGAAGATGTGTCTGACAGTCAGGACATTGATAAATAGAATAAAAGTGAATGGGAACATTGGTGTTAAAAATTGTTCAAAATATTTGAAACTTGCCCACCGACGGCCATTATAATAACTGCGTGTGGTAAAACAGTACCATGGAACGTTGTTGATGATCCTTTCAGGTTTAAATCGGAAGTAGTTAGGAATGTTCTTTAAGTAAAAGAAAATATAAATTGTTGCTAGAACCCTCACTGCAGTTTTCTCTGTGCAATACTTAGTTTTCATCTGGTGAAAACAGATGGCAACAAAACGATCAAAAGAAAAAGCAGCAGTGAACCAGACAGAACAATCAATGGCTGAGCAGGTCAGGACATAGATAACTCTGCAAACAGGAGTGATGTTCAGGAAACAGCGTGGATAATAATAAGACCCAAATCTATCAAGTACGATATCAAAAATGATGAACAGTAGATCAGATGTTGCCATGGCCACCAGATAGCGAATGGTGCATGTAGAAAGACCACACTTGCCCCGAGCCAAGAGTGCAATCACCACTAGACTCACTGTAAGAGAGAGAAAGGAGAAAAAGAGACTTGAAGTTACTCTCTGTGCCTGAGCCCAGATTGTAAGTAATGGCAAGAAGGACATTGTTGTTCCAAACCACATGAAGTCTCGACAATATGAGCCTGCCAGGTGGAACATTATTGAAAGGGCTTACTGAAATCCATAGAGACTACGTTTACCTCTCTGTCCTCTCAACGTTCTTGGTCACTTCATCAACGAACTTCAACAAATTTGCGAGGCATGATCTCCCATTCACAAGTCTATGCTGACTGCTCCGAATCAAATCCTGTGTAAGTAAGGGGTGCAGACAATGATATGCTGTCCTTCATTGTAAGATGATTCAAGTACAGAAGTAAAGCCATCTTCCTGTTGTTGTATAGCCTTGCTGAGAGAGCATAAGGGGCACTCTGTACAGATTTGATCTCCTTTGTAAGGAATGATCTCCTTACCACGGACACAGGTGATGGTAACATGAGGATAGAGTAAAGAAGGTGAGTGTATAATCTGTAGAGCTGTGAGAGACGAAGAAATTGTGACGCTGAAACACGAGCTGTGGCAGCGATCACTTATTTCCAAAAGAGACATTGGTAGGGTGAGAAATTCCATACTTTAACCAGGATTGATTGGTTTATTGTCACGAGTATCTCAGTACAGGGAAACACTTTATTTATGAGAAGTGGAGGCAGATCATAGTCAGCATGGAAATACAGCTCATAGGTTGGAAATAGACTTGGACAGAGTAATGCATGCAGGATACACTGCACAGGGCATGCACTCGACATGATCAACATGAACATGGTCAGCATTATTTGAACCTGGAGAGTCCATTCATCAGCCTAACGTGACTTTCCTCATAGTTTACATGCCTTTACTCACTCTCCCCACGTTATTGTGCAGTCGGCGTGTGAACCCGTACTGAACACCATGTTGTTGACAATCCCCAACAGCTGACACAATACCTCCATTCTGAAACAGGTAGCCATTCCCACCAGCTTCTGCCCGACATAGAGAACAGCAGGCTGTCTTCTCGGTGATGAAAGATGCCTTCTTGAGACTTCACTCAAGGCTTCTCTCCTCACCACTAGAAAAACACGTTAATGTCCCACGTGTGTATCATGAGCAACGAAGCCAGCAGGAACAATGTGGAGCAGTCTGTCTGTTCACACTCTGGTCCACTTGTTCATCATGTTAGAGCATCAATTAGGAGACAGTGAAGACTGCCGATGCTGGAGATCAGAATAAAGAGTGGATTGCTGGAAAAGCACAGCAGGTCAGGCAGCATCCGAGGATCAGGAGAATCGATGTTTTGGGCATACGCCATTCATCAGGAATCAGCAGCAATTACCTCATTCTGTCCCTGTGTAAGTACGTTGAGGGGGGGTATGGCCTCTTACTTTTCTTGTGAAAGTGAATCAAGGGACTGAATGGCCTCATCCTGTTGTGACACAAGGGACTGACTGCCTTCTTCCTCGGTCCGATTAGACAGTGTCAAGGGCCGTATTGGGTTACCCCTGGTTCCTATTTGACAGCTCTATGTGCTGAAAGTGCGATGAAGCTGTAGCTTTAGGAGGTTATTTTGTCCTGGTTTCTTATCAGAGAGAGGTTGAACGACCGTTACCAAGCTGGCTAGTTATGACCACTTGAGCAAACAGCGAGGGAGGTCTTGGGTTTATTTTAATGCAGACTGAATGGGTGTGGCCAGCTCTCACAGATTAGGATCTCTGGGTTTTGGTTTTTCACTGACATCAGAAACTGTTGGGGTCTCCACAGAGTTGGAAGCTTCACTCAATGTCTCCTTCTACTCTCCCTGAATTTTCTCTTGATGCTGTTTTTAATTCCTGAATTGGATAAATGGTTGTGACAAGCTGTGTCTGAATATTCTTGTTTTGCCAGTGGCTGTGTTTATGGGATTTTCCTACATTCGAACAGTTCATTAGTAATAGTTCCTAGATCCTTTTTCTGTTAACTTGGCCAATAGAATTAAGTTATTCTGGATTCCTCTTTCTTTGGTTTCTTTTTATCTATCACGCTTAAATAAATGGTGTTTTGCTTCACACCAAGTAGTTTGACCTGTCAAATTGCATCTGGAACAGACACTTGACATTTCCTTTAAAATATAAAAAGTCTAGATTGCCGCCTTCAAATATTTTCGAGGGGCTCTGGTGTAGCCCATCACACTATACTCCTTCTCTTCCTGAGTAATAGGCTGGAGGCACTGAATGGGCTGTCTCTGTTCTTCTCCAACAGTGTCAATGGGCTGAACGATTTCCTCATATACCTGTGAAACAACGTTAGATGCTGAATGAAGTCTTACTTTACTGTGGCAATGTGCAGTGTCAGGCAGTGCTTATACATGAATGTTACGGACCCTTTAACAATACAAGCCTCAATGGAGTCTGGGTCTTGCTGCTCATGGACACAGACCAGTTCAGGAACTGACGGGGAACAAAATGTTCTGGACATTGTTGAATCTTCACTGACCATCCTCACTTCTGATCTTGTGGTGGGGAGGGTGGGGGCGGGCAGACATTGATGAACCAGCTGAAGATATTTGTGAAGAGGAAGCTACGCTGCAGATCTTCCACAGAGTTGACCCAGGACTGAGATGATGAACATCTTCCTTTGTGCCATTATTGACACCAAACACTGGAGACTTTACTTTGATTCCAATTCTGTCCAGATTTGTTAAGGTCCTTGATGTCAACAGAAGTCAACCACTGCCTTGATACCAGGGGCAGTCATTTGCACCTGAATCCTTGTGTCAACCTCTTTTGTTCACATCAATAGGCCATGATAGAGGAGCAGCGAGTGTTTTCTTCAAGCAGGTGGTATTGAATGTCAGGATTTCTCTTCTCAAGAGTGTTGGGGAGCAAGATGACCAAAAGTATTTGAAGAGGAGGTAGAAGGATATTCACCTGTCAAAGAGTTGAGAGCAATGAAGAATTGTGTATGAAAGAGGATTTGAGACCTAGAGCAGATCAGTCATGATTTTCGTGAAGGTCAAGGGAGGCTTGGGGAGTGAACGATCTGCCCCTGTTTTTGATGTTCTCACATTCTGTTATTGGAAAGTTAGTGGGTGATATTTTCATGAACGTTATATTATTGAATATTGCAGTCAGGAAGATCAGATGATTTTGTGAGCCATCTCTGATGAGGTATATGGGCTGTATTCACAGTGAATCTGGGTCTACAACATGACCAACAACTGAAGCACAAGTTGCAGATTGGGGAATCTCTGTGAAGAGAGATGAGGGGCCTCTTTCATACCCGTGCCTGGACTTTCCAATTAAATTTGCCAAATCACTTCAAACGCGCGTGACAGCCTTGAGAGGCTGAATGGTCTCCTCTGTTTCTTTGCACCAGGTTATATGAATAAGTGGCCTCCCACTGTTCCTGTCTAGCGTATTTGAGGGGCTGAATGGAACACAGAAATATGGGACTGAGGAGCAGGAGTGAGCCATTAGATACTTTGACCCTTCTCCACCACGAAATAAGATTGTGACTGATCAGGTTGTGGACTCAGCCCCACTTTCCTGTCTGTATCCCAATATCCGTGACTCACTTCTCTGTAAAATCTTTGGTAATGCAGCTTTCAGTCAATGTGAACACAGAAGCACGATAAACTTCCAGTGAAGAGAATTCCCACTTGAAAGGTCCTTTCAGAATTTTTTCATCATCCCTCTTTCGAATCAGAGAGTCATGCAGAACGGAAACAGACCCTTTAGTCCAATCTGTTCACTCCGATCAGATATCAACTCTGATCCAGTCCCATTTGCCAGCATTTGACCAATATCCCTCCTCTTTCAGATACTTTTTAAATGTGCGATTGTAAGCGCCTTCAGCTCTTCCTCTGACAGCACTTTCCGTTCACACACCACTCCCTCTGTGAAACATTTACCTTCAGGTCCCTTCGGAATCATTCACCCTCTCACCTTCAAACTATGCTCTCTTGTTCTGAACTCCGTTACCCAGCGGAGCAGAACGTGGCTGTTCAGAATATCAACGCCACTGATAATTTTCTGAACTCTATATTGTCACCCTTCAGCCTCTGACTCTCCAGGGAGAAACACCTCAACCTTATCAAACTCTCCCTGAAGCTCAAACTTCCAGTCCTGGAACATCCGTGTAATTTTTTTCTGCAGACAACAGCGTTGTATGCAGTATTCTTAAAGTGGTCTCACCAACATCCTGTACAGATGCAACATTGCACCCCAACTCCTTTACTCAGTGCTCTGACTGATTAAGGCCAAGCCAATGTGCCAAAGGTGTTCTGCACCACTCTGTCTACTTGCGACTCCACTTTCAAGGAACAATGTACCTGCAGTCCTGGGTCCCTTTCTTCCAAAACACTCCCCAGGACTTTACCATTAAGTGTATAATTTCTGCCCTGATTTGCCTTCCCAAAATGCAAAACCTATTATTTATCTAAATTACACATCATCTGTCACTCCTTGACCCTTTGTCCCATCTCATTGTGGTCTTGCTGTACTCTGAGATAATCTACTACACCAACTTTCTGATGTAATATGTAAATTTACTAGCTATGCCACCGAAATTCACATCTAAATCCCTGACATAAGTGATGAAATGTTGTGAACACAGTACGGATTCGTATAGCACACTGCTCCTCTGAACCCTCCAGTTTGAAAAATACCCCTCTTCCTTCAAGCCAATTGTGACTCGCATCCTCTGTATCCCATGTGACCGAACCTTACTAATCTGTCTATCAATCAGAATGTTATGAACACCTTGCTGAAGTACATATAGACAATGTCTACCAAACTGTCTTCATCAATCTTCTTTTCCACCACTTCATAAAACTCAATGAAATTAATGAGACATGATTTCCCATGCAGAAATCCACGTTGACTACCCCATTCAGCCCTTGCCTTCCCAAATGTATGCAAATCCTGTCCCTCAGAATCCCCTCCATCAACTTACCCACCACTGACATTAGGCTCACCGGTCTATAATTCGTCGGCTTTTGGGGTCACTGTTTCCTTTTCTAGTCCCACTGCTACACTGCTCATAACAAACGTTAAGTGTAACCAGGTCGGTGATATGGCCGATGATATCAGTCTCAGTCAGGGTCAGGGTCAGTTTTAGCAACAAGTCAGGCTAGTTTCTGCTCAAACATCACCTTTATGATCCAGAGCAATGTTACTCAAACTCTAATGGAAAGATACATGACAAACTGTTTGGATATTCCAAATAAAGAATCGATATTTCTCTGTTTAAAACACACACGCACACACACGCACACACACACACACACACACACACACACACACTGTCTTTGTCGAGCTTATGCCTTGTTCTTGTGGGCTTCTCATGGGTGCTCCAGTTTCCTCCCAGCAATCCAAAGCAGTGTAGCTCAGGTGGGATTGTCTATCGTCTTCAGCGATTTCATGTTTAGGTGCACCTGGCAGGGGTAACTGTAAGGGAACCGACCTTGGAAGTTTGGTATGGACTTTTTGGGCCGAAGGGCTTGTTTCCACACTGCAGGGATTCTATAAAAATAAGAATGGTCACGATGACAGTTGAAGATTTTGTTTTAGCTCGTGCACATTGCTGTGATGAGGTATAATGAAGGAGAGAGAGTGCAATGGGCAGTTCCTTCTCGGGCAGATGACATTTTCTCTCTCTCTGAATTAAATCACACCTCTGAATTAAATCACACAATAATATCATCCTCTTCCAAACTGGACCATGTGAGATCTCCTTGTAAATTGTCCAAACTATGTCTCCATCACATTCCCTGTTCCATGTAGGTGCGTCATTGCTGCTGTCATACACAGAACTATACCCTTAGCAGAAAATGGTCCCAGTCGATTTGAAGATATGTTTATATGTCCCTGCGTCATGAAAACAAAAATGTGTAATGTATTTAGAATGCCTGTGTGAAAATGAATGCCATTTTTTCAATAAATACAGGAATTGCTGCAAATGCTCAGCAGGTCTATCAGCATCCAGATGCCTTTTACATGCTGTAGTTGTACCAGTCTCGCTCTTCCTCTGGCAGCTCATTCCATACACAAACCACTTTTTGTGTGAAAAGTGCCCTTCAGGCCTTTTCAAAATCTTTCCTGTCTCACTTTGCACCAAATGACCTGTGATTTTGGACGCCCTAACATGGGGAATACGCTGATCACTCACCCTATCCAAAACCATTCTAATTGTATCAGCCTTGACTGCTGCGAAATGTAACCCCAATCAACACGAATGGCTGTACTTCCAGTCCTCCCGGACCTAAATTCTGATATGCAATACTGACATCTCTTCCTTCTACATCATGTCATGATTCTAAATTCATTTTAATCAGTTAGTTCAGATGTATTATGAAACACTTCTGTGGGATTTGCACATAGACCTCTATGCCCTGAGGTAGGGACATGAGCACCACTCGGCAATACCCATAAAGCTGTAACAGTATTCTCCTGTGTGTTTTCTCATCAGCCAGTTCTGACATGCTGTGACATACCTCTGCAATAGGCAGGACTTGAATTCCGACCTTCTAGTCCAGAGCTAGGAACACTACCAAAGAAGTTCATGAACTGGAATCAAATCGAGAGTTCTGGCTCACAGGCGGGGACACTACCCACTATACGACCATTTAAAGTGCCAGCTTTCAGCTCGGTATGGAATGATTATCAACAGGTTACCATCTCTGAACTAAACTTTGTATTGTTAAACAAATGTCAGATATTTGTCTCAACTGTAGGATATTGAGTGCATGTGCTGTGCCATCGAAATTAACTCTGAACGTCTTTAATTGCTATGATCTGTACTCTGCAATATTAGGGAAAGAAGACCTGCAAACGCACTCTGCAGAACAAAGGGTCTCGAATAGATTTTCATTACTGAAAGCCAGAGACGAAGAAAGAGCATAATTTCTGGCCCCAAATCACCGAACGATATTACCCAACTCTAACGTGCGACTGCCCTCTTCCTAACACGATGAAATACAACCAGGCTGCTGATTACTGTCCAGCCTCTCCTCCCCAATGACTGTATCTGCAATCTGTCTCTCCTCCCCCTAACCACACAAGGCAAATCAAGCTCAGGGTCTTTGGGAAAATCAAGGCCGGAATGTGCAGGCGTCCTGGAGAGGGGGAGGGTATTTTAAATTGAAGGGGGAGGGGGAGGTGGCAGTAATATCACACACTGGGCTGAGGGGTGGCAGATTGAGTTTAGTTTGGATTAATGCGAGGTATTGGATTTGGTAAATCAAATAAGAGCAGGACTTATACAATCAATAGTAGGGTCTTTGGGAGTGTTGTAGAACAGAGACCGAAGCCGTCAGGTATAATTCTTCAAAATTTGCACCTCATATAGATAGTGTGGTTCAGAAGGTGTTCAACACACTTTCCACATTGGTCAGAAATTTGAGTATTGGAATTGAGACGTCATGTTGTGGTTGTGCAGCATATTGGTGAGGCCCCTCTGGAATACAGTGTCCAGTCTGGTCATGCTGCCCGCTCATTCCACCGGCACACCACCCTCTGGGTAAAAATGCTGCCCCTTAGGTCACTTTTAAATTGTTCCCCTCTCACCTGAAAACTATGTCCTCTAGTTATGGTCCTCCCTTACCTCAGAAAAGGACTTTACTATTCACTTTGATATTATTGACCTTGATATTATTAAGTTGGATAGGGTTCAGAAGAGATTAACCTGGATGTTGCTGGGAATGGAGGGATTGAGCGATAAGAATAGTCTGGATAGGCTGGGACTGTATTCACTGGAAAGTATGAGATTAAGGGGTAACTTCACAGAGGCTTATAAAATCATGAGGGGTACAGATAAAGTGAAGGGCTGATGTCTTTTCCCTACAGCTAGGAATTCAAAACTGAGGGATAGTTTAAGGTGTGAGGAAAATGATTTATAAAAGTCATCAGAGGTAATTATTTTAGACAGAATCTGGCTTGTGTAGAATGAACTTCCAGAGGAAGTGGTGAAAGCAGGGAGAGTGACAATGTTTAAAGGACATTTAGATCAGTACATAGACAAGACATTTGTTTGGATGGCGCTCCCCCCCTCTCTGAATGAATCCCTGTTTGTTTTCACCCTCTGCCAATGCCTGTGCAGTGGCATGTGGAGGCTAGCAGAGGGTGGCATTACCTCACTTTAAGCACCACAGAGACTGCCAGACCTGCCCCACACAGAGGCACACAGATACACACACAACAATTGTTAGGAAACAACATTGAGCTCATTTGGCAATTTAAAATAAACTTAAAGAAATGCTCCATTTGCCTTGCAAACTGTTAAATTATGAGGGACCGAGAACTCCCAAATTCCACTCTTTAAACAAAAACATCAATTTATTTTTTTAACTCTGAAAGTGAACATTTTACATCAACGATTCACAACTCTGAGACCCCCTTTTTCTTAACTGCTTATTATCCTGCTGCAAATCAACAGCAATATACTGTTTCAATAAGATGCTTATTAAAATTACATAAACTTAATTTCAAAACCACACAGAAGCTGTTGTTTCATCTGACCTCACACCAATATCCCTTCTTCCCACCTTTCCTGGGAAGACAGGCTCATGTTACAGGATGCTATCGAAGTTTCTACATTTCAGCATTCTAAAACCTGGGAACACATCCTTCCATGACACTGTCGCTCAGTCTCCCCCTCTCTGTCTATACTCCAAACCCCTCCCATGTGGTGATATTTAAACTGATTCCCCTGCCATCTCTCTCTGACAGTGATATTCAAACCCACAGCACCCCTTCGTCATGGTACAATGGAGATATGGAACTGGAAATGGATGGGAGCTGCACATCCTGTCACTTCCAGCATGGGCTGCAAGTTTCCCCACGCTGGACAGGGATCTAACACAGTGTTCCTGAGCAATGCAGTGGGGTGGTGTAAACAGTCTAACGTGCTTGGGTTTTTCTGCACCTGGTTGACAGAATAAATCACGGGTGATAACTGCACAGTTCACTGTGCTGGTCAGACTATCTGTTTGAGGTTTATAGATGATGTAAGGATGTGGTTTGTGTAGTTCCTTGTGCTGGATTGATATTTGTTTCAGGTTTACACATTAGTGCTCCGCTGAGGTCAGCAAAGGTCCTCATTCTGGACAGATATCTTGAACTGGTTTATACACTAATGCACGGGTGTTGTCTGCACTGCTTCACTTGCTGAATATTTGCTGGAGGAACAAAGCAATCCAGGCAGTAACAGCAGGTGTAGAATTGGATGTTTCGGGTGTAGCCCTCCTTCAGGACTCTTGCAGAAGGGTTACATCCGAAAGGTCGACTTTTCCACCTCCCGATGCTGCCTGGCTTGTTGTGTTCTGCCAGCTTCCTGCCTGTCTACTTTGGATTCCAGCATCTGCAACTTTTCTATCTCTATCCCGGCTTCCCGTACTGGACAGACATCTCGTCTGCGTTTGAAGATAAGTGCCCCGACATGATCTATGCGCTGTTTTTCCAATCTGTACAGATTGATGGATTGTATTGGCCAGTGCAATGGTGAATCTGCACAGATTGCTGGGTTGCACTGAGCATTACACTGGCCTGGTCCACACAGTATTCCAGGGAGAACAGGTATCTCCTCTGTGGTGACTGGTCTGGTTCTGTGAGATGGATTGAGAATGTGGTATATCACACCCTTTCAGCTTATCTGGCGATGCCTTCAGTTCTCATTCCTGTGATTGGACCATTCGTCTCACCCCATTAATGTTACAGTGTGTCAAAGCACAGTACATCATGTTGGTGGGGTGGGTGGGGAGAAAGATGATGGACAGGTCAAGGAGTTCCCTAGAACGTTCTGTCCCCAACATTCTATAACTGTAATTCCCCAGAACATTCTGTCCCCAACATTGTATTAGTGCCATTCCCTGGAACATGCTGTCCCCAACATTCTATAACTGGCATTCCCCGGAACATTCTGTCCCCAACATTCTATAACTGACATTCCACGGAACATGCTGTCCCCAACATTCTATAACTGACATTCCCCGGAACGTCCTCTCCCTGACATTGTTTGTGAACTGCCGGACGTCAGTGAATTGAACATTACGATAAGATCCTGAAGGAAGAGATCCCGTTCCAGGGAGAGGGAGACACTGTTCCGAAGGCCCCTCAGGCAGTTAAAGGAGTGAATACATTTTCCCTGCAGTTACATTTCTTCACGACACAAGATCGACCACAATTTAGACCAAAAGACAGAAATTCCCAAACTCTGTTTTTCTTCAGAAAACTGGGAGACAATCCTTCAGGACAGCAAAGTTATCACCCTCTGTATTAGGAACTGGGAAGGAGTGACCTGTCTCTGCTCTCGAATGATTGAGCCTGTGGGAATGTTCGAGAAACCATCTATCCTTATGGATGTCTCTGTGTGTTTGGGGAGGGAGGGTTTCTTGTGGTTTATGACACATTTTTGTCAATAATTCTGACCTTCCCATTTGTTATTTCAGCTCCAATTATTTTAATAAATCCCTGAATACAGGGACACATTTGAAAATCTCACTGGGTCCCCAATTCAATGGGCCCCTTTGCCTACATGCTGATGGATAATGGGTTTGTTTTCCTTCCTCACAGTTAACGTAGTGACCATCTACGTACTGCTTTATAAAGATTGTGGATTGTCTCCATGTGTCAGACGTTACCTGGGGGCCATGGCAGCGGCGGATCTCCTGGTCATGATACTCGACCTGATACTGAGACACATTCCTATTGTTTATCGGGAACAGTTTTATTTCCTGGTGTACTCCATCCCCGTGTGTAATATCCACGCCGTCCTGCTTTATGCAGCCACCGACTGCTCTGTCTGGTTCACCGTCACTTTCACCTTTGATCGATTTGTGGCCATTTGTTGCCAGCAGCTGAAAAGTAAATATTGCAGTGAGAAAACGGCGGCTGTGGTTCTGGGAGCAGTGACTGTGCTGAGCTGTTTAAAGAATACTTGCTGGTATTTTATGTTCAAGGCTCCGTATCTGCTGTGGAACCTCCCCTGGTTTTGTGGTGTAACAAATGCTGTTCGATCCTCCAGTGTCTGGGTCACAATCGAGTTCCTCCACCACATTCTAAACCCGTGTGTCCCATTTCTCCTGATTCTGCTGCTCAATGTTCTCACCGTCAGACACATTTTAGTGACAAGCAAAGCCCGCAGGAGACTCCGCACTCACACCACTGGGGACACTTATTCTGACACAGAAATGAGAAACCGTAAAAAATCCATCATTTTATTGGTTGTGATCTCGGCCAATTTCACCCTGTTATGGTCAACGTTCATGCTGTATTCTTTATGGGGCCGGACATCTGATGTTGTGGACACCCCTGTGTATCTCCATGGCTTTGTGGGGGAATTGGGCTTCATGCTGCAGCTCCTCAGTTGCTGCACTAACACCGCGATTTATGCCGTGACCCAGACTAAGTTCAGGCAGCAGCTAAAGAATGTGCTGCAATATCCCTTTACCAAAATCCATCAATCAATCAAATTGCCTCAATAATCACACCATCCGTTATTTTCTCATTTCAGTTCAGTGTTTCTGCGATGGAGCAGCCTGTCACTATGGTCACAGACTGACGGTGTCGCTGGTTTATCCATCCTTATCCCACAGCGGGGTAACAGGGAAACATTTCACTGTTTCTCACAACTTAGGGGCCAGTGATAAAAAGGCGCCATTCCACTGACTGTGTCCATCACTTTCATTTGTAAACAATAAAAATGTTGATGAAAGCGTGCCGAGCAGCAGAGTGCCCGATGTTGTTGTGTGTCTTTGTGTGGAGAAGCTGAGCTGGAGAGAGACAGACCCAGCCCCAAGTCCTGGTCATCAGGGAAGGGGAGGGTACTGCGCCCTGAGCTCAGGAGCTGGGTTTAACTTCCTGTGTCCCCCCATTCCAACCTGGACTCCCCATTTCCTCTTCCCCACTTTACTCCACACTTCTCCCCGTCTCTCTCTCTCTGCACACTTACTCTTTCACACCATCTCTCCCTTTCACTCTCCCTCGTCCCCCATCTCTCACACACACCCCCCAACCCTGGTTTTTCCACCTACCTCCACTCTCCCCTCTCCCCCTTCCGATCACTCTCACTCACCTGCCATCACTGTCTCCCTCCCTAGGTCACTCTCTACCTCATTTTCCCTTTTTCCCACATCTCACCCCACCCCCTCCCACATGCAGCCTCACCATGAACCCTCCCAGTCTCTGGGTCAGAGGGAGTGGAATGGACCATGGAGATAGAGTTTGTCAGAGAGGAAAGGATGGAGGGTAAGGAGATAAAGAGATTCAGTGAGAGAAAAACCTCAGAGTTACTGCTTCACTCTCAACATGACCCCCCTCACACTAACTGTGTCACTATCACCCTGACCCGCTCACAGTAACTGCGTCACTATCACCCTGATGCCATCACACTTACTGTGTAACTATCACCCTGACGCCATCACACCAACTGTGTCACTATCACACTAACCCCCTCACACTTACTGCATCACTATCAGCCTGATCACTCAGCATTACTGCGTCACTATCACCTTGACCCCCTCATAATGCATCACTATCAACCTGACCCCTCACACTTACTGCATCACTATCAGCCTAACCCCCACACACTTACTGCATCACTGTCACCCTGACCCCCGCACACTGACAGCGTTACTATTAGCCTGACTCCCACACGCTTACTACGTCACTATCACACTGACCCCTCACACTAACTGCATCACTATCACCCTGACCCCCTCATACTTACTGCGTCACAATCAATCAGCCTTACCCCCACACGCTTACTGCATCAATATCACCCTGACCCCCAGACACTTACTGGATTATTATCAACCTGATCCCCCACAATTACTGCATCACTATAAGCCTGAGCCCCCTCACACCTACTGCATCACTATCAACTTGACCCCCTCACACTTACTGCGTCATTATCACCCTGAAACCCACACGCTTACTTCATCACTGTCACCCTGACCCCCTCACACTTACTGCATCACTATCACCCTGACACCCTCACACTCACTGCATCATTATCACACTGACTCCCTCACACTTACTGCATCACTATCAACCTCGCCCATCTCACTTGCTGCATCACTATCACCCTGACCCCAAACACTTTCTGTGTCACTGTCACCCTGACCTCCTCACGCTTACTGCGTCACATTTACCATAACCACCTCACACGTACTGTGTCACTATCGTCCTGACCCCCCTCACCTTTACTGCGTGACTGCCATCCTGACCCCCTCACACTTCCTGCCTTTCTGTCACCCTGAATCCCTCACACTGACTTCGTCTCCTTCACCCTGCCCCCTCACACTTACTGCATCACTATCACCCAGGCCCCCACACAATTACTGCATCACTGTAACCCTTACACACCCACAATGACTGCGTCACTCTCACGCTAAAACACGTACAATTACTGCGTCACTAACAGCCGGACCCCGTCACATTCACTGTGTCACTATCACTCTGACCCCCTCACAATGACTGCGTCACTATCACCGTGGCACAATCACACTTACTGCGTCTCTATAAGCCTCTACCCCTCACACTTACTGCGTCGCTACCAGCCTGGCCCCCTCACACTAACTGCGTCATTGTCACCCAGACGCCCTCAAACTGACTGCGTCACTATCACCCAGGCACAATCACTCTTACTGTGTAACTGTTACCCTGACCCCCTCACATTGACTGCATCACTGACACCCTGACCACCTCACACTCACTGCATCACTACCACTCAGATCCCATCACAATTACTGTGTCACTGTCACCCTGACCCCCTCACATTGACTGCGTCACTGTCACCCTGACCCCCACACTTACTGCGTGACTTTCAACCTGACCCACTCGCACTCACTGCATCACGATCATCGAGACCCCCTCACACTGTCTGCATCACTGTCGCACTGTCCCCCTCACACTTACTGCATGACTGTCACCCTGACCCACTCACACTCACTGCGTCACTATCATACCCTCGACTTTCTGCCCCCTCGTCTTTCTGCCCCCTCGACCTTCTCCCCACTCGCCTTTCGCCCGCTCGACTTTCCCCACTCCCCGATATTGTCCCCAATAGCATTGAGGTTGAATGACAGATTAAAAAGAGGATCTCTTTTAATGCAGGATGCTTTCTCCATCCAAATACAACAGGACCCTGAACCCCACACGCTCACTGCATCACTGTCACCCTGACCCCCTCACACTTACTGCGTCACTATCAGCCTGACCCCCACACACTTACTGCATCACTATCACCCTGACCCCCTCACACTTACTGCGTAACTCTCAACCTGACACCCTCACATTACTGCGTCAATATCACCCCGACACCCACAAGTTTACTGCATCACTGTCACCCTGATCCCCCTCACCCCGACTGCATCACTCTCAACCTGACCCCCTCACACTTACTGCATCACTATCACCCTCATGCCCTCACAATGACTGTGTCACTATTACCCTGAGCCACTCACACTGACTGTGTCACTATCACCCTGAACTCCTCACACTTACTGCATCACTATCAGCCTAACCCCCACACACTTACTGCATCACTGTCACCCTGACCCCCGCACACTGACAGCGTTACTATTAGCCTGACTCCCACACGCTTACTACGTCACTATCACACTGACCCCTCACACTAACTGCATCACTATCACCCTGACCCCCTCATACTTACTGCGTCACAATCAATCAGCCTTACCCCCACACGCTTACTGCATCAATATCACCCTGACCCCCAGACACTTACTGGATTATTATCAACCTGATCCCCCACAATTACTGCATCACTATAAGCCTGAGCCCCCTCACACCTACTGCATCACTATCAACTTGACCCCCTCACACTTACTGCGTCATTATCACCCTGAAACCCACACGCTTACTTCATCACTGTCACCCTGACCCCCTCACACTTACTGCATCACTATCACCCTGACACCCTCACACTCACTGCATCATTATCACACTGACTCCCTCACACTTACTGCATCACTATCAACCTCGCCCATCTCACTTGCTGCATCACTATCACCCTGACCCCAAACACTTTCTGTGTCACTGTCACCCTGACCTCCTCACGCTTACTGCGTCACATTTACCATAACCACCTCACACGTACTGTGTCACTATCGTCCTGACCCCCCTCACCTTTACTGCGTGACTGCCATCCTGACCCCCTCACACTTCCTGCCTTTCTGTCACCCTGAATCCCTCACACTGACTTCGTCTCCTTCACCCTGCCCCCTCACACTTACTGCATCACTATCACCCAGGCCCCCACACAATTACTGCATCACTGTAACCCTTACACACCCACAATGACTGCGTCACTCTCACGCTAAAACACGTACAATTACTGCGTCACTAACAGCCGGACCCCGTCACATTCACTGTGTCACTATCACTCTGACCCCCTCACAATGACTGCGTCACTATCACCGTGGCACAATCACACTTACTGCGTCTCTATAAGCCTCTACCCCTCACACTTACTGCGTCGCTACCAGCCTGGCCCCCTCACACTAACTGCGTCATTGTCACCCAGACGCCCTCAAACTGACTGCGTCACTATCACCCAGGCACAATCACTCTTACTGTGTAACTGTTACCCTGACCCCCTCACATTGACTGCATCACTGACACCCTGACCACCTCACACTCACTGCATCACTACCACTCAGATCCCATCACAATTACTGTGTCACTGTCACCCTGACCCCCTCACATTGACTGCGTCACTGTCACCCTGACCCCCACACTTACTGCGTGACTTTCAACCTGACCCACTCGCACTCACTGCATCACGATCATCGAGACCCCCTCACACTGTCTGCATCACTGTCGCACTGTCCCCCTCACACTAACTGCATGACTGTCACCCTGACCCACTCACACTCACTGCGTCACTATCATACCCTCGACTTTCTGCCCCCTCGTCTTTCTGCCCCCTCGACCTTCTCCCCACTCGCCTTTCGCCCGCTCGACTTTCCCCACTCCCCGATATTGTCCCCAATAGCATTGAGGTTGAATGACAGATTAAAAAGAGGATCTCTTTTAATGCAGGATGCTTTCTCCATCCAAATACAACAGGACCCTGAACCCCACACGCTCACTGCATCACTGTCACCCTGACCCCCTCACACTTACTGCGTCACTATCAGCCTGACCCCCACACACTTACTGCATCACTATCACCCTGACCCCCTCACACTTACTGCGTAACTCTCAACCTGACACCCTCACATTACTGCGTCAATATCACCCCGACACCCACAAGTTTACTGCATCACTGTCACCCTGATCCCCCTCACCCCGACTGCATCACTCTCAACCTGACCCCCTCACACTTACTGCATCACTATCACCCTCATGCCCTCACAATGACTGTGTCACTATTACCCTGAGCCACTCACACTGACTGTGTCACTATCACCCTGAACTCCTCACACTTACTGCAGCACTATCACCCTGACCCCCTCACAATGACTGTGTCACCATCACCGTGACACCCGCAAAATGGCTGTGTCTCTATCATCCTGACACCCTCACACTTACAGCTTCATTATGAGCTGGACTTGCTCACACTTACTGCATCACTGTCACCCTGACCTCCTCACACTTACTGCTTAACTATGAGCTGGACACACTCACACTTACAGCGTCACTATCAGCCTGACCCCTCACACTACTGCATCACTACCAGCCTCTCCACCTCACACTTACTGCATAACTGTCACCCTGGCGCAATCACAGTTGCTGCGTCAATACCAGCCACTACCCCTCACACTTACTGCGACACCACCAGCCTGACCCCTTCACACTCACTGCATCACTGTCACCCTTACCCCCTCATACTTATTGCGTATTTGTCACCGTGACCCCCTCACACTTACTGTGTCACTGTCACCCTGACCCCATCACTCTTATGGGGTCACTACCACCCTGACCCCCTCACTCTTACTGCATCACTATCAAACTGGCCCCATCACACTTACTGCATCACTATCACCCTGACGCCTCACACTTACTGTGTCATTATCATCCTGACTCCCTCACACTCACTGCATCATTATCACCCTGACTCCCTCAGACTTACTGCATCACTATCACCCTGGCCCCATCTCACTTACTGCGTCACTCTCACCCTGACCTCCTCACACTTACTGCGTCTCTGTCACCCTGACCTCCTCATGCTTACGGCGTCACTGTCACCATAACCACCTCACACGTACTGTGTCACTATCATCCTGAACCCCTCATCCTTCCTGCGTCACTGCCACCCTGGGCCCCTCACAATGACTGTGTCACTATCACCCAAGCACAATCACACTTACTGCATCACTACCAGCCTCTACCCCTCACACTCACTGCTTCATTGTCACCCTGACCTCCTCAAACTTACTGCCACTGTCACCCAGACCCCCTCACACTGCCTTCGTCACTATCACCCTGGCACAATCACGCTTACTGTGTCACTGTCACCCTGACTCGCTCACACTCACTGCATCACTACCACCCAGACCCCCTCACACTTACTGCATCACTATCACCCTGACACCCTCACACTTACTGCATCACTGTCACCCTGACCCCTTCACACTTACTGCGTAACAGTCAACCTGACCCACTCGCACGCACTGCATCGTGATCATCCTGATCCCCTCACACTGACTGCGTCACTGTCACACTGACCCCCTCACACTGACTGCGTCACTGTCACACTGGCCCCCTCACACTTACTGCTTGACTGTCACCCTGACCCACTCACACTCAATGCATCACTATCTCACCCCTCGACTTTCTCCCCCTCGCCTTTTTCTCGCTCGACTTCCACCCCCCACCCTGATGTTGTCCCCGATAGCATTGGGGTTGAATGTGCAGATTAAAAAGCGGATCTCATTTAATGCAGAGTTCTTTCTCCATCCAAACACGACAGGACCCCCACATGAACAACCCCCCAAAAAAACACAAGCCCCTCCTCCCCTCCCACCCACTGTGTCTATATATATCAATACATGACGTTAAACATCACACAACGCCAGGTTACAGTCCCGACAGGTTTTCCCGGAAACACTAGCTTTCTGAAAAACCTGTTACACTGTAACCTGGTGTTGTCCCAGTCCAACACCAGCATCTCCATCATCGAAACATAAAGATCACCATCGAGCTCTTAACCAGATGCTTGATTGAAACACACACAGCAAAATCCCACAAGCAGCAGTGTAACCACAGACACACTGTGTGCATCCCTGATGATGGTTAAGGCTTTAGTTCTGTCTTCTGGCCAAGAGGGAGCAATCCTCCTGTTGAACAAATTCCAAACATTTTCTCCTTCCTTCTCTGTGCCCCGTATTCTCTGATCCTCGTCTTGTGCTACTCCATCTGAGATCTCTCTCTGTTCTCTCTATCTCTCTCTCTATGTTCTCCCCCTCACTGTCTCCATCTCTGATCTCTCTTCCCTCCCTCTCTCTGTTCCCCCTTTTACTCTCGCCATCTCCAAGATATCTCTGTTCCTCCCCTCTCTCCCTGTATCTCTGAAATCTTTTCCTTTGTGTCCCCTCCCACCCGTTAGCTCAATCTCGAAGATCTTTCTCTCTGTCTCTCAGATTGCTCACATTTTATCCCCCTCAGTGCGGCACATGACTCTGACATTAGAATGGGTCTTTGGAGAGAGTTTCTCATTTTAAGGTATGAATTCCCTCTTCGGGGATTCCTTCCTCCCTGATCCTGGGAGTGTAACCTGTTTGTGTCAAAATCCCAAGGCCCTGGTTCCTTTAATCCCAGGCCTCGAATCCATTTTAAACCAATGAATCTTCCACTGCGACAGTCACTGCCCTCTTTTACTACTTCCTCTCTCTCTCTCTGTCTCCCTCTCATTCCCCCCTTCACACCCCAATTCTCTCTCTCCCCTCTCTCTGACCCTGGAGCTGGAGTGAGAGAGGGACGAAGTGATATTTGTGGGATCAGACTGTGCAGCAGCGCCCCCTTCATCTTATCTCCCCTTTGTCTCCCCGGTCCAAACCAGAACACGCCCCCTTGTGGTAAAAATCCCAGAGACAGCCTGAACCCCACCATTCATTTCCCCGTGCATGTGCGTGTGTGTGTGTAAATGAACGACAAGGAGACAGGACAGTTTCTGCTTATTCTCTCTCTGTGTGGCTGATGATTCCTTGCAGCAGAAGTGATTTAATTCTCTCTGTCTCTGTATCGTCCCGAGTTTCAGCTCCTGGATCCAATCTCCTCCTCACCTCCAGGGTTAGGGGGAGGGAGGGGGGTGGGGAAACACACTTAGAAATAAAAACAAATCAATTTGAAATAAAATACAACAGTGGCACCAAAAGCACAGCAAGATGCCACAGCTCTCTGCCTTCCCCAATCTCCCACGTGACGCTGTGTCTGGTTCAGTTTATTCATTGCAGAATTAATGAATTGCTGACCATCACAGCGACATTGAAATATACAGACATCATCACAGAACAATTAAGCAGAGGCTAGAAACATAAATAAACGTGCACGCACAGCAAGATCCCACAAGCAACAATCTAACCCCACACACATCGTGGGTGATGCTGGGAAAGGGTTGACGTATTTGTGTCAAATCCCAAGGCCCCAGTTACCTTAGCCCCAGGCTTCAAACGTGTTTTAAAAACGAAAAGGCTGCAATCTGAAGAGACCCGGTTAACCAGAGGTCCCGGTAAAAGCCAGCCCCCTCCCCGGAGAGAGGAGATTAACGTCGGGGTAATGCTCAGACAAAACTCACCTGGGCCCAATAGGCTGCAGCCTGTCGAATAGGCCTCAGGACTGCGTCCCCCTCTGGAGAAAGCTCTTGTTTGAAGGTTTCCTCCTCCCAAACACAGAGATTTGAAATCCTCAAGTGGCCAGGAAGATCCCTTTTGGAGGAAAGAGGCAGCATTAGTGGAGAGTCTGAGCAGGAAAACCTTTCACGGTGAGATAGCATAGCAAGATCCCAGGTTTTCCCCTCTCAGTGAGAGAGACAATTTCTCAGCAATATTCAAACACAAATACGTCGGGTGATGAGTTGAAACGTTTTTGAAATGACGGGTTATCTGATTAAACCACTCACTGCCTGCAACGATGGCATTTGAGCAATTGACGCACAGCAAGATCCAACAAGTGATAGTGTTGCAGACGTTCAATAATCTGATCATTTTTATTTCCAGTTAAATTATTTCCTGTCACCCCAGAATCAAATATTTCAGTCAATTCACTATCTCACACTGCCCCCTCTCTCTCTAGTTTCTTTTGCTCCTACTATTTTCCATTTCTTTCTCTCCCTCTCTTTCTCTCCGTGTCAAATTCGATCATCCTGCCCTCTCTACGACCCTCTTTCGTCTGAGAGTATAACAATTCTTTCCGGAGTGTCAGATATTTTGGATTACAATTCCCTCCTGAGGGAATCCCGTCTCCAGTCCTGGGGGTTTAACCTGTTTGTGTCACAATGCCAATGCCCCGGTTACTTTAACCCGAGGCTTCAAACCCGTTTTAATACCGACAAGGCCACGATCTGACGGGACCAAGTGAAACAGAGGCCATGACAAACCACGATACCACCCCCGGAGGAGATGAAGCCTCGCGGGAGTAGACAGACTCCCACTCACCTGGGCCCCACGGGCTGCAGCCTGTACAACAGGCCTCAGGCCTGTGCTCCCCTTCTGGTGGTTGTTCTTATCCAAGGCTTTCCTGTCCCCCAGGCATTTTGGATCTTCACTTTCCTGCTTTCCCAACAAAGATTCCACGGTATAAAAGAGGGAAGAGATGAGTTGGTGGTTGGCCGGGTGAGCGAGAGCAGTGTAATGCAAAATTACACAGCAAGATCCCAGTTTAAGCACAATCCCACCACCCCTTCCCTCATCCCCAATGCATTTAATAACATCACAGCACATCAAAATTCAAGCAAATCATAAAAATCAACTAAGCAGAGCCTGGAAACACATACACACACACACACACACACACACACACACACACACACACACACACACACACACACACACACACACACACACACACACACACACACACACACACTATCTCTCTCTCTCTCTCTCTCTCTCTCTCTCTCTCTCTCAACCGGACAGGAAGGGCTGCTCTCCATACAGAGAGAAAATAGGGTTTGAGAATGAATCTGACCAATTCCTTGCACACATTTATCCTGGGTGAGGGGTTAATGGACCCCAACCCTGACCACTCTGACAGGTTGCATCGTCTGTCAGTCTGTCCCCTAGGGAGGGCTCTGTCTGAATGATATGTTAATTCCCAGGACAGGAGCCTTGTGGGATCTTGCTGCCTTCAGAGATGTTATTTCTGCGGCAACAAAGTGTTATGTTTCCCAATTACTACAACTCTTTTTATTGAAGCCTTGTTAATTGTGTCAGTGCTGTCTGAAAATATTTAAATTACTCCCACACTAGCGTCTCAGAGCCTGACTGCAGGTAGGCTTCCTGAGACACAAATACACAGGGCTGGGAATGGAGAGGGGGATATTTGCTGAGGATCTCTTGGGATTTTCCTGCTGTATGTGTGATTCCCAGAATTCATCTCTGTCTCTGTCCCTGTCTGTCTGTCTGTGTGTGTGTCTCTCACTGTCACCCTCTTTCTCTCTGTCTCTGTCCCACTGTCTGTCTCTTTCTCTCTGTTCTCTCTGTTAGGGTGGAGGAATCTATGTTCAAGCTCAGCTATACAGGATTACAGGCAGGCGGGGAAGGAGCTTAAAAATGGTCTGAGGAGAGCCAGGAGGGGGCACGAGAAAGGCCTGACAGAACGGATTCGGGAGAACACAAAGGCATTTTACACTTACGTGAGGAATAAGAGAATGGTCAAAGAAAGTGTTTCGCCGATCAGGGATAGCAGAGGGAATTTGTTGTGGAGTCTGAGGAAGGAGGGGAAGCCGTAAATGAGATTTTTTTTGCTTCTGCATTTACGAAAGAAACGAACTTTGTAGTAAATGAAACCTTTGAAGAGCAGGAGTGCATGCTGAAATGGATAGAGATAGAGGAAGCTGATGTGCTGAAAATTTTGTCAAACATTAAGATTGACAAGTCGCCAGGGCCGGACCAGATTTGTTCTCGGCTGCTTTGGGAAACGAGAAATGCAATTGCTTCGCCATTTGCAAAGATCTTTTCATCCTTGCTCTCCACTGGAGTCGTACCTGAGGACTGGACAGTGGCAAATGTAATTCCTCTCTTCAAGAAAGGAAATAGGGAAATTCCAGGCAATTACAGATCAGTAAGTCTCACGTCTGTCGTCCGCATGGTATCAGAAAGGATTCTGAGGGATAGGATTTATCACCATCTGGAAGAGCGTGGTTTGTTTAAATGCCGTCAACACGGCTTTGTGGGGGGCAGGTCATGCCTCACAAACCTTATCGAGTTCTTTGAGGATGTGACTAGAAAAGTTGATGAGGGTCGAGCTGTGGATGTGGTGTATATGGACTTCAGCAAGGCATTTGATAAGAAGACAGCGAGTGGTAGTAAAATGGAAATATTCTGCCTGGAAGTCTGTGGTGAGTGTTGTTCTACAGGGCTCTGTCCTTGGCCCTCTACTGTTTGTACTTTTTACGAATAACTTGGATGAGGGGATTGAAGGATGGGTCAGCAAGTTTGCAGATGACACAAAGGTTGGAGGTGTCGTTGACAGCACAGAGGGCTGTTGCAGGCTGCAGCGGGACATTGACAGGATGCAGAGATGGGCTGAGAGGTGGCAGATGGAGTTCAACCTGGATAAATGCGAGGTGATGCATTTTGGAATGTCGATTTTTAAAGCTGAGTACATGATTAAGGATAGGATTCTTGGCAGTGTGGAGGAGCAGAGGGATCTTGGTATGCAGGTACATAGATCCCTTAAAGTGGCCACCCAAGTGGACAGGGTTGTTAAGAAAGCATGTGCTGTATTGGCTTTCATTAACAGGGGTATTGAGTTTAAGAGTCGTGAGATCTTGTTGCAGCTCTATAAAACTTTGGAACTTGGAATACTGCGTCCAGTTCTGGTCGTCCTATTGTAAGAAAGATGTGGATGTTTTGGAGAGGGTTCAGAGGAGGTTTACCAGGATGCTGCCTGGACTGGAGGACTTATCTTATGAGGAGAGGTTGACTGAGCTCGGACAGTTTTCATTAGAGAAATGGAGGAGATGAGGAGACCTTATTGAGGTATACAAGATAATGAAGGGCATAGATAGAGTCGATAGCCAGAGACTATTTCCCAGGGCAGAAATGACTAACACGAGGGGTCATAGCTTTAAGTTGGTTGGAGGAAAGTATAGAGGGGATGTCAGAGGCGGGTTCTTTACACAGAGAGTTATGAGAGCATGGAATGCGTTGTCAGCAGCAGTTGTGGAGGCAGGGTCATTGGGGACATTTAAGAGACTCCTGGACATGCATACGGTCACAGAAATTTGAGGGTGCATACATGAGCATCAATGGTCGGCACAACATTATGGGCTGAACGGTCTGTTCTGTGCTGTCCTGTTCTATGTTCTATATTCTATGTTCTATGTTCTCTCTTTCCCACCAGCTCAGCGCCTTTCTCTCTCTCTTTCTCAAATAAATGATATTTGGAGGAAGTTCGCAATCAAAGTTGCTAAGTTCCAGCGGCGCTCTTGCACCTGGCCGTGCCCGTGAGAGGAATCTTCACAGCATATCGCACTTACACCCCCTCATAATGCCTGCAAGTGGAGGGGAGTTGCTGAATACTCTGCCAATAGAGACAGCTCAGTCCACGGGGATGGGATAAACAGCATCGTCCCGGTGGGGACATTCTGCAGATCAGACACAGTGAATTTTATAATTCAGGTCATACCAGAGTTAGAGCGCTCGAGAAGGCCAATCGGTCACTCGGACCTGTGCGAACTCGGAAGTTACAAAAGATTGTTGAAAGTGGAAACACTAGTGATTTGTTCACATTTCAAGTGTTTTCGTGAAGCAGGAAGCAGAAGAGGATACACTGTGAAGCGATTGAGATCTGACTACAGGAGCAGCAAATAAGTTGTACAGCGCAGAGGAGAGCTTTGAAGTGTTGAATTCTGGTTGATGGGACGATCATAATTTCACTAGGCCACGCTGCGACAGAAGAAACTGTATCAGTGTCTCTCAACATTGTGATGTCACAGGCAAATGTCGCCGTCATTCTGCAGGAAATTCCTTTTTCCAATGTGAGGGCTGTCCATATGTAAAGTAGCTTATATATCGAATCCTTTTACATAAATAATTCCACTGCACCCCAGTGTGTTGTATTGTTTCCTTTCCACTTTAACCGTGATTGTGCCTGCACTGAAGGTGCTTTGCTCCTTCTGTGTGTCTTTTACAATCTGGGTGAAGTGGGGCAGTTGTATTGGCCCATCTTCTGACAGAAGTTTCCACTTCAGTTCAGCCCGCCCTAACTTCGCTATCTGATACCATTCCCGTTGTTTAGATGTTAAACGCTCGTCTCAGATCCAGCCTGCCCTCACCCAAAATAAATGGAAAACTCAGTCCACTGTGATCACTGCAATACAGGGATATCTTCACTGCAAGGTCATTGATAATTCCAACGATAAATTTAAGATTGCAGATGCTGGAGATGGTAGTGTGATGCTGGAAAAGCACAGCAGATCAGGTAGCATCCGAGGAGCAGGAGAATTCAAGTTTCAGGCTTAAGCCCTTCATCAGGAATAAGGCTTGAGAGTCGGGGCTGAGAGATAAATGGAAATGGTTTGGGGTTGAGGGTCAATAGCTGGAAAGTAATAGATGAATGAATAGGAGGGAGAAAAAAATAGGTCAGAAATGGCAGTGATGGAATGTGTCGAGAGGACGGTGCCGATTTGAAGTCTTGTGCTTGGGGAAGGGGAACTGAGGAAACAGTTCAAATTCACATTTATCCCGTGTGCTGTTCGGGTCCCAAGCTGGAAGGTGTAGCGTTCCTCCTCCAGGCGTTGTGTGGTAACGGTTTGGCAGTGGAGGAGATCCAGGACCTGCATGTTTTTGACAGGCTAGGAGGGGGATTTGAAGTGTTCAGCCACGGGACGGTGAAGTTGGTGGTTGCGGGGGTGCTGGAGATGTTCTCTGAAATGATCTGCAGGAAGGTGTCCTGTCTCCCTGACGTAGAGGAGAGCACACTGGACGCAACGGATGCAGTAGATGCCATTGGTAGCTGTACAGGTAAATTTCTAACAGATGTGGAAAGATCCCTTTGTGCCTTGGTTGGAGATGAGGGGAGTGGTGTGGGTGCTAGCTTCACCCCTCCTTTGGTGGCAGTGAAAGGTGCCAGGAGATGTTTATGGGCTCGTGGGGGGATGTGTGAACATGAAGAGGGGGTCGTGGAGTGAATGTTCTTTTCGGAATGCTGGCAGGACTGGGTAGTGAAATATATCTCTGGTGGTGGTGTCTGTTTGGAGGTGGCATCAGTGGCAGAATATGATGCGCTTTATGCGGTGTTGGTGGGGTGGAAAGTGAGCACCAGGGGGTTCTGTCCTTGTTGCGTTGAGAGACGTGGGTTCAAAGGTGGTGGTGTGTGAAATGGAGGTGATGATCTCGAGGGAGTTGTCAACCACGTGGGTAGGAAATTTGTGATCGTGGAAGAAGTGGGCCAATTGGATCCTTCTGAGGTGTAATTGGTCATCTTGGGAACAGATCTGGTGGAGGTGGAGGAATTGGGAATAAGGAATGGCGTTTTTACACTAGGTAGGAGATGTAGTCTAGATACGTGTAGGAGTCGTTGGGCTTGTAGTATATGTCTGTAATTAGTCAGTCGCCAGACTCGGTGATGAAGAGGTCCAAGAAGGTGAGGGAAGTCGCCAAGATGGTCCAGATAAATGTGAGGTCGGAGTGGAATATGTTGGCAAAGCTGGTGAACTATTCAACCTCCTCGTTGGAGCACCAAGTTGCCCCAAACATTCATCAATGTAGCGGAGGAACAGGTGGAGGATGGTGCCTGTGTAACTGTGAAATATGGACAGTTCCACGTATCTGACAAACCGGCAGGCATATCTACGTCCTATGCAGGTACCGATGGCTACCAGTTTCGATGGTGGAAGTGGGAGGATTGGAGAGAGAAGTTGTTGATTGTGAGAACCAGTTCAGCAGATGGATGAGGATGTCGGTGGAAGAGTACTGGTTGGGATGGTGTGAGATTAAGAAATGGAAGGCTTGCAGACTTCTGTCATGGCAGATGGATTTGTACAGGGACTGGATGTCCATGGTGAGGATGAAGCTTTGGGGGCCAGGGAAACGAAATTCCTGGAGGAGGTGAAGTGCATAGGGGTGTCACGAATGTAAGTGAGCATTTCCTGAACTGGGAAGAGAGGATTGTGTCAAGGTAGGAAGAGATTTTTCGGATGGGACAGGCGCAGGATGAGACAATAGGTCGACTGGGGCAGTCAGGTTTGTGAATCTTAGGAAGGATGTAGAATCGGCGAGTGCACGGTTCACGGACAATGAGGTTGGAGTTTGTGGATGGGAGATGCCCAGAGGTGATGAGATTGTGGATGGTCTGGGAGATGATGGTTTGGTGAGGGGAGGAGATTTTGTGACCGGGGTTTGTAGGAGGAGGTGCCTGCGAGTTGGCACCTGGCTTAAGCTTTGTCCCTCTGCGCGACTCACAAGTCTAATTCCTGATGAATGGCTTATGCCTAAATCGTCCATTCTCCTGCTCCTCGGATGTTACCTGATCTGTTGTACTTTTCCAGTTCAACATCTCATTTCACACTACCAGGTCCGTGCTGTCTGTTTGATTCTCGTGAGCACTGTTCTCATAAAATGTGGCAAAATCTGCCAATCTGAAACAAAAACATAAATTGCTGTAAAACCACAGGTGAGCTGGCATTATCTGTGCAGCTGAATCACAGTTAACGTTTCACATCCACTGGATCCATCTCACCACACATGCTGCCAGACGTCATGAAATTTTCCAGCAACGTCTGTTTTTGTTTGATTTTCAGCATCAGCATTTTTTTCATTTTTGTTTTCTTATTTTCTGCCAATCTGATTTGGCTTAAGATTACGTTAAATGTTTTAAATATGACTGCGATGGAATGGCCAGGTTCCACCAGACCGCTACTGCTATTTGGTTCACGTGACCAATGCCTTTCCACTTGCTAACCGCGCCCTAGAGCTGCACTGCAAATAAATTGACAAAATTGTGGCATTCTCTCAGATTGGTATTCAGGAGCTAGATTGATTGAAATTGTTGAAAACGTAAGATAAACTGATAAAATACGAGATATACAACAGGAAACTGAAAGGGAGAGAAAGAAGATCGAATGATAATTTTTTGAAAAAACTGAAGATTCAGAAAGTGCTTTCATCCGCAAACATACCACAATGTGGAATGTCAGTTTTGAGACAACCAATGCAAGCAGATTGCAAAATTTTAGTTTTAAAGTCTTGCTGCAACTGTTTTGGTTTTCATGAACGCACACATGGGATTCAGTGCTGTAATGATCTCCTAAAATGGAGAAGGAAATCCTTGCCTTCGAGGATACGTGGGGAATGTTGATTGATTCATCCCAGTAATGGCAGGAGTCTCCTCTGGAAGCATAAGAGTAAAATCATTCAATGTTCCATTGAGTTTCGAATGAGTGGTGAAGGGAATGTCTCTATTCACAAAATTAATCATTCAGTCGAATTCAATACAGGGACCCATGAAATGATGAACAAATTGAACAAGAACACGGACATGCGATACACAATAGCTAGGACAATTACTATGGGAAAACTGTTGAATTCAGATCCATGGTGGCCTTTAGTGATGGCATTTATTGTCCAGAACCAGTCTGCACTGGAATGACGGGAGACACCCTCTGAAGTATTTGAACTTCAATCTCCTTTAGAAATAGCTGAGAATCATTCAGGGCACGGGGAGTTAGAGATGTTGGCCTTACAAACCTTCCGAACATTCCGTGGAAGAATAAAGGAAATGATAGATAATTTTTGTCTCCATGGAGACGATGTTCATGAACCGGATGGATAATAATTTACCTTATTGGAGTTTATAAATAGAGACGTCATATTTAAAAAGCAAAGAGTTAATTGTGTAACTGTAAAATCTTTAGGCCACCCTCAGTGGGAGTATTGTGTGTAATCCTTGCCCTCATTCTCAACCAAAAACATGTCAAGAAGTTAGAAAGGGCATAGACGCTGTTTCCTGGAGAGCAAAAGATATTAGAAAGCCAAGTGACATTGTTTACTGAGACATAAAAATATCAGAAAAGATACAACCGGTTTCATCGGGGTGATAGAAAGAATGAAGGAGTTTATTCACGAGATTTGGAAATGCTGGAGCAGAAACACGCAATTTTGAAGTAAACAAATGAGACTTTCACATAACGCGAGGTTTGAATGACTAAATCGGGGAAATTCCCTCTTTCGAGTGAATCAATAACTTTTGTTAGAGCTTCAAAACCATTAGTGAACGATGAAGAAAAGTTTGGATGAGAGATTCTTCCACTCAATAGATTTATTTATATCGTGAACGTCTTTCCAGAAATAAAACGTAGAAGCTGACTTCAGAGTGTTTTAAAAGATACACGAACAAAGGTACAAGGAGAAAATTTACCATTGAGTGAAAGTCAGTGTGTTTGCGTAACAATTTCGAATTTGGTTGACTTCAGACATAAAGACATTTCATGAACACGTACAAGTGAATACGACTGAGTATAAAAAGTTCATAGATTTGTAAGGTGTGGCGTATTATTCAAGCTGAAACTCTGCAAATCGAGCTGATGTCCTAAAATAACTGCAGACAGAAGTTATATCCTAATGCGTAGGCATTGAATCGTCACTTGGAAACGCAACACTTACTTTAAAGATTTGACCATATTCACATGATGTTATGTATATTTCGTAAATTCTTAACTCCACCCAAGAAATCCACCAAGAAGACTCTGTCCTTTTGTATTGTTAACCCTCTGTACTTCTCTGCAGCACGCCATTTAAGATAAAATATGCTCAAACCAAAATTCAATCCAATAAAATATTGAAACGTCCCTATATGATTGCTTTTTTTATTATTGCAATAACCTTTGTGAGTTTGTAACAAAGTGCATAACATGAAACCAGTTCAACATCGATTTTCCCGGAATTTAACGCAGTGCACGTGGGAAACGTCATCCACCTGCTGAAAAATCCCCTTCGGCTCTCTCTCCACACATGTCTCTTCACGTTTTAAAAACTTGCAGTATGTTTGTTGATTAAGGAGTCACTATCCAGAAAAGGTCGTTTCTCAATCCACAAACACGGATGTCTTTACATAAACTTGACTTTGCTCAATATCACCTTCTGTCCGTACCCCTCAACACGACGACAAATTGAAGCTGCTCCATGTGAGGCTCAAACTTCAAACTTCGGCACAGCACAGCCCACTATACTGAAACAGAGATACCAGGCACTGGTCAACTGCAGTACAGGAGCAACACATTAATGCTTAACTCCACATTCCTGGTTTTACCATAACGTTTCTGAAACCGAGTTTCTCTGATTCCATGGCTAGTAACGGGGATTATACGATCATCTTCACCAGTGGTCTTGACCCCGAGTGAGAAAGTGCTGAACTACTCATTGCAAAGTTGCGTAGATTGTTGAAATATAAAATTTCAACGTTTGCCTTCACTAACCCATGAGCATTTTATTTTGTTTATTATCTGTAGAAATCTTAAAATCTTCATCTTGAACAGACTCAATGACAGATTTCCATTGTATCTCTGGCATCAAATTCCAAAGTGTAAACCCCCTCTGAATTCTACCACCGCAGTCTGCTGTTTGAGAAGTGTTCCTGTTGTGGGAAATGCACTTCCACCATGTGTCAACTGCTGCTCCCATCATGCGCTCTTGCACTGCACGCATTTTCCTTCTGACACTTGCTCACTGTGTTGCTGTGAACATACAGTAACTTGGTGTCGCACAGCCCAGGAAGATGATACAGATCAAGGTTTTTGCATTGTTGAATTCAATTGTCAGTTTAGCCTTATTTCGGATTTTGAAATTGACTGTTCTGTACACAAGTTCGTGTCAAACTATCTGAGCTAAAGAAAGGTGTTCCGAATAATGGCATTGAGCACTGTGCACTCTCCTCCAGTCTGGTAAACAATTCCTCACAGGTAATTCAATAGACAATAGATAATAGGTGCAGGAGTACGCCATTCTGCCCTTCGAGCCAGCACTACCATTCACTATGATCATGGCTGATCATCCTCAATCAGTATCCTGTTCCTGCATTATCAGCATAACCCTTGATTCCACTATCCTTAAGAGCTCTATCCAACTCTTTCTTGAAAGAACACACCCTGCTGTCTGGGGTTCTTCATTCCAATAACTTCAAATCTTCACAGAATTCAACAGACCTTGTTACAAAGTCATTTCTTCATTTTTGTTAAGACCACTGTGAGCACAATGTCACATTGGGAATGCGCTTGCCCCACAACCCAGAGGTCAGACCATAATCTTGGAACCGTACTGTGCTATTTATCATTTCACCAACACCAGGGAGAAATATCTGCTGTTTTGCATAGTTTATGCAATTCACTTATTCATAAGGTCATAGGCTTTCAGGCATATGTGACGAGCTGGCCGAAACCTTAAGGTGATGGGTTGCTAATCTGTTGTGCACTGCACGTGTGGTTTCCAATGCCTCTCTCGTCACTGTTTTCAATGTTGCTATTTTGGGATGATCACAGCTGTCTTATTGAAATTGGAACTCCAATGGTCAAAGTTTGGGAGAAAATTTGTAGCTCGGGTGCTCATTGTTGTGGTTCGGTTCGCCGAGCTGGGAATTTGTCTTGCAAACGTTTCGTCCCCTGTCTAGGTGACACCCTCAGTGCTTGGGAGACTCCTGTGAAGCGCTTCTGTGCTGTTTTCTCTGGCATTTATAGTGGCCTGTCTCTGCCACTTCCGGTTGTCAGTTCCAGTTGTCCGCTGTAGTGGCCGGTACATTGGGTCCAGGTCGATGTGTTTGTCGATAGAGTCTGTGGATGAGTGCCATTATTCTCCGTTCGGTGTTCTCTGTAGCATCACGTCTAGGAATGGGAGGTGGTTGTCCTTTTCTTCCTCTCTAGTGAATCGGATTCCTGTGAGTGTGGCGTTGATGATCTGGTGTGTGTTCCCTATTTCTGTGTTTTTAATTATTACAAAGGTGTCATCCACATATCTGACCCAGAGTTTGTGTTGAAACTGCGGTAAGACTGTTTGTTCTAACTTTTGCATTACTGCTTCTGCTATGAGTCCAAAGATTGGTGAGCCCATGGGTGTTCCGTTGATTTGTTCGTGTATCTGGCTGTTGAATGTGAAGTGTGTTGTGAGGCACAAGTCCAGTAGTTTACGTATGCCGTCTTTGTTGATAGGTTCGACGTCCTGCTGTCTGTTATGTCTGTCTAGCAGGTTGGCTATTGTTTCACTGGCTAGGGTTTTGTCGATAGATGTGAACTTTTCCGTTACATCGAATGAGACCATAGTTTCTTCCTTGTCTATGTTTATATTTCCAAGAATTCCTGTGTCAATTGTATAGATTGTCTGGATCCGCTGATCAGGTGTTTCAGTTTCTGCTGCAGTTCTTTAGCTAGTTTGTGTGATTGTGTCCCTGGTAGTGATACTATGGGTCCGAGTGGGATGTCTGGTTTGTGAACTTTGGGTAGTCCATAGAATCTGGGGGTGTTGTTGCTTTCAGATTTCATTCTTTGTAGGTCATACCTGGTTATCTGTCCGTTTTTTTTTGTAGATTCCTCAGTGTGATGTTTATCCTATTGGTGGGCTGTGGAGTGGGGTCAAACTCCCTCTTTTGGTAGGTGTTAGTATCTGCAAGTAGTTGTTGTGCTTTTTGGATGTATCTGCTTTGTCCAGGATGACTGTCATTCTGCCTTTGTCTGCTGGTAGTATGATTATGTTCTTATCGTTTCTTAGTGATTTTAGTGCTTCCCTCTCCTTGGTGTTGAGGTTATGTGTTTGTTTTTTTCTTGTTATCAGCGGTACGATACTTTGTCTCACTGTTTTTTGTGTCTCTTCTGTCAGTCCATTGCCCCTGTGTGTGCATTCTAGTGCTGTTAGGAAGTCTGCTGTCTTGGCGTCCATGTGGTTGTAGTTGAGTCCCTTGGCCAGGATTTGTCTTTCCATGTCTGTGAGCTGTCTGTGGGAGAGGTTTTTAACCCAGGTGTGTATCTGACACATGGTGGAAGGATTCGATTCTTTCGGCATTTATGCAGGAACTGGAGTTATTCGTATGTGGCGCTTAGGCGGTTGGCATAGGATTCCCATATCCTGGTTTGTCTTAGGGTCTCTCGTCCGTAGATGTTCAAAGTTTGGGAGAAGATTTGTAGCTCGGGTGCTCGTTGTTGTTCTGTTCGCCGAGCTGGTAATTTGTCTTGCAAACGTTTCGTCCCCAGTACACAGACTCTATCAACAAACACTTCGACCTGGACCCAATATACTGGCCACCACAGCGGACAGCTGGAACTGACAACCGGAAGCGGCAGAGACAGGCCACTATAAATGGCGGAGGAAACAGCACAGAAGCGCTTCACAGGAGGCTCCCAAGCACTGAGGATGTCACCTAGACAGGGGACGAAACGTTTGCAAGACAAATTCCCAGCTCGGCGAACAGAACCACAACTCCAATGGTCAATTTATATGCATCGATGCTATTATAAAATCTCAAGGAATAATTTGAGCGAGTTGCCTAAACTACATTGAAATGTCGATTGAATTGCGATAATGAAAAGGAACGCGATTTTATTTTTCAAGTCAAGCTGCTCTGACATTTTATCGTATGAAAGAAATCCTGGAAAACCAAATAACGAGAGATGTGAAGGGCTTGTTTATGCAATGGGATTCTTAATGAATGGTTTGTCAGATGAAATCTGGAGCAGGTTGAGTAGAAGTGATTCATCTTGGTGAGAAGAGCACAGAGAGAGAGCACAAAATAATGGAGATATTTCAAAAGGGCAGGGCGTCGGTGGAGGGGCACCGAGAACTGGCTGTAAATGCACAGTAGAGAATTGCCAATGTGGGGCCGTGCATGGGCACGGAGAGACTTATACATTGGTCTCGCACTCGCCCCTTGCTCTCGCCTTTGATGAAGGCTGGACATAAGGCCCAGATAAACACAAGATGTGGGAAGCGAGCTCCCTCTCGTTATGCACACACTGGATGCATCACATTGAACTATGAACAACTGGAGTAGTCAGCATGTTAACTGTAGGGACTGAACCTAAACTGTGGATCAATAACCGCAGATTAATGCAGCATAAACATGAAAAATGATTTAATGTGTCTTTATACGCATGTCATTAACAGACTTTTCGTTCTAATAGCCATGTGGTTGAAAGAAGAAGACACCACATGTAAAGATGGATGACAATGTAACCAATTTTGTCTTGAAACTGAGATCTATTTGATCATTTTACACAGTGAACAGGTTCATTTTAAATAATGCAAACCACATTCCCTCACTTGGAATAAAAGCGTGATTTCATTCAAACATTATCCTTGCTAAGTATAAGTTACTCAACATGAAAAATAGGACGTAATTTTTATTGAGCATACATCAATTAACACCATTATCTAACTTCGGATTGACTGCAATATGCACATGCTGAATAAGGTTCAAGAAAAAATGTCTTTTGGAAATAATGATTCGGTGGTGACTAAAACTAATATTAGGTTCACATGATGTGGATATTCCATCCATAGCTCCAGTGGTGGAAATGGTCAGTGGGCAGTATTTCTATGATTGTATAGAGGTGTGTGAGCTGCCAGGGATGCCTCGAGAGCAGCGTCTGTTGACATGGACCAGGGAGCATTGTGACATCAGGCTGGGAGTTCCAATCACAAGTGGAGCAGCTTATATTCATGTGGAGCAGCAGGTATCATTGGGACATCAGACTGGTAGATCCAGCTTCACATGGAGCAGCCTCTATTGACATGGAGCAGCAGGGAGCATTGAAACATCAGACTGCGATATCTCACCTAATTTGATGCAGCTTCAGTTGACATGGAGCAGGGAGCTTAGCTAGATCCGTCTGGGAGCTCCACTCTCACGTGGAGTAGCTTTCACATGTAGCAGCAGGAAGCATTGGGACGTCGGAGTGATAGATCCAACCTCATCTGGACGGCTTTTATTGACATGGAGGAGTTAGCATTGGGACATCAGACTGGGAACTCCAACCTCACAAGGATCAACTTTAATGACATGCAGCAGCTGGGAGTATTGGAACATCAGAGTGGGAGATCCAACCTCATCTGGACCGATCCTGTTGACATGGAGCAGGGAGCAGTGGGACATCAGATTAGGAGCTCCAACCTCAAAAGGATCAACTTTTAATGACATGTAGCAGCTGGGAGCATTGGGACATCAGAGTGGGAGCTCCAACTTCAAGTAGAGCAGCTTCTATTGACATGGAGCAGCAAGGAGCATTGGGACGTCAGGTTAGGAGCTCCAACCTCACTTGGTGCAGTTGGGAATTACATGGAAAGGGAGGGAGGATTGGGACATTAGGCTGGGGGAAAGGATATTCAACTATTTTAATCTGAAGTAAAATATGTTTCAACAATTCATTTGTTTATTGATTTAGGAAGAATCTTTCCCGGAAAAATAATTAATTCTTCAGATATTAAAGACAAGTCCTGCAGACATTCAACTCAGGAAAATGCATTGGTACAGAGAGAAATGGGAGTGATGTTTCATGTCTTTGTCTTTTCTTTTCTGGCCGACTCTGCACTGGATTACCTCGCCGGAAGGACGTTTTCACTCATTTCATGCTGTTCAGTTGCCTGCAAATACGGACAGGTCATTAACGTAATTTAAAGCTGAAAATTAATGGGAAAATGTGATGTTATGATTAGGCTGGAGTTAACCTCAAATTATGGTGAAACGCAGCAAAGTCAGTTGCAATTCCCTTGATCAGCAGTGACCTCATTGATTGGCTGATCAGATTGCAAATGGTCGTTTTTTTTTAGGACCATTTGAAGTGACTCGATGATGGTGATTATCTTTGTTCTTTGTTCACCTTGTGACTGTTACTGTTATTGCTCATGTCCTTGTTAACATACAGCTCTGCAGCATGTAAAAGTTCAGCTGTGCATCTGGCCAGTGGTAGAACCACTCGTCGAGCTGGCTACGGATCAGGTGGTTGAAAGTTCGACTTTTACTTGGCGCAAGCGCATTGTGGAGATTCATCAACATCCAAATTCATCATATTTGTTACGCTGAGGTGGATAATATTTGAAATTTCCATCTCCATGTCCGAAAATTCTTTCACTGTCTTCGATCAGTTAAACATTACCAAGAGCTATCAGAGTAAAAATTACACAGCACCAGACTGTACAGAACATTTATATTTAGAAGCACAAGTGTTCCATCCTCTGCTTCTTCATCAGGTATTTGCCAATTGTTGGAATCTAAAATGGCATTGTGTGATTTTTAAATTTGGCAACCCCAGTCCAACACCAACACCTGCAAGCCATGGGTACCATCGACACCACGAACGGTCGGTTAAAGTGCAGATGATGTTCCAATAGATCGCACATATTGACACACACACCACGTTTCTGCAGAAAAACACCCACCTGATGAGGGAGCTGCTATCTGAAAGCTAATACTTACAAATAAACCTGGTGGACTATGCCCTGATATTGTGGAATTTTTAACTTTGTCTACTCAACTAAAACACTGGCACTTCCATATCATAGAGAACAGCAGTCATGTCCCACCGTTGTCAGAGAAAACAATCCTGGAATAGCCCCACGCATTTTCAGAAACCAACGCACTCAATCGCTGCAGCTCCAGTGTTTGAAAAGCACAGAAAAGAAATAGCTGAGACTCAGTTTTTACATTATTTTGAAACTCTTCGGGAAGTGGAATCAGAGGAGAATGAAGGATTAACTGTCCGACTGTGCAGAGAGAAGGAAGGCACTTTTCCCTTCGTTGAAGAGCTGGGATATTGACTGATCAAAGGCATGAAACAGATTCCTGGTAAAGCTGCGCTCTCTGCATCAGGAACAAGAAGTCCTGATTGCCTGAACGGTAATGAAACCCAGGGCACTCAGTCAAAGCGCTGAATCAAACCATTAGACCAACAGGGATGAGGACAGAAGCAGTTGCACCGTTTCTTCATAACACAGTTTTTGGAATTATGTCACTGCAGATATGTCTCCCCTCAAAAATGATTGAATTATGGAGTGTTTACAGCACAGAAATGGGTCCCTTCATCTCATTTCCCAGCACTTCGTCTGTAAACTTGTAAGCTCTGACGTTTCACCTGAATGCTAATTTCTCTGGAACGATTTAACCTAGCAAAATACAATAAATGACATTAAAGTTTGAGATTGAAACTGAACCCCATTTTTACCCATAGACTGAAGCACGCAGACACATTTCCCCAAGTGTGACACAGTCCTCGGGAGAAAAAAAGCAGAAAGTAAGATTTCACCGACTTGTCTGATGTTGTCCCATTTCAGAGTTCAACACCAATGTCTGGTTACAGCAAAGAAAGGAAGCATTCAGCCCCTCCCGTCCCAGTGTTCCTTGCCCATTGTTTCCCCATTACTCTGTAGCTTATACTGTCTTACCTCGTTCGTGCTGCCAAAATTGATCACTGCTCATGCCCGCTATTTCCTGTCCTGCCGAACGGTTTGCCTCAAGTTCTTGGAATGAAAAACAGGAATGCCCTATTTCAAGCAATTTTACAGTTTACAAGGACAGTGTTATCACCACTGAGCAAGCACATTGCCAGTTCAGTGAGAAGGTCTCATCCTTTAGAAACTGAGATGCAAAGATGTTTGGATAGCCTCAGTATTGTAAACCAACCAACAAGACCGGAATAGTGCCAAGGGGTCACGCACAGAAGGATGGGAGAATAGAATTGCGAATCTCATGGTGTCCAGGGTGATGTTAACAGAAATCTTCTCTGGTCGTATAGTGATGAGGATTCAGTGATTTCACTGTCATGGCTTGTTAAAGGTTAACGTTTACAGTAATCGATATGAAATACTGCCTGATATTTCGAAACAGAATGATGGTTTGCAGCAGACAGAATCGTTTCCCTGCATGAACTAATAAGAGAGCTCAGAAGAGACAGGAGAAGACATGAGAGCCAGGAGGAGACATTACAAGTTGTTGGCGGATAGTATCAGGGTTAACCCTAAGGCTTTCCATAGGTATATCAGGAATAAAAGAATGACGAGAGTTAAATTAGGGCCAATCAAGAATAATAGTGGGAAGTTGTGTGTGGAGTCAGAGGAGACATGCGAAACACTAAATAAATATTTTTCGACAGTGTTCACTGTAGAAAATGAAAATGTTGGCGAGGAAGATACAGAGATACTTGCATCTAGACTCGAAGAGATTGAGGTTCACATGGAAGAGGTATTAGAAATACTGCAGAGTGTGAAAATAGACAAGTCCTCTGGGCCAGATGGGATCTATCCTAGGATCCTCTGGGAAGCAAAGGAAGAGATTGCCGTGCCTGTGCCATTGATCTAGATATCATCATTGTCTCCAGGAGTAGTGCCTGAGGACTGGAAGTTAGCAAATGTTGTTCCCTTGTCAAGAAGGGTTGTAGAGACAACCCTAGTAATTAGAGACCAGTGAGTCTCACTTCAGTTGTTGGTACCCCGTTGGAAAAGGTTATAAGAAATAGGATTTATAATCATCTAGAAAATAATAATCTGATCAGGTACAGTTAGCACAGTTTTGTAAAGGGTAGGTCGAGCCTTACGAATCTTATTGAGTTTTTTGACAAAGTGACCAAACAGGTGGATGAGAGTAAGCAGGTTGATGTGCTGTATATGGATTTCAGCAAGCCGATCGCTAAGTTTCCCCACAGTAGGCTATTGCACAAAATGCAGAGGAATGGGATTGTGGGAGACATAGTAGTTTGAATCAGTAATTGGCTCGATGAAAGAAAACAGAGGGTTGCAGTTGATGTAACATGTTCATCTTGGTGTCCAGTTAATAGTGGCATTCCGCAAGGGTCGATGTTGGGTCCACTGCTATTCGTCATTTTTACAAATAACCTGGATGAGGGCTTAGAAGGGTGGGTTAGTAAATTTGCGGACAACACTACGGTCGGTGGAGTTATGGATAGTGACGAAGGATGTCGTAGATTTCAGAGAGACATAGATAGAAAGCAGAGCTGTGCTGAGAGGTGTCAAATGGAGTTTAATGTGGACAAGTGTGAGGCGATACACTTTGGACGTAGTAATCGGAATGCAAAATACTGGGCTAATAATAAGATTCTTGGGAGTGCAGATGAACAGAGAGATCTCGGTGTACATGTACAGAGATCCCTGAAAGTTACCACCTCGATTGACAGGGTTGTTAAGAAGGAAAACAGTGTTTTGGCCTTTATTAATAGAGGGATTGAGTTCTCGAATCAGAAGGTTATGCTGCAGCTGTACAAAGATCTGGTACGGTCACACTTGAAGTATTGTGCACAGTTGTGGTCACCGCATTATAAGAAGGATGTTGACGCTTTGGAAAGGGTGCAGAGGGGATTTTCTAGCATGTTGCCTGGTATGGAAGGACTGTATTACGAGGAAAGACTGAGGGCCTTGAGGCTGTCCTCGTTGGAGAGAAGACTGAGAGGTGACTTAATAGAGACCAACAAGATAATCAGAGGTTTAGTTAGGGTAGACCGGGAGAACCTTGTTCCAAGTATGGGGACGGCAAACACGAGGGTCACAACTTTAAAGTGAGGGGAGATATGTATAAGACAGATGTCAGAGGCATTTTGTTTACTCAGAAAGTAGTTAGGGCATGGAATGCTTTGCCTGTAGCGGTGCTAGATTCGCCAAGATTAAGTGCACTTAAGTCGTCATAGGAGAGGCATATGGACGTAAATGAAATAGTGTAGACGGGATGGGCTTCAGATTAGTATGACAGGGCGGCGCCACATCGAGGGCCGAAGGGCCTGTACTGCGCTGTAATGTTCCATGTTCCATCTGCTACAGTTCCACATCAGCAATGTCATCTGCAATTGCCTGGCATTCAATCAGTTTAAAACAAGAACGGAGGTGGCGTCAGGAAAACAGAAGGGGAATAGTGGTTTGTGAGACTTAACTACATGGCTAGTGGAGCCAGGTTCGACGTAGATAATGAATATCGGTTTTCCTGTTTACCTTGGTATACTGATCACTACGGATCAATTACCCAATATTGTCTGCCCTTTGTGTGTTGTTCTTTGTACATTTCACCTCGGTTCAGTGCTCCGGGGGACCACGCTTTTTTAAATTTGGCACATTTTACTCAGGTCGGTTTTGCAGCTTCATATTAAGGCGAACAATTTTAGGAACAGAAAGACACCATTCAGACCATTAAGTCTACTCTGCTATTGAATGGTTTCATATCTGATCTGATAACCTTGAACTGCACTTTCTTGCCTTTCCCCATAACGCTTGATATCTTTGCTGTTGGAAGATCTGCCGATCTCAGCCTCATTACGCCACATGACACTTCCTCAACAGCCTTCTGCTACAAGATGGTCCACTGATCCAGAACTGTCTGAGAGAATAAATGCTTCTTCATCTCTATTTTAATTGTGAGATCCGCGTTCTAATACGAAGTTAAAAATCGCACACCAGGTCATTGTCCAACAGGTTTAATGGAAGTAATAGAGTTTGGAGAGCTGCTCCTTGATCAGTGGCAAGATACAGAATTTATAGCGAAAGGTTACAGTGTAATGTCACTGAAATTATACATTGGAAAAATACCTTGATTGCTTGTTAAGTCTTCCATCTGTTAGAATGACTATGTTAGGTTCATTTCTTTCTTATGTAAATTGAAAAACTTTATTTTAGCAGTTACATTCTCAGGTGGACTTTACCAATTAGTGTCAGCACAGACAATATGTTGAAGGTCCCTGTGTGCTGCGTCCGTGCCATAATGTTTAGACTGACGCTAATCTAACAAAAAAAACACGCTGCAGGCAAGGATGCTTTAAGACATGGGACATTGGTGAAGCTGAGCAGAGGCTACCAAAACAGAATGGGCTCTGCACATGAATCAACAGAGAGTTGTGCCTCTTCCCAGTTGGAGAACACTTCAGTGATCCAGGACATTCGACCTCGGATCTTCGGGTGACAGTCCTCCAAGGCGGACTTCGGAACAGGCAGCAGCTAAAAGTGCCCCCGCAAGACTGACAGCTAAATTCAGTACGCATGGTCATTGGGTTCTTGTCACAGTACAGGTGATCCCATTGCCCTATCTACAAACAGAGAACCTCCTACACACGCACACACACATGCGCGCAAACACACACACACACACGCACATACATCTGTGGGGTGAATTTGTACTTGCAGAGTTACATTGTACTTTCCTCAAAAACTGGATGAATCCATGTAAGTCTCTGGTAAAGCTTTATAAATTAGAATCAGTCTAAACATTATGGAACAGATAGCAGCACGGGGGGGGGGGGGGGTGGGGGGCGCAGACACCAGTTGCTAAACTTCACCTGAGAATAAAACTTTAAAATAAAATAGATTTGTACTTTACATATGAAAGAAGAGAAGGTAACACGGTCATTCTAAGAGATCGGAGACTTAGCAAACAATCAAGGTATTTTTCAATGTACAATTTCAGTTACATCGCAATGTAAACCTATGCTATAAATTCTGTGAATTACAACTGTGTACTCCACGATCACCTGATGAATGAGCAGTGGTCCGAAAGCTAGTACTTCCAATTAAACGTGTTGGACTATAACCTGCGGTTGCGTGATTTTCAATTTTGCATTCCCCAGTCGAAAATCGGCATCTCCAAGTCATTAGATATGAGGCGCTCTGGTCACAGAACCAATCTTTCTGCATCAAACTTATAAAATCCGTGAAAATACGTATATGTTTCAATAAGGATCATTTTGTAGCACTGAGTCTGAGTAGGCAAAGGCAACTGATTTCAGCATTTCTTCCCATTTGATTTCATCTCCGATATGAAATTCTCACTGACTCTGACAGAACTGCTACCTTTGCTGTTTTTAATGTAAGGAATTCATGTTCACTTTAAGATTTCCATGAGGAACAACAATTTTTTTTTCAATGACTGGAAATCAACATTGGGAAATAGCAGTGAGACAGCTGCATTTCAGTACTTTCGCACTAATGATGACATATGCAATGCTTGGAACTTTTCTTGATGACTTTGTTTTTGCCTATTTTGTTGAATTGAAAAATGACAGTTATTGAGTTTTTAAAAGCATGGAGAATGGTCCTTAAGCCTATTGCATCATTATCTGTTATCAAACATCTGGCTTGTAAACACAGTTTCCAGACATGACTCATCCCCTGGTGTGTTCTAACATTTCAAGTCTTCAGGTAAATTGTTATTCAATTTCTTAAGGGATTGAGTGGAACAAAACCATCTCTGTGAACTAACAGTTCTGAAAGATAAACTCTTTCTCTGAGCCATTTGTCAGTTTTCCTCATGATGCTGAGGAAAGTGCTTCTGCGCTCACATCTGAATTGGGTTACCCTGTTTCTTCCTCAGCTTCCTTCTTCTTTCTATTAAATGGTTTAGATTCCAATACAGACACAAGGTGCAGGTTCCGGAAGTCACGTGTTTGCACTTTCATTGACACTTTGTCTCGCCGGGAGCTGCAGTCCTTCCCCACGCTGATTCAGATAGCACTGTCCTTCCTGTGATATGTCCCATGGAGAATGGAAGGACAGGCATTAATAACCCGCATTTGGAAACGGAGCGACAGTTTTAAAACATTCACAGTGCCCCGGCCAGGAATTGAGCTCCTATCTCCCACATACCATACTGCGACACGAAACACCAAGGACAACAGTTTCAAAGGAGACACTTCAGCCCATTGTGGCTGCATTTGTCAAAAGCAACTGCTTTACGACCCGAATGGTTTAGCCCATAGACCTACAGGTATTGGCAGAACATGTTCACATCTGCATGTTCCTTCAGTTTATAAGGGTTGCTGCCTCTCTTACCCTGACAGATGGCGTGTTCCAAATTCGAACACCCGTCGGCCTAAACCGCTTTTCTCCACATCTACTTTAACCTTTCTGCCTTTCTCATTAAATTTCTGGCCCCCTATGATCGTTCTTTCCATCGATGGGAAACGCTTCTTTCAGTCTACCTTATCTATACCCCTCACAAACTCCTCTGCACGGTGACAAACAACCCCAGTTTGTCCTGTCTTCCTTCATGACAGAAACTCTTCAGCCGAGACAATATCCGAGTGAATCTCTCCTGCAACTTTCCCAGTGCGATCACATCCCTGGACAATTCTAGCACTGAGTCGAATGAACATATTTCCATTCTGTAACAGCATCGGGGATGACTCTGCAGCGTTTATTGCCTTCCGATTTGGAGTCACGTGGACGCCAGACCAGATAGGGACGGTAGTTTCCTTTCCGCAAGGACGTCAGTGAAACAGATGGGTTTTTCAGACCACGTATTCTTAATTCTAGGCATTTATTGCATTCACATACTATCATCGTCGTGGTGTGGTGGGAATCCAAAGAACATTACCTGGCTTTGCTGTGTTCACAATCCAGCGATAATCCCACTAGGCTTTCGCAGAAAGCACTCATGGGGGATCTTTTACAATAGAGTCTCTTCCCCAGTTATTCCCTATGCCCTTTTATTGAGCCTCACGCTCCAATAGTCTCTGGTCCATGTCAGTAAAAGCTGCTAAAAGAAAATTGATCTCACATCCACGATATCCAAACGGATCGAATGGTTTGAAGGTTCCAATGAAGAGATTGGGGCATGGTCACTCAGCAACAGTGACTGCAACGCCACAGACTGGACGGTATCAACGTGAAAGTGTATGTTCGGTTGTGCAATGTCTCAGTCAAATGGGACGAGGGACGGAAAAGAGAGCTTGGGAGAGTGCGAGAGAGACACATCTCCGAGAACTTTTGGGTTTAAATCCTGATACATGAAACGCAGAAATATCAGAGAACAAAATTCGATGGAAAACCTCGGAGAATATTATCTTGTAAAAACGATTAATTTCTGACCGTGTTTCACCAAAAGTAAAACTTTGAGAGAACTGACCGCCATCATGTGGATTCGAACCGAGATCGCTGCAATCACAAGGCAGAATACAAACTACTAAACGGTTATAGCACTGCACAGAGCACGCTTGCAAACTGCAACCAGTATGGTAGCAGAGGAAATGTCAGGAAGAATGTACAATATCAGGACCTAGCGACAGGCATGTGGGAACGCAGAATGAACGGAATCTTTAACTTTAGCGTCCCCAGAGACTGTGGAGATTCCATGAATAAGAGTACGGGAGAAAGGGATTAATGAAACTGTCCAAACTCTTGGGAGAGTGCAGAATATTGTTGAAACGTATGCTTCAATAGCATTGTAGTTGAACATCGGCTACTTCATCACTTTGGTAAAAACAATGACTTCAGATGCTGGAAACCAGATTCTGGATTAGTGGTGCTGGAAGAGCACAGCAGTTCAGGCAGCATCCAAGTAGCCCAAAGCTACATGGATGCTGCCTGAACTGCTGTGCTCTTCCAGCACCACTAATCCAGATACTTCATCACTTTGCCCACATAAGGCAGGACCAATTGCTGCATGCAATCACACATAATCCCAGTTCCAGACTCAGAATCAGAGAAACTGTGTGAAGCATGCACGAAGATGCAATTGGAAATTGGGATGGAATGACGAGAGAGAGGAGCGTGTATTTCCGAGGTTCGGGCAGCTCCTGGTCAAAAGCGGGGCGGAAGAGAATACTTGCCCCCATTTATAATATTATGACCATAAACTGTACATGTTGCTGAGACAATGATTGACGCATCTAAAGCGTGTGGAGACTTTAACTTAGGGGTGGCAAGGTTCGAAATTTCATTTTCCTGTTTGGATTCATGTTTTTGACATTGACAGTAGCATCTGCTTTTGCTCGCATCAGCTCAGAATCAGCTTCTTGTTCCCAATAAATACTGCAACATGGAGAAGGTGGTGTTGTGGTTATATAATAAACGAGTCATCCTTGGGCACTCACACACGGAACTGATAATGTTAAAGTTCGATGAATAAAACCTGGAATGGAAGCCTGATCTCAGGAACAGAGAAGATGCCTTTAATTTCCTGCAATCCCATTCATACTTGTTCCTTATGCAGGGGATGGTAACTTCTTTATACAATCCAGCCTACTTGTGACTTCAGGACCTGAGTAAAATATCTGACCCTTAATCCGAGAATGACGACCGTGTGGGAAAGGAGGCCATTTGGCCGTTCCAGTCGACCCCATCCCTCCGAAGCATATCCTATCAGACCCATACTCCATACCTATTCCGTTCCCCTTCATTTCCCATGGCTGATCCCAGTAACCTGCACATCTTCACACTGTGGGAGGAAACTCACACAAGCAAAGAGAGAATGTGCAAACTGCAAACAGTCACACGAGACTGGGATCGAATCCATGTCTCTCGTGCAGCGAGACAGCAGCGAATCAGAATGAATAGGAAAAGCTGTCCTGACCAGCGACATCCACACCCTGTGGGTATATCAGGGAGAATAAAAACACATTCACAACATGGACAACGGGACTTGGGTCTGCGTGGACATGATTTGAACCAATCGTTCATCCTGGGTAGATACAAGGACACCAATATCACAGAGAAACCAGGGCAATGCGGGATTCAATTACCTGCTGAAGTGGAAACTCATCTACTCAGTCAAACTGGGGACAGAGTATTCAACAATCCCCTTTGTGGGACGGGCTCAATGAGCAGAAGAACCTCCAGAGTTGCCAGCAAGATTACATATCCCAGAAGGAGATCAATTAAACTGATAATGCTGCTGTTAATCCCAACCAGCTGCCGGTTTCATAGTGTCAAAGTCATAGACTCACACAGCATGAAAACAGGCCTGTCACTCCTCCCAGCTCATACTGAACATAATGCCAAATGAAACGAGTCGCATCTGACGGCTCTTGTTACTGCTGAGGGTTAATAATGCCCTTGTGATGTTATTACTGCATTGTTAATATGAATGTCCAGATATAATTCGGTGGACACGGGTTCAAACCGTGGCACGGCAGATGGTGGAATTTTACTTAAAAAATAACCTAGAGTCTAATGATTATTTTGAATCTGTTGTTGTAGATCTGATTAATTAATAACTGATAGGGAACGGGATTGCCACACCTAACTGGTCTGGCTGGCATATTACTCCAGATCCATAATATCTTGGCTGATTCTCAACTTCCCTCTGGGCAATAAATAATGTACTAGGCATGAATGAATAGCTTTTGTTAATCCCACTGAAACTTTCCAATTCACTTATTGATTCAAATAACCTGTAAATGTTGTAAATGTATATTCATTCATCACTGCCTCAGGAAGTGAATTGCACACATAAACCATCCTCTGTTAAAAAAAAATGATTTGGAGATGCTGATGTTGGACTGTGGGGTACAAAGTTAAAAATCACAGAACACCAGGTTATCGTCCAACGGGTTTAATTGGAAGGACACTATCTTTCAGAGTGACGGAGAGAACAAATCATCTTCGCTGACAATGCTCCCAGTCAGGCTGGCACGTTCCATGGAGGGGAACTTGCAGATGGAGGTCATTCGATGCATAAGTCCATAAGACAATAGAGCAGAAATTAAACCATTCAGCGGAGTGAGTCTGCTCTGCCGTTAAATCTTTCTAAACCCAATTTTTATGCTTTCTCCCCATAAACCTTGATGTCCTTGAAAACCACGCTGCTACATGTCTCACTCTTAAATATAATCAAAGACCCTTGCCTCCACAGCCTTATCTGGCAATGAATTCCATACTTTCACCACTCTGTGGCTGAATAAGTGTCTCTTATTAATGCTGTCAAATGTCTTCCCTTTTCTCCAAGGCTGTTCCTTTGAGTTCTAATCTCTGCAAAAAAAAATAGAAACACCTTCTCAGCATCCACTGTGTCCAGGCTATTCACGATTCTATAAGTTGCAATTAGATTTCCTCTCATCCTTCTAAACTTCGTCGAGTATAAATCCAGAGTCGTCAAACGTTCCTCATGTGTCAAGCTTTTCATTCCTGGAACCATAATCGTGAATCACCTCGGAACACACCCTAGGACCAGTGCATCCTTCCTGAAATTTGAGGACCAAACGTTCACAAAGTAATCCAGATGTGGTCTGACCAGACGCTTATATTCAAGTATTCCATAAATAAATGTCATCATTGCAATTATCTTCCTAACTATAGATTCAACCTGCAAGTTCATCTTGAGAGAATCCTGGGCTAAAACTTTTATCTTCAAGTATCTTTGCACACCAGACATGTGAACTTTCGCCCCATTTAGACAGTAGTCCGTATCTTTATTCTACCTACAAAGTGCATCACCTCGCACTTTTCCACTTTATACTCCATCTGCCATTTTTTTAGAAGCTCCCGACATGTCCATATCCTTCTGCAGCACCCCCGCCTCCTCAATGCTACCTGTCCTTCTACCTTTACATTGTCTGCAAATTGACACACATTGCCTTCAGGTACTTTATCTCGATCGCTAATGGAGAAAATGAAAGGTTGTGGTCCCAACACAGCCTTGATGAACGCCACTTCTCACCAGCTGCCATCCTGAGAAGGATGCTTTTGTTCCCAATCACTGCTTTCTGTCCTGCGAGCGCACCTTGCCTCCGACACCATGAGCCCTTATCTTATTCAGTAGTCTCCTGTGCGGCAAATATCAAAGGCCTTCATGTTGTCCAGACACATAACATTCATTGGCTCTCCTTGGTCTACCTTCCTCGTTACTTCCTCAAAGAGGAATTCTTGCAGATTTGTCAGGCATGGCCTCCCCTTGTTGAATACATGCTGTCTTTGCCTTAAATTTACATACACTTCCAAGACTTCCGAAATGTCTTCCAATGCAATAGATTCCAGGGCCTTATCCACAACCAAGCTTCGGCTGATTGGTCTGCAATTTGCCAGCTTTTGTGTTGTTCCTTTTTCAAATCGGGTGTCACATTTGTGACTTTTTAGTCCTGTAGCACCCTTCCTGATTCTAGCGATTCCTCAAAGTTCTCCACTAACGTATTCACTATTTCTTCACTTGTCTACCTTAGACCTTGGGAGGGTACTCCATCTGATCCAGATGATTTATTCACCTACAGGTCATTCATTCTTTCTTGCACCTTCTCAGTGATGGCCACTAGACTTACATCTGTTCCCCCATTCTCTTGTATGTTTGGGTATACCTCATGTCTTCCACTGTGAAGACTGGCAAAAATATTTTTTTCAGTTCCTCGACCATTTTCTTGTTCCCCTCTACTATCTGTCAAGTGTCATTTTCCAGTTGTCCATTGTCCACCTCTTCCTCACTTTTGTGTTTATATGAATAAAGAAACGACTGCAATCTTCCTTTATATTCTTAGTTGTCTTAGATTTAAACTTCTCCCTCCTCATTGTTTTTAGTGTTACCCTTTGTAGGTCTTTTTAAGCTTCCCAATCCTCTGATTGTTCACTGCCCTTCGCCACATTATATATTTTCTCTTTTGCTTTTATGCTATCGATGACTTCCTCAGTCAGCCTGGTTGCCTCATCCTCCCTGCACCATGCCTCATTTTCCACACGATGTGTCAGCCGAATTACTCTAAGACACTCCTTTATTGCATTTCCACTTTCCTGCTTTCTTGCTAGGCTCCTCTCCTCACCAATTTCATCCAGTTCCTCCCTCATGCCTCTGCAATTGTCTTTATTCAACTTTAAAACCGTTACCGCTGATTGTATATTCTCCCTCCCAAATTGCAGGGTAAATTTGATCATATTATCATCACTGCCTCCTAAGGGTTCCTTCGTCTTCAGCTCCCTTGTTACGTCTGCCTCATTGCACAACTCTAAATCCAGTATTGCCTGTTCCCTACTTGGCTCCTCCACAAGCTGCTCCAAAAATCCATCTCGTCGATATTTCACAATTGAATTGAATTGAATTTATTGTCACGTGTTCTGAGGCACAGTAAAAAGCTTTGTCTTGCGATCAATACAAGCAAATCGCAGTGTTAAGTAGCATAGATGTGTAAATAACATGAAAACAACTAATAGTTTGGCCTTTGTGATTGTTCGGGCCGAGTTCACCACTCGCTGTGTCTCCAATCTTGAATGGTACAGATGCCATACCAGGTAGTGAAACATCCAGACAGAATGCTCTCAATGGCGGACCTATGAAAGTTGCCAAATGTATTCGCAGTGATGGTTCAAGTGATTGTCAATTTTTAAAAAAAATTCCACGAACTCTAGCAAGATGTCATCATCAGAGATAAGTCCCTCTCCCGTCCCTGTCCACCATCCACAGGGACCATTCCCTGCAAGAAACCCTTTGCACTTTGCCTTCACTGCCCACGCCTCCCCCAACTCGCCCCATGGAGATTTCCCCATGCATCCCTGCTTTCGTGTCACATAAATGTATAAAACCTAAAATCCCGAGCAGGAGTAGGTTGTCTGGCCCTTCAAGCCTGTTCTGCCGATCTATGACATCATTGCTGATCTTTCTAATGACTCAAATGTGCTTCTCTCACTGGAACCCTTATTTAATATATTTTTAAAAAGAAGTATCGCTCTAAGCTGTAAAAGCTTTTATTGAACTAGCGTCAACTCTTTCACTGGGCAATGTATTGCATATATTAACATCCGTCTGGGTGAAGAAGGTCCTTCTGAACTCAGTCCGAAATCTGCTCCCTCTAATCCTGAGGCTATGCTCTCTTGTCCGAGTTTCACCCGCAAGTGGAAGCATCCTTTCCAATTCTACCTAACCTATTCTGTTCAAAGTTTTATGATTCAGCAAGACTCCCCCATCATGCTTCCAAAGGGTACCAGAAGTGCACGCATTTCATCAAGGATAGCATCACCAGTACCTTTTACAATTGCAAAATAACATCTTTGCTTGAACCTTCATGAACCTATGTTGCATCTGTCCAATTTCTATCGAGAGCCCTGCTATTTCTTCCTTGATAATAGACTCAAGCATCTTCCCCACTGCAGAAATTAAGCGAACTGATCAATAATTCCCAATCTTTTATCTACCTCCCTTTCTAAACAGTAGTGTCACACTAGCTTTTTTCCAATCTTCTGCGACTGCCACACAGTCGAGTGAACTTGAAAATTGCCAATAGAGCACTTGTTGTTTCTCCCGCTATCTCTTTTAATACCCTGAGATACATTCCCTCACTGCCAGGACACTTGTCCATCCTCAGCTCCATTGTCTTGCCTAACACTACATCTTCCGTAATAATGTTTGTTTCCAGGTGTTCACGTACATTTGTCTCTTTGTCACTTACTGGCATGTTATTGGTATCATCCACTGTGAAGACTGATACAAAATATCTGTTCAATGCCTCGGACATTTCTTCACATCGTATAACTAAGTGCCCTTTCTCATCCTCGAAAGAACCACCCTTTACTTTAGACACTTGCTTTTTGTGTAGTACTTTTATAGAAACGGTTGCTGTCCGTCTTTGTATTCGATACTAGTTTCTTTTCCTCATGTTTAACTTTAAAGTTTTCCCAATCTTCCAGTTTCATGCTGTTCTTGGCCACTTGGCCTTCTCTTTCACTTTGATAGCCTCCCTTATTTCCTAAGACACGGAGTGCAGATTACCTTCTTACAGTCCTTGCTTTTCACTGGAATATACTTCTGCAAAAAAAGTCTTCTTTTGGAAGTCCTCCACTGCTCGATATCTGTCCCACCATATAACCTTTGTTTCCAGTCTACTTTAGCCAGGTGCTCTCTCGTTCTATTGTTGTGCCCCCTGTACATGCACAGGACCCTGATATTGGATTTTATCTTTACAGTCCCCATTTGAATTCTAAGTTCTGCCATACCGTGATCACTCGTTCCAAGAGGATCCCTAACTATCAGATCATTAATTATTCCTATTCCATTACGCAGTATCAGATCGCAGATAGCTTTCTCTCTCGTCGGTTCCATTGTATAATGTTCAAGAAAACTATCACGAAGACACTCAACAAACTCCTCATCAAAGGTACTGTAACTGAGCTGGTTCGACAAAGCTACATGTAGATTGAAACCCCTAATAATAATAGCCGATCCATTTTCACATGCATTGTTTAATTCTTTGTATATTGCCTTTACCAATTTGATGTCATTAATTCCTGGCCTATAGACTGCACCTATCAGTGACGTTTTTCTTCTTCGAATTTCTACTTTCCACGCAAATTAAACCAAACTCATTCTCCGTAGAACACATAGTGTCTCTCCAAACTGCCCTGATGTTGGCCTTGAATAACAGAGAGACACCACCTTCTTTACTCTGCTGTCTGATCTTCCAAATAGTCTCGTACTCCTGGATATTTAACTCCCAGTCATGGCCATCCATTAACTGTGTCGCTCTAGTGGCTATTTTCTTTCGTGTTGATTTGTGCCCTTAACTCTTCAACCATGTTACAAATGGAACAATCGTTCAGGTGAAGCGCCATTTCATTAAGTTTCTTGTCCTAATGATTTATGTAATCTTATCTCCTTTTGCTTCTTGTCTCTCCTCACCTATCCATTGGCGTCTTCTCTCCTATGTTTCCAATGGCCCAACACACCTTCCAGGTGAAGCAACACATGAACTGGACTTCACGCAATCCACTCTACTACAATCACTGCTCGCAATGTGGTTTTCAGTATCTTGGGCAACGATGTTTGGATTGGCTGACCACATTGCAAATCATCCAAGTTCTGTCTTCAAGAAGAGTGCCAGCGAAACTCAGTGCATGCGAGAAGCATATCACCACAGTTTCTATTTTCGGAGTCTGCAGCCCTTCAGGCCCCATACCAATTTCAATTTTTTAGAGCCTGAACTCTCTCATGTCCTATCCCCCTATCCCAAACGCCAGGCCTTGTTGTTACATAACCTTTCACGACACACGATATATGATTCGAGGAAGAATGACTGTGCATGGCCTGGTCGAAGCCTGAAACTATGTTTGTGACATTATCCCCTACATAGATGACAGAAATCTGTTCCTGTTGAAATGTTCTCTTGTGGATAGTTCCCATTACAAGGTGAGCCATCGGCATCTTAGGTCAAAGAAATCAGCAATCATTTCTGCCGCAGTTCCATCCTGGATGTGATGAACAGCAGAGAGAAAAACATCCCTCATGTCAGATGTGAACCAAATTGGAGGCCACGCAGGAGGTGAAATCAAGTAACTGTTGTTTTTCAGATAGAGAACTTTCAAACGCTTTCTCACTGTAACAATATGCCATTGGGTATCAAAGCTAAAGGGTTCATAGGCGCAAAGGCTTAAAACAGGGTTTTCCACTTAAACTATGTGAATGTGTTGACTGCAGAATGACAGTACTCTTGTGTATAGTTGTAAATAGGATAACTGGATGAATCACTTCATACATTCAGATGGCGAACAGTTATTTTGTGGGAAGACATCTGTATAGAATGCAGGAAGATGCACTGAGAGGTTCTTGAGCAATTTCATATAGGCGCTGAGACAATACTGGAGGTTTTGAGAGTCTTAAACGCTGACAAATACCCAGCTCAGACTGGAATTGTATCGCACGTTGCTCTGTGAGACAAAGGAGGAATTTAAGGGCTGACCAATATTTCACATTCCCCTTTGGCCACAGGGGAGTTGGTCGAGGACTAATGGGGTTCCACTTTTTAACAAGGCAGAAAGAAATAAACCAGGGAAATACAGCCAAGTGAGTCTCACAGAAGTGGTAGGGAAACGTTTGGAGGAAATTCTAAAGGAGAGAATTAATTGCGACTTGTCCAGGCAAGGTTTGATCAAGGAGTTAGCATGATTTTGTCAGAGGAGGTGATGCCTAACAGATCTGATTGAATGTTTTGAGGAAGTGATCAGATGTTTAAATGAGGGAAGTGAAAATAATGTAGTGTATGTGGGTTTCAGCGAGATCCTTTACGGGAGACTGATAAGAGGGTAAAAACATAAGCAAATCACGATAACGTGGTGTCAGAGAAATTCAGCCCAATGGAGAAGAGACCAGATACGAAGCTGGCAAACAGTTTGTTTAAACAAATTGACATCGCGGAAAGGAAATTTACAACGTTGACACAGAACTGATTCTCCACACAGATGGCCAGAATGTACTCCCCCAAGCAGAGGGTACAACACAAAGCTGATAATTGCAAAGCACTAACAGTATAGTGGTGAAAAGTCGAAGGCGATTAAAACAAGAATAAACTGAATGGAACTTAAACAAGTGTCTGGCAGTAACAATTCATTGATAATTGACACTGGATTTCCCAGCCATCTCCTGGAATAGGTGAGAATATCTTCTCGAGTATTTCCTGTCTGAACAAATATGTGTAAATGTTCCTTCTCCTGGCTTTCAGTAATGTCCATTGTGTTCCTCCTGAGAGTAAATTATTCCGGGGTCTGTCATTCTGCCTCTTTGTTTATGCGCCATCAATTTATATGGGAAAAAGCCTGCACTTAGGGTATTAGGACTGAAGTGATGATCGAGCTAGGAGCTTACTGTGAAGGCTGTTTAAGAAATGTATTATCTGGTCTGGGAGTAGCTTAGAATGTCTGGATTCAATATTGGCCTGTTTGGCCAAGACTGAGACATTGTGGGTGTGTTCTGTGTGTATTGACAGGCATGATTTCTGTGTTTCGGCGATATGCTTCTGCGATTTTTATGTGGTTATGCTGTGTGGGCAGTGTAGCAGATTTTCTCCCACAGTTCGCCCTTTTTTGTTGTTAAGAGCATGTTGAAAAGGTGCAATGTAGCTCAAACTGGGGAGGCTATTCGGTAGTGGGGGTTCGGTGTCAGAGAGGTAGTAGTCAGTGTCTGAATCTAACCAACTGTAGTTTGTTTCAGGGGAGGGGATGTCACTCCACCGAACTTGTACAAACTGGGTTGTGAGGAGGGCAGGGGTAAAAATGCTGGACAAAACCGGTAGCAGCGCATAGGAGGCCCATGTCCAGGATAATGATACCCACGACCGCAATAAAGGATAACAGTACCTCTATCATTTCAGTGTCTCGTGAGCCATGCCAGGAGGATGCCCAGATCCACAAGTCCCAGTGGGACTCCGGTTCATTTGGGACAGCAGCAGCCTGTGGAAAGTGGTTTGTCAGATCTGTCTTATTTTCGTTGTGGTCAGGGATGTAGGTACAGCAGTTTGTGCCAATGAAGGCGCTAGTGCCCTTTATTTTCCCAGCCAGTGAGTCCAGTGCCATTCTGTTTTGTCGGGTGACAGTGCGAATGGCGACAGCCTCTGCATTCAGCTGGACAAAACCTTCAGCCGTGGCATGTTATCTCTTCTAGTGTGGTGGCCAGCAGATGTGCCTCTGTGTCGAGGTGCAGGGTTTCGTAAGTGGTCACAAAAAGAGGGGGTATCTCGTCGAGGGCAGTGAGGGCGCGTTTTCTGCGAGGTGTAATCTTCTGGAAGGGACACGACTAGGAGTGCGAAAGGAGTGGCACCACATACCCACGTACCAGCCCATGACAAAGACAGCCGGGATATGACTTGTGGTCTCAGACAAAATAAATGCCATTGAATGTTCTGAAGTGAGTTCACTCTCTCTTCACAGAAAGAGCGGGAGCAGCAGGGGGAAGTGACGACGACCAGAGAGGCAGCCGGGAAGGAAAGCAGTGAGTATAAATACTCACCCTTCGACGCTAACGGTCATTTTGAGTGCGAGCAGCAGCGAAGGTAAGACTGTTTGTTTTAAAAGTACTTACCGGTAGCGGGCAGCGGTGTTTTTTTTCACTCTCTCTTCACAGAAAGAGCGGGCGCAGCAGGGGGAAGTGACGACGACCAGAGAGGCAGCCGAGACCCGGAAGCAGGTAGAGCGTAAGCTTACCTGGGTAGGTTTGTTTCCCCTTTAAAAGCGCGCAGCCCCTCTAATTCCACGTGGCTAGATCAGGGACAGGATTGGCTGTTGCAGGTTCCAGGATTTAAATGTTTTAGTAGGGTCAGAGGTGGGGGTAAAACGGGGGGGGGGGGGGGGGTGGCTTTGCTTGTCAAATATAGTGTTACAGCGGTGGAAAGGAAGATGGACGAAGATTTGCCATCTGAGGTAGTTTGGGTTGAGGTTAGGAATAGGAGAGGTGAGGTAACCCTGTTAGAAGTCTTTTACAGGCCTCATAATAGTCCTAGAATCGTTGAAGAAAGGATTGCGAAGATGATTCAGGAGAAGAGTGACATTAATAGGGTGGTTGTTATGGGGGACTTTAACTTTCCTGATATTGATTGGGAAAGCTATAACTCAAGTTCTTTAGATAGGTCAGTGTTTGTCCAATGTGTGCAGGAGAGTTTCCTGACACAATATGTAGATAAGCCAACAAGAGGTGAGGCCATACTGGATTTGGTTCTGGGTAACGAACCAGGCCAGGTATTAGAACTAGAGGTAGGTGAGCACTTTGGGGACAGTGACCACAATTCGGTGATTTTTACTCTAGTGATGGAGAGGGATAAGTGTGTACTACAGGGCAAGAGTTACAGCTGGGGGCAGGGAAATTATGATGCGGTGAGGCATGACTTAGGATGTGTGGATTGGAAAAGTAGATTCCAAGGCAAGAGCGTAATTGATATGTGGAACTTGTTCAAAGAGCGACTATTGTGTGTCATTGATAAGTACGTACCTATCAGGCAAGGAGGAAAGGGTCGTGTGAGGGAGCCGTGGTTTAGTAAGGAATTGGAATCCCTTGTTAAATGGAAGAGGGTGGCCTTTGTAAAGATGAGGCGTGAAGGTTCAATAGGGGCGATTGAGAGTTATAAGGTAGCCCGGAAGGACCTGAAGAGAGAGCTAAGATCAGCAAGGAGGGGACATGAAAGGTCCTTAGTTGGTAGGATTAGGGAAAACCCTAAGGCTTTCTATAGGTATATTAGGGATAAAAGAATGACGAGGGTAGGAATAGGTCCAATCAAGGATAGTAATGGGAAGTTGCATGTGGAGGCTGAAGAGATTGGGGAGGCACTGAATGAATAATTTTCGTCAGTATTCACTCAGGAACAGGACATTGTTGTCGATATGAATACTGAGGCACGAATAATTAGAATGGATGACTTTGAGATATGTAGAGAAGAGATGTTGGAAATTCTGGCAAGGGTGAAAATTGATAAGTCCCCTGGGCCTGATGACATTTATCCTAGGATTCTCTGGGAAGCAAGGGAGGAGATTGCAGAGCCTTTGGCCTTGATTTTTGTGTCCTCTTTGTCTCCAGGAGTAGTGCCAGAGGACTGGAGGCTAGCAAACGTGGTTCCCTTGTTCAAGAAGGGGAGTAGGGATAATCCTAGTAACTATAGGCCAGTGAGTCTCACTTCTGTTGTGGGCAGTCTTAGAGTGAATTGTAAGGGATAGGAGTTATGCACATCTGGATAAGAATAATGTGATCAAGGATAGTCAGCATGGTTTTGTGAAGGGCAGGTCATGCCTCACAAACCTTATTGAATTCTTTGAGAAGGTGACTAAGGAGGTAGATGAGGGGAAAGCGGTAGATGTGGTATATATGGATTTTAGTAAGGCGTTTGATAAGGTCCCCCATGGTAGGCTACTGCAGAGGTTTGGATTAGGAATTGGCTGGCTGGAAGATGTCAGAGGGTAGTAGTTGATGGCAAAGGTTCATCTTGGAGTGCCGTCACTAGCGGTGTTCCGCAAGGATCTGTTTTGGGACCATTGCTGTTTGTCATTTTTATAAATGACCTGGAGGAAGGGTTAGAAGGATGGGTGAGCAAGTTTGCGATGAAACGAAAGTCGGAGGAGTTGTAGACAATAAGGAAGGATGTGGCAGGTTACAGCGGGATATAGAGAAGCTGCAGAGCTGGCCAGAAAAATGGCAAATGGAGTTCAATGTAGCTAAGTGTGAGGTGATTCACTTTGGTATGAGTAACAAAAAAATGGGGTACTGGGCTAATGGTCGGATACTTGGTAGTGTGGAAGAGCAGAGGGATCTTGGTGTCCATGTACACAGATCTCTGAAAGTTACCACCCAGGTAAATAGTGCAGTGAAGAAGGCATATGGCGTACTGGCTTTTATTGGTAGAGGAATTGAGTTCCGGAGTCCTGAGGTCATACTGCAGTTGTATAAGACTCTGGTGCGGCCGCATCTGGAATATTGTGTGCAGTTTTGGTCGCCATACTATAGGAAGGATGTGGAGGCACTGGAACGGGTGCAGAGGAAGTTTACCACGATGTTGCCTGGTATGGTAGGAAGATCCTATGAGGAAAGTCTGAGGCACTTGGGGTTGTTTTCATTGGAGAAAAGAAGGTTTAGGGGTGACTTGATAGAGGTGTACAAGATGATTAGGGGGTTAGATAGGGTTGACAGTGAGAACCTTTTTCCGTGTATGGAGTCAGCTATTACAAGGGGGCATAGCTTTAAATTAAGGGGGGGGGGTAGATATAGGACTGATGTTAGGGGTAGGTTCTTCACTCAGCGAGTCGTAAGTTCATGGAATGCCCTGCCAGTAGCAGTGGTGGACTCTCCCTCTTTATGGGTATTTAAGCGGGCATTGGATAGGTATATGGAGGATAGTGGGCTAGTGTAGGTTAGGTGGGCTTTGATCGGCGCAACATCGAGGGCCGAAGGGCCTGTACTGCGCTGTATTCTTCTATGTTCTATGTTCTATGTGATGGGTTTGGGTTTAAATATTATTGAACATTGTGGGCAGAGATGTTGTGGCCAAGTAAATCCTGGATGCTGCACCCTGCGACGGATCACTGTGCTGCATGTATCAAGAGGAGTGAGTTCGATCAGTAATGCGGATTGCTGGCTTCTTGTGAGACGGATGGTTTCTCTGCGTGACCTCCATGCAGTCGCGTCAGTGATAGTCAAGGTTGGATGTTCATGTGAGAGGTTCTGGGCTGCGGAAAACCATCCTGTGAATTTGTCGAGTTGATATCCTGCGGATTTCCAGTAGTCTGAGCTATTAGCCATATGAATGGCCGGTCTGGTTTGCAGACTGAGTGTTGTGACCCCAGGGTCCTGTCCAGTTTCAGCCACAATCCTGCCATCTGTGTGGTGTTAAAAGGGACTGTGCCGGGGGGAATGCCCCCGTGGGAATGTTCAGTCACACAGGCACCGATCCAGCAGCTGGTCTGGTTTACCATCTGGCTATCCAGCATCTACAGTATTTTATGTGCACATACCTGTGGGCCATTGGAAGGAAATGTTCACCCACGGCTCACGGTGGATTAAGTGTCCTGTTCTGTGTGCCTTGTTACCGATCAGTGGTGATGTGCAGGTCAGACCACAAGTGATGATCACGATGACTGCAAAAGCAGCTGAATCCGTCTGTGGTGTCTGGAGCTGTATCCTGTTCTGCTTGGTTGTCCTTCAGTGGAGGGCGATCCCTCTTTCACTGGGTCACATTCTGGTCTCCTTTGGAACATGACAGCAGTCGTGGTCGCGTCACAGACCAAAATTGGCCCTTTCCATCTCGGTGAGAGAGAATCTTTCAGCAGGGGCTGTCTCATTAAATGAAACCAGGTTAAACGGCTGAAGAGGATCCTGCCGTGGTGTGGACATGGCAGCTTTGTTTTGTTTGCTCTTTTTTACCCCACATTATCGCCTAACTGAGGTCGTGTTTATTTTTTCCCCAGCACCCGTGTTGTGTGTGTGCAGGTTTGAGACACAGTGAAAGTCACAAGGTGCTCGAACCTTTATTCAGTTTCCACCAGCAGGAAGATAAGAGGCAACCAAGTACACCGCAGCTTTCAGCCAATCATGGTTTAGAGTGATCCTTCTACTAAGGGCTTGAGCGTAATCCAATAGAGTTTCCTGTGTTAAGAGCAGCGCTGTGTCATTGGCTAGTTTTTTGGGTCCGGCGGCTGTGGGCATGGGTTAATCCATTAGCACTTCAAAGGGTGTAATTTCCGTCGTTCGGTTTCCCTGTACTCTTACTGTGAAAAGCAACAGTGGCTAGCCGTCTGGCCAAGCCAGCCCTATGTACCGAGTAATTTAGGGAGGGTGGTTTTGAGGGTGCTGTTCATTGTCTCCACCATTCCTGATTACTGGGGGGTGGTACAGAATGCGGTATCTCCTGGGTAACCCGAGGGCATCACAGTCAGCAGTAATGATCTTTCCGGTGAAATGCGCTCCATCCCCCATATTTTCTATGCGTCCTGGGATATAAAACTCTTATAATATAGCCCTGCAGGATACACTTTACCTCTGCACTGCCTTCATTTTTTTTGATGGGGAATGACTCTACCCATTTTGAAAACATGTCGGCACTAACTATGACAAATTTGTATTCCTCCTTCTGAGACATGTGGGCAAGTGCAATTCGTAAGTGGGTGAATGGACCCTCTGGAACTTTTTTTTAGACATGCTTGGCCTTTGGATTCCCTGTGTTTTCGGTAGTCAGATGAGGCACTGTGACAGCAGGGCTTAGGCAGCTGCAGCGAATCCCGCTGCATACCAGGAATGGCTGACAGCTTCTTGCTTGTGTGTCTGATGCCGTGTGCCGCGACGGCCAGTAAGTGCAGGTGGGCTTCCAGGTAGATGATGCAGCCATCGGGATGGGTAAGAACCTGTAAGGGCGGTGATTGTACGGCCCACTCTTCTGGTGTGGCGGCTTGTTGAGCTGCTCGGACTGCATCGAGAGGGTCAGGGGCCTCTGGATATTTCATCACCCTGGGGGTCTGCAGGGCATAAGTAGCCAGGGGTAGTGCAGATTCCCAGGTGGGTGCATCAGCTGGGGCATTTGCTTGGGTGACGGGATCGGTATCAGAGTTGTGGGTTTCACAATTGCCTCATAATTGCGACAGCAGCGGATAGCAGGTCTGCATCTAGGATGTTGGCAATGAATGCTCCATGTTGGAGTGGTCTCCCTGCTGAGCTGATGACCTCCCTCTGTTTCCATATTGTGCCAAAGTCCTGAACGATTCCAAAGGCACATCTGGGGTCTGTGTCGATATTGGCTGAGCTACCTTGTGCTAGGATGCAAGCTCTGGGGAGACCAAAGAGTTCTGCCACCTGTGTGGACATACCGTTTGGTAAAGCAGCTGATTCGAGAGTAGTGAATGGCGAAGAGATGGCATGTGCTGCTAATGCATATTGGTCTGTTTGTCAGAAGGAAGTGCCGCTGGTGAAATGAATGTGGTCAGGGATTTCTCAGGTGACAGTGAGGACTGCAGATTTTGAAGATTAGAGTCAAGATGAAAGTGGTGCTGAAAAGCACAACAGGTTAGACAGCATCCAAGAAGCAGGAAAATCAACGATTCTGGCAGGAGCCCTTTATCAGGAATGATGAAACCGGTCCAAGCAGTTGTGATAGGTGAGTGGAATTAGAGTGGCGGGGTTCAAAACTAGGGTGTGGTGTTGGGACAGGTTTGCCATAACCAGTTCTCTCAGTTGCACTGAAATGTTGGATTGCTGTTGAATTAAGTCGCAGAGACAGCCCCAGTGGGAACAAAATAGAACACGGGTGATCTAACACATTGAGCGTGGCCTTATCCACTGTTACTATGGCTGCTACTACCGCACACAACCCTGCCGGCATTCCGTTCATAACAGGTGGTAACTAAATATTATAAAAAGCAACAGAGCGACAGAGATTCCCATGAAGCTGTGTTAAACTGCCAGATGCGAAACTTTCTGGCTTGGATACATAAAGGTAGAAGGGCTGTGTGTAATATGGGAACCCCAAAGCAGGAGTGGAAATTAGTTGTTGCTTCAGTTCAATGAATGCCTGTTGAATTTCAGATGTTCACTTCACTCTGGCTGTCTCTTTAGGGAAAGCTGCCTCTCACAGAGGTGTATCAATAGCACAATGGTCAGGAATCCAGGGCCTGCAGTAGTTTACCAGCCCCAGAAAAACATTCAGCTGTCTGTTTGTCGCATGTAGGGGAAGATAGGTGATGACACCCAATTGTTCCGTGGACAGTGCTGTGAGGCCATAGGAATGGTGGCACCACAGACATGAGACATTGTGCTGACAGAGCTGTACTTTCTTGATAGACACCCTATGCTGAACCTGTGCCAGACTGCAGAGCAAGGCTACCGTAAACTGACTGCATGCAGATGCGGAGGTGGAATTAAATAGCAGATCATCCGCATACTGGAAGAAAGTGCTGTGGCATGGGAGGTGAAGGGTGGATAGGGTGAGGCATATTGCAGCGCATAAATTTGGTGCTCTCTGAATACCATTAGGGAAAGCCAGTCAATTTATTTTGGCAGCTGCCATATGTAAAACATAAAGTTTCAGGGACCAACATAATGGGGAATGATGCTGAGCAATGGTCGATTACAGGTGGAGTAGGCGGGGCTGCTGATAAGGTTAGCATTTGTGTCCGGGACTACTGGGAAGCAAAGAACAACAATGGCATTGACAGTCCTAAGATCTTGCAAAAAGCACCATTTTCAGTGTCTTCCACGTTGCGGGATGGTTAAGCAGGGAATGTTGCATGGGCTGGCTGTGGGCACGAGGTTTCCCTGGGCAGAGGTGATTCAATAACTGGTTTGATTCCCAATACTGCTGCGGGTGATACGGGTATTCTTGTATTGATTCTTGCACAGAGCACACCAAACTCGCCCTGTCCAATCAGTGCAAGCTCTCCTCAGGGGTCTGTGTCATGCCGAAAGGGTGTGAAATATATTGTTGGTTGAGCGACACGCCATATCACGGTTGTGAGATCTTTGGGGAGCCATGTGTTCTCAATTATAAAGGAATTTTGCGGGACTGCCGTGGTTCTTTCCAGGCCAGTGCAGCCTGCTCTGCGCTGAGTTGCACGTCTGCTGCAACACCCTGTGTTCTGTCAAAATATCGGCCAGTGATGGTGAGTGGGGAGGTGAGCTCTAGATATGAAGCCATGAGTGGAAGACATGTTAATGCTGGTTCCTGGTGAAACGGACGCTGGACAATGAAATTGAGAAACAAAACGGCCACCCACAAGCGAATGGGTGGAGGTAAAGTTGATATCCTGGTGCGGAGCGGGTCAAGAAGGGCGAGGGTATGATCTGGCGGGCGCAACCAGGGGCATGAACCACATAATAATCCCACAACAAGCAGCAGGATAATTCCAGACTGCTCTTGCAAATATCCTGGAACCTGAGTGCACCGCCACATCCCAGAAAGTGCTGAAAAGAGAGAAAGAAAGAACACAATAAGATTGGACATAAGAAGTGAATTTCACCAATTACCTTGTCGATTAGTTTACTTTTCCTTTCCGCCTTCTCCAGGACAGAAATGAAGGAAATGGGAGAAATTTAAGAACATATGACATCGCAATTCATTGGAATGTTTTTCCCATTCGCTAGAACACCAAATAACGGTGAATAGAGTAATGGTAGGACTATGTTTCACAACAGCGATGAAATAACAGTCTCTCTTTGGTTTCATGGAAATCTCAACTTGCCTGGAAAAAACAAGCAGCACTTATAGAGCTGCTTGCAATTTTACATGTGGGAGGCGAACAAGACACTGACCCCTTTTAGAGAGTCTGAACTCGACCACCCCGCCGTTAATTCTCGAAGAAGCAAACCCAGCAGGTCTTTTTTTTGCTTTGTACACGACACTTAAACATGCTGAAGCTTTTTTGGAACCGGCCGAAATGGCAGTGGTGGGACTGGAAGGGATGCCTCCTTCAAGACGAGAACTTGAATACTGCGCTGTTGACCAGTCGGCCACAGTAACACTCTTGCATGGGCCCGCGGCCCATTTTCATACATTTTCAGTTGTGCTCCAGCAAAACAACAGAAGTAAAATCACAGGGAACTCATTGCACGATCCCTGTCCTGCTCGCATAGCAGCTGGGGTATGCCCGACTACAATATCAATTTCGCAGCAGATAATGACAGCCCATCAAACCACACAAAAATCAATGGAAAGCTGAATCTATCTTCTGAGACTCTTTTCAGCTACAAATGCATTTGCGAGTGTGAGAATGCATGTTCCGTCGTGATTTGATAAAATAACCATGAGCTGCACGACATTCCTGGAACTTCGATTCTTTCTTTGGTAAATGATTTCGTCCATTGCTCGAAACAGAATAACCTTCACGTTCCACAGAACATGAATCATACCAGACTACAGAGAAAATGCACAAAGTTGTACAGGCCGTGTTCCACATCATGCAAGGCAGCATAGTTTCAGTCACTGGAACTGTTTTGCAGAATAAGTGTCCCAAAGAATGTTGTCTACCAGAAATGCAGAGGTAGCAATACAATCCGAGAACGACAGCTCACATTGGGAGGATGCTCAAACCTCGGTGCCAGCACGAGTTGGCACTTTCCTTGTCTTTTACCTTAACCGTGCAACTTGCTAGAGAATGTCCACACGACGACATGAGCGACACGGTTGCCAGCTGAGGTGGAAATCAATGTGCGAATGGACGGGGAGCAACTCAGAAAGTTTACAAAATTCCATGGTGCTTATTGGAGAATGCAGCTTCTGTTCACGTCAATGTAAAAGACAGTTTCTGAACATATTAACAGAAATCAGAAGGTGATTGCACCACCCTTCCCCGACTCCGGAAGATGTCAAAGAGAATTGGAATACAGCAGTTTAGGCTGTTTGGCCATGGTTCAGAGCCCTGTTCTTGTCAGTATAGTGAAGTGTGCGGTGTGTGATCGGCAGGACACCCTGCAGGAGTTTGAGGCAGTGCCATCCTCCCTGTGACATATATGTGCTGGATTATATTCTGTTGCGTAGATGTGTCCCGGCTTTGCCAATATCACCATTATCTCACTTCCCACATCTGTTTGTCGAACTGTGATTCCACTTAGAATCACAAATGTGCCATAAACCACCTTAGCTGTGCTGGCTGTCCACAGATAAAAATGTGTTAGGCAGTGGCTTTCAACGGAGCTCAGTTAGTATTAAATGGACTCCGTCCCATTCCTGGTCATTGTGACCTGGTCATTGTCATGTTAAAGGCAACAGTTGGCAATGATAATGATGCTTGACTTCGACAGGTCCATTCCTACTCACTGGAGTCACATTGCATTACAGATCACGTGAGCGGAGTAGATGATTATCCTTATGGCAACCTGAGACAATGCGAAAATTAATCCTACCTTGTTAGTCTCACTCTATACCATAAACCAGTTAGCCAGTTGCCTGAGCTAACCAGCTCCCATTTAATGCAAAGCTAAAACAAACAGCTCAGTACATTAACAATTTGTAGCAGCTCACGTAGAAACAGCTGCTATATCTTTCAACACCACCAGCTCTTCTTACACTTAACATGTTCAGTTGCAGGTGTTATGCAATTTCTTTCCGAAGAACCCTAAACAATTCGTGAGTGTGTTACTTTTGCCTCCCCATCCAGGCAGACCAGAATCCCTGTCCCTGTTAAATTCGCTTCTTATGTGTCTGCACGTGGCCTGTCAAATATGCTGGAATCATCTTCGAAATTGTTTTTTTTTTCTTTCTGGAAAATCATCCCGATTTCAATAACTCTCAGAATAAAAACAACATGCTGCAAACTTCTTTGTTGTTCTGCTGCTGTTTCGTTCCAGGCAAGTTGAGTTTTCACTGGAACTGAAGAGGGACTGTTACTGAATTGCAGTTTCGAACCAAAGTCCTACGGTGACTCTACTCGCTGTTAGTTGGTGTTCTGGTGAATGGTAAATGATTCCAATAAATTGCGATGTCATAGGCTATTACATTTCACCCATTTCCTTCATTTCTGTCCTGGAGAGTTCCGAAGGGAAAAGTTATCTAATCGAGACTGTGATTGGTGAAATTCACTTTTTATGGCGCATTCTTATTGTGTTCTTTCTTTCTCTCTTTTCAATACTTTCTGGGAAGTGGTGGTGCACTAAGACTCCAATATGTTTAAAAGAGTAGTTTGGAATTATCCTGCTGTTAGTTGTGAGATTAGTTTATGGCTCATGCCCTCCGACTGTATCACATTCAGCGTTCATGCTTCGCTGTGTCTGAAAATCCATTTATTCTGTTGTTTTTGTTTGCATTCCGTGTTAAATGCTGACTGTTTTGCCATTCGCTCAGTACAGTATTAGATAAAATGGATTATGAGCTAATTTCCAGCTGCAAAAATCCTCAACTGAGGATCTGGAAATATTTCAAGGAGTATGGTCAGTCGAGGCAAAAGTAAGGAAGTCTTTCGTTTCAGCAGTGTTTCACAAGACTACCTTTCCCGTGAGCAGTCGAACAGACTAAACTATTGCGCCACAACGAGCAACGGCAAGCCCCGCTAAAAGTAATCCTTTAATGCCAATGTAATCAACACAACGTTATTGGTGGACACAGTACGAAAACAGAGTCTTTGGTGTATCTCGTCCATGCTCACCATTTCGCCAAAATTAAACAGTGCCATTTCCCAGCATTTTGCCCCAGCGCTCTAAAACCTTCCTATCCAAAAACCTCACCCGTTTGTCTTTGAAATCTTCTGAGTGTACGAGCCTCCTCCACCTTCTCTGCTAGCCTATTCCACACACGCAAACTTTTTTGTGTGGGAAATGTGCCTCAGGTCCTTTTTAACTTTTAGCCCTCTCACTTTGAACCTATTCTCTCCAGTTTTCAACTCCCCCCACGTTGGGTAAAATACTTAAATACTCAGTCTAAAACTTTCCATAAGATGACGCTCCAGCCGCTACGCTGCAGGGAAAATTGACCCAGCCTATTCAGCCTCGCCCGACAGCCGATTCAATGACAACATCCTTGTTGATATTTTGTGAGCAATTTCACATGATTGTCTTACTTTTTTGATGATGCCAATTACACTAGACAATAACGAGCTATTTGGAATGGACAAGCGAAGCATAGAAATGCTGCAAATGTCAGTGCCGTGCACCGATGAATAACTCTAGGATCCGGCGGGGCTTGCTTCTGTAGTGTAGTGGTTATTACATTTGCCTCCCACGTGAAAGGGCCCCAGTTCGGAGCTGGGTCAAAACAGCCCTGTCTCCAACAGCTGCCTTTTAGATGGATGACAATGGAGCTTTCCTGCTTGCTTTCCATTCAGAAAACCTGGCTTTGAGTTTGCTCGCGCAAATCTGCTCTCTGAGCGAAAAGTAATGCAATTCCATTTCATTACTGGGCGAAACGTTGTTCAGTGTTCCCCACATCGAGAACAAAGAGCACTCACGGACAGTTAGCACCTCTTTCACACCTTGTGACTTCTGTTACTAAGTTCAGAAACTGTCTTTTACATTGACGTGAACAGAACCTGCATCTCTAATAAGCACCATGGAATTTTGGAAAATATACTGACTCGCTTCCCATCGATTCTCACACAGGTTTACACCTCAGGTGGCAGTCATGTCGCTCATGCCCGGGTGGTGGATATCTCTGCAGCAAGTTGCATGGTTAAGGTAAAAAGCAAGGAAAGTGTCAACTCGTCCTGGCACGAGGTTTGAGCATCCTCACAATGTGACCTTTGCTTCTGGGATTGCACTGTCATCTCTGCTTTTCTGGTGGACAACATGCTTTGTGATGCTTATTCTGCAAAACTGTTCCAATGACTGAAACTATGCTGCCTGGTATAATGTAGAACACAGCCAGCTCAGCTTTGTGCATTTTTCCTGTAGTCCGGTGTATTTCATGTTCCGGGCAAATGTGAAACTTGTTCGGTTTCGAGAAATGGGCAAAAGCATTTTCCAAAGCAAGAATCGAAATTCCAGTAATGTCATGCAGCTCATGGTTATTTTATCAAGTCATGACGGAACAGCATTCTCACACTCGCATATACATTTGTAGCTGGAAATATTGTCAGAAGATAGATTCAGCTTTCCATTGATTTTTCTAGGTTTGATGGGCTATCATTATCTGCTGCAAAATCAATATTGTAGTCAGTCATATCTCAGCTGCTATGCGAGCAGGACAGGGATCGCGGAAAGCTTTCTTTGTCATATTAATTCTGTTGTATTGCAAGAACACAATTGAAAATGTATAAAAATATGCCGCGGGAGCGCGCGGGTGTTACCTTGACCGAGCGGTATAAGGTGCTGGATCCAGGTTCCAGTCTCTGTGGAATCATCTCTCTGAATCCCACCTCTGCCATTTCGGGGGGTCAACAACAAAGCTGAAGCGTATTTAACTGCCCTGTTCAAAGCAGAACAGAACTGTTGGGTTTGCTTCTTCGAGAATTAACTGCGGTGTGGGAGAGTGCAGACTCTCTCAAAGGGGTCAGTGCCTGTGCTGTCACGGTCTTGTTCGCCTCCCACATGGATAATCGCGGGCTCAAGCAGCTCCACACCTGCAGTTTTTTTCCAAGCAAGTTGAGTTTTTACTGGAACCGAAGAGAGACTGTTACTTCATCGCTGTTGTGAAACAAAGTCCTGCGGTGACTCCACTCATCGTTATTTGGTGTTTTGATGAATGGGGAAATAATTCCAATGAATTGCGATGCTATATGCTCTTAACTTTCTATCATTTCCTTCATTTCTGTTCTGGAGACATCGGAAGGGAAAGGTAATCTAATCGAGACTCTGACTGGTGAAATGCACTTTGTATGGCACTATATTGTGTTCTTTATTTCTCTCGTTTCAACATGTTCTGGGAAGTGGCGATGAACTAAGGCTCCAGGATGTTTGAAAGAGCAGTCTGGAATTACTCTGCTGTTAGTTGTGAGATTAGGATATGACTCATGCGCCTCGTTATGCACGCCAGAACCTTCCCTCGCACTTCCTGACCTTCTCCACTCCCGATATCAACTACCTCTTCTTCCTTGGGTGCTGTTGACAGGCCAATTTGTCTGTCAATTTCATTGTCCAGCGTCCGTCCCTCATAAACCAGTATCAATATATCCTCCACTCATGGCTTCATATCTAGAGCTCACCTCCCCACTAACCATCACTGGCCGATACATTGCCAGACCACAAGGTGTTGCATCAGTCATGCAACGCAGCACAGGTCAGGCTGCACTGGCCTGCAAAGACCAATTGCCAGTCCCGCACAATTCCTTTATAATTGAGAACACGTGGCTCCGCAAAGACCTCACAACCGTGATAGGGCGTGTCGCTCAACCAACAATACATTTCACACCTTTTGGACAAGACGCAGACCCCTTAGTTGAGCTTGCACTGATTGGACAGAACGAGTTTTATGCGCGCTGTGCTCCCGCATTATACCAAGCTAATTTTACAAAAGAAAGGCCCAGGCACTGCCTCTTCCAACGACAGCCCACTCTTATCAGCTGATCTCCCGTAATCACTGTAGGCACAGCAACAGAATCATGCAGGCCAGCTAATGTCCGCCCAATCACATACAGTTACACTCAGATAGGGAGCAATCCTGCCAACAATACAACAATACCCGTATCACCCTCAGCAGTACTGGGAATCAAACCAGTTATTGAATCATTTCTGAAACAAGGAATCCTCGGTCCCACAACCAGCCCATGCAACACTCCCTTCTTACTCAGCCCGAAGCTTGGAAGACCATGACAATGGCACTTTGTGCAAGATCTTAGGGCTGTCAATGCCATTGTTATTCCCTGCTTTCCAGTAATTCCGGACACAAATGCTATCCTGACCATTATCCCCTCCACTTGATATTCTTATAATCGAACTTTGCTCAGCCTCATTCACCATTAAGTTGGCCCCTGCAACTTCATGTTTTTACATATGGCGGCTGCCAAAATACATGGACCGGCTTTTCCGAACGGTATTCGTGGACCCCCACAGTTTATGTTGCTGTCGTATACATCACCCTGTCCACCTTTCACCTACCATGCTCCAGCACCTTCCTCCAGTGTGCGGATGGCCTGCTATCAGCTTACTCCTCAGCTACTGCATCCAACTGTTTACAGAGGCATTGCTCTGCAGTCTGGCACAGGATGGGCATAAGGTGTCGATCAAGCAAATGCAGCTCTGTCAGGAAAATGTCTAATATCTGGGTTGTGATCTTTCCTATGGCCTCAGAGCACTGTCCACGGATCAACTGGCTCTCATCACCCAGCTTCCACTGCCTGCCACAAACAGGCAGCTGCAAGTCTTTCTGCGCTGGTAAACTACTGCAGGTCCTGGGTTCTTGTGAATTATGTCATTGATGGACCTCTGGGGGAGGCAACATCCCCTAAACTAGCCAATGATACAGCGCTGCTCTTAACACAGGAAACTCTCTTGGATTACGTTCAAGCCCTGAGTAGAAGGATCACTGTAAACCATAATTTGCTAAAAGCTGCGGTTTACTGTCCAGTTGGATGTTTCTCAAACCTGCACACACACAATATGGGTGCTGGGGTTAAAAATAAGCACTATAATAGTTAGGCGATAGTGTCGGGGTAAAACAAAACAAAAAAAAACTAAAAGCCTCAGTATGCACACCACAGGAGAACCACGTCACCCGTTTAAACTGGGCACTACGATGGAATGGGTCAGTCCCTGCCAAAAGATTCTCTCTCCACTGGATGGAAAGGAACACTCTTGGTCAGTCTCACGACCACGAGAGCTGTCACGCTCCAAGGGAGACCAGAATGCGACCGGTGAAAGAGGGCTCCCCCTCCACAGAAGGACAACCAAGCAGAACAGGATACAACTCCAGAAACCACACAGGGATCCAGCTGCTCACTGCAGCCATCGGGATTATCACTCTTGGTCTGACCTGCACATCACCACTGATCGGTAACAAGGCACACAGAACAGGGCACTTCATCCAGCGTGAGCCATGGGTGAACATTTCCTTCACATGGCCCACAGGTATGCAAAAACAATGACTGCAGTTGCTGGATAGCCAGAGGGTAAACCAGAGCAGCTATTGAGTCTGTGCCCGTGTCCCTGAACATTTCCACGGGTACAATCCCCATGGTGCAGTCTCTTTTAACACCACAGAGATGGCAGAATTGTGGCTGAAATTGGACAGGTCCCCGAGGTCACAACGCTCAATCTTCTTACCAGACCGGCCATTCATGTGGCTAATGGTTCAGACTACTGGAAATCCGCAGGATATATCAACGACAAATTCACAGGATGGTTCCCCGCATCCCAGAACCTCTGACATGAACAACCAACTTTGACTATCACTGACACGACCGCACAGAGGTCACGCAGAGCAACCATTTGCCTAACGAAAAGCCAGCAATCCGCATGTGTGGCTGGGTGGAGGTGGTGCACTAACTCACTGCTCATGACACATGCAGCACTCTGGTCTGTAGCAGAGTGCAGCATCCTAGATTTACTTGGCCACAACATGTCTGCCCAAAATTACATTTTCAATAATATTTGGACAGGAACCCAAACCCACCACCTCAGAAATTACAATGGCATTTATTTTGTCTGTGGACACAAGCCATACCCCAGCTGGTTTTGTAATGGGCTGGTATGTGGGTATGTTGTTCCACTCCTTTAGCACTCCCAGTCGTATCCCTTCCAGAAGCTTATACCCCGCAGAAAATGCGCCCTCACTGCCCTCGACGAGATACCCCCACGTTTTTGTGACCACTTACGAAACCCTGCAACTTGACCTGGAGGGGCACATCAGCTGGCCACCACGCTAGAGGAGATAACATGTCACGGCTGAACGGCTTGCCCAGCTGAATGCAGAGGCTGTTGCCATTCGCATGTCGCCCTACAATACAGAATGGCCCTGGACTACTGGCTGGCCAAAAAGGGGTACTAGCGCCTTCATTGGCACAGACTGCTGTATCTACATCCCTGACCCCAACGAAAATATAACGGACCTGACACACCACTTTCCACTGGCTACTGCTCTCCCAAATGAACCGGAGTCCAACTGGGGCTTGCAGACCGGGGAAACCTCCTGGCTTGGCTCACGGGGCACTGAACTTCGAGAGGAAATAATATCCCGTATTGCAGTTGTGGGTATCATTATCCTGGCCATAGGCCTCCGTATGTGCTGCTGCCGGTTTTGTACAGCACTTTTACTCATGCCCTCCACACAACCCAGCTTGTACAAGTTCGCTGGAGTGAGATCCCCTCTCCTGACACAAACTACGCTCAGTCAGATTCAGACACTGACTCCTATCTCACTGACACCGTACACCCACCACCTGAAAGCCTCCCCATTCCGGGCTACATTGCACCTTTTCAACATGCTCTTCACTAGAAAAGGGTGAACTGTGTTAGAAAATTTGGTACACTGCCCACCCACAGCATAACCATATAAAAACACAGAAGCATGTTGGGGAAACACAGAAATCATGCCTGCCAACATACAAAGAACACACCCACAATGCCTCAGTCTTGGCCAAACAGGCGAATATCGAATCCAGATATTCTAAGATACTATCAGACCAGATAATACGCTTATCAGACAGCCTTCACAGTCAGCTCCTCGCCTCGATCATCACTTCAGTCCTAATATAAACCGATGGTGCATAAACAAACAGGCAGACTGAGAGACCCCGGAAGACTTTGCTCCCAGGAGGAACACAATGGACAGAGCTGAAGGAGCATTTACACATACTCGTGCAGGCAGGAAATACCTTTAAGAATCCTCGAGAAGACATTCTCACCCATTCAAGGAGATGGCTGGAATCTCCACTGTCAATGACAAATGAATTGTAACTGCCAGTCGCTTATTTACATTCCATTCAGTTTATTCTTATTTTAATCGCTTTACAATTTTCACCACTATACTTCATATCGGAGATGAATTCAAATGGTAATAATCGCTGAAAACAGTTGCCTTTGCAAACTCAGACCCAGTACTACAAAAATGATCATTACTGAAACATCCAGGTTTTTTCAAGTATTTAATAAGTTGAATGCACAAAGGTTGGTTCTGTGACCAGAGTTCCTCGGATCGAATGTCTTGGAGATGCAGGTTTTGGACTGCGATGTGCAAATTTGAAAATCACACATCACCAGGTTATAGTCCAACAGGTTAAATTGGAAACACTTGCTTTTGGACCGTGCTCATGCATCAGGTGGTTGTGGAGTACACAGTTGTAAGACACTGAATTTATAGCACAAGTTTACAGTGTGATGTTACTGAAATTGTACATTGAAAAGTACCTTGATTGTTTGCTAAGTCTCCCATCTGTTAGAATGACCAAGTTAGCTTCACTTCTTTCATATGTAAAGCACAAAACTTTTTATTTTAAAATTGCATTCTCAGGTGAACTTTAACAATTGGTGTCAGCCCCCGTGTGCTGCTGTCTGTCCAATAATGTTTGGACTGACTATAATTTTATAAAATGATTTAACAGAGACGTACATGGATTCATGCAGTGTTTGAGCAAAGTACAATGTAATTCTGCAAGTACAAATTCACACCACAAACATACATATGCATATGCGTGTGTGTGTGTGTGTGTGTGTGTGTGTGTGTGTGTAGGACGGTTTCTGTGTATATACGGTAATGGGATCACCTGTACTGTGACATGAACCCAAGGACCCGGTTGAGGACATCACCATGGGTACCGAACTTAGCTATCAGCCTCTGCTTGGGCACATACAGCTGCTGCCTGTTCCGAAGTCCGCCTTGGAGGATGGTCACCGGAAGTTCCGACGTCGAATATCCTGGACCACTGAACTGTTCCCCAACTGGAAAGGGGCACGCCTGTCTGTTGATTGATGTGCAGTCACCATTCATCCGTTCTGTGGTCTCTGCTCGGTTTCACCAATGTACCATTCCTCAAAGCATTCTTGCCTCGAGCGTGTTGTTTAATTTTAGATGAGCGTCAGTCTAAACATTATGGCAAGGACACAGCACACAGGGACTAACACCTTCAACACATTATCTGGGTTGACACTAGTTTTTAAAGTTCACCCGAGAATGTAACTATGAAAATAAAGTTATGCGATATGCATAAGGAAGAAGTGAACCCAACATAGTCATTCTAACTGATGGCAGACTTAACAACGAATCAAGGTATTTTTCAAAGTATAATTTCAGTTACGTCACATTGTAACCTTTTGCTATAAATTCTTTATCTTACAACTGTGTACTCCACATCCACCTGATGAAAGAACAGCTCTCCAAAATCTAATGTTTCCAGTTTAACCTGTTGGACTATGATCTGGTGTTGTGTGATTTTTAACTTCATATTAGAATGCGGATCTCACAATTAAAACAGAGATGAGGAAGCATTTATTCTCTCAGACAGTTCTGGATCTGTGAATTTCTTGTGGCAGAAGGCTATTGAGGAAATGTAATTAGGTGCAATCAGGCTGAAATCGGCAGATCTTCAAACAGCAAAGACATCAAGCGTTGTGTGGAAAGGCAAGAAAGTGTAGTTCAAGGTTATCAGATCAGATATGAAACCATTCAATAGCTGAGCAGACTTGATGGTCTGATTGGTTCCTTAAATTTCTGTTCCTTAAATTGTTTGCCTCAATATGAAGCTGGAAAACCGACCTGAGTAAAATGTGCAAATTAAAAATGCATGGCTCCCCCCGGAACACTGAACCGAGGTGAAATGTACAAAGAACAACAAACAAAGGGCAGATAATGTGGGTAAATAATCCGGAGTCATCAGTATACCACGCTAAACAACGAAACCAATAATCAGTATCGACATTGAACCTGGCTCCACTAGGATGTTGTTAACTCTCACAAGCCACCATTCCCCTTCCATTTTCCTGATGCCTCCTCCGTTCTTGAGAGCAGTTGGCATTGCTGATGTGGAACTGTAACATGTAGGGAAGCGATTCTGACTGCTGCACAGCATCATTCTGCTTCGAAAGATCGGGTAGTATTTCATATTGATTACTGTAAACGTTAACATTTAACAAGTCATGACAGTGAAAGCATTGAATCTTCATCACTATACTACTGGGGACGAGTTCTGTTAACACCAACCTGGACACCATGAGATTCGTCATTCTATACTCCCATACTTCTGTGCATGATCCCCTCGTCTTTATTCCGGTCTTGTTAGTTGGGTTACAATACTGAGGCTATCCAATCTTCTGTTGAATTGCAGTTTCTAATGTATGAGACCTTCTCTCTAAGCTGGCAATGTGCTTGCTCAGTGGTGATAACACTGGCCTTGTAAACTAGAAAAGTGCTTGAAATAGCCTATTCCTGATTTTCATTCCAAGAACTTGAGGAAAACCGTTCGGCAGGACAGGAAATATCGGGCGTGAGCAATGATCCAGTTTGGCAGCAAGAAGGAGGTGAGGCATTATAAACTACCGCGTGATGGGGAAAGAATAGGCAAGTAACACTGGGACGGGAGGGGCTGAATGCTTCATTTCTTTGCTGTAACCAGACACTGGTGAAAGTGTGAAATGGGACAATATCAGCCAAACGGGTGAAATCATACTTTCTGCTTGTTTTCTCCCGAGGCCTGTGTCACTCTAGGGAAATGTGTCTGCGTGTTTCAGTATGTGGGTAAAAATAGGGTTCAGTTCCCCGACTGAGTGTGAACACATTTTTCCCATCTCAAACTTCAATCCCATTTATTGTTTCTTTCGAGATTCAAATGTTCAAGAGAAATTAACATTGAGATGAACACATGACACGTCAGAGTTTAGTAAATTCCGAACCAAGTGCTGGGAAGTGAGATGAAGGGACCCATTTCTGTGCTGTAAACACTCGATAATTCAATCATTTTTGAAGGGAGACATATCTGCAGTGACATAATTCCAAAAAACCGTGTTATGAAGAGACGGTGCAACTTCTTCTGCCTTCATCCTTGGTGGTCTAGTGGTTAGTATCCGGCACTTTAATTGAGTGGCCTGGATTTCATTACCTTTCAGGAATCAGGACTTCTTGTTCCCGAGCAGAGAGAGCAGCTCTACCAGATCTTAAAAGAAGGGAAAATTGCTTTCCCTCTCTCTTCACAGTCGGACAGTTCATCCTTCATTCTCATCTGATTCCCCTTCCAAAGAGTTTCAAAAAACTGTCAAAACTGAGTCTCAGCTTTTGAGTAGGTTGGTTTCTGAAAACGACACCTACCTATGAGCATTATGTCGGGCTATTCCGGGATTGCCTTCTCTGACTGTCCTCTAACATGACTGATGCTCTCTATGAATTTGAAGAGTCAGTGTCTGAATTGGGTAGACAAAATAAAAGAAAATACACAACATCAGGGAATAGTCCAGAAGGTTTACTTGGAAGCACTTGCTTTCAGAGAGCCGCCTCTTCATCCGGTGGGTGTCTTTCTGCAGAATCTTGATGTGTGTGTCAATATGCGCGATCTTTTGGAAGATCATCTGGACTTTAACCGACCGTTCGTTGTGTCGATGTTACCCATGATTTGGAAATGTTGGTGTTGGACTTGGATGGATAAATTTAAGAATCAAACAAAGTCAGATTAGAGCCCCACAGTTGGTAAACACCTGCATGAAGCAGCAGTGCATGGAGCCCTGGTGTTTCCAAATACGCCTGTTCGATACAACCTGGTGCTGTAGAATTTTTAACTCTGATTGTTCTTGGTAATGTTTAACTGATCGAAGTCAGTGAAATAATTTTCGTTCGTGGAGATTAAACTTTCAAAGATAATCCACCTCAGTGTAGCAAGAAAGATTAATTTGGATGCGTGATGAATCTCCTCAATGCGACTGCGCCAAGTAAAAGTCGAGCCGACTACCACCTGATCAGAAGCCGGCTATAGGAATCGTAGTGCCAATGGCCAGATGCACGGCTGAGACTTTACACGCTGCCGAGCTGTGGTGCAAACAAGGACACGAGCAATAGCAGTAACAATCACAAGGTGAAAAAGAACAAGGATAATTACCATCATTGATTCACTTTAACTTGGCCTTGAAAAAAACTACCATTCACAATCTGATCAGCCAGTTGGTGACGTCACTGCTGATCGAGGAAATTATAACTGACTTTGCTGCGTTTCACACCATAATTAGATGTAAACTCCAGCCTAATCATAACATCGCATATTCCCAATAATTTTCAGATTTAATTACGTTAATGACCTTCCCGTATTTGCAGGAAACTGAATAACATGAAATGAATGAAAATGTCCTTCCGGTGATGTAATCCAGTGCAGAGTCGGCCAGAAAAGAAAAGTCAAAGACTTGAAACATAACTCCCATTTCCCTCTGTAGCAATGCGTTTTCCTGAGTTGAATGCTTGCAGGACTTGTCTTTAATATCTATATAATTAATTAGTTTCCCGGGACCGATTCTTCATAAATCAATTAACATCTGAGGTGTTGAAACCTATTTTACTTCAGATCAAAATAGTTGAATATCATTTCGCCCAGCCGAATGTCCCAATACTCCCGCCTCTTCCATGTAAATACAAGCTGCTCCAGGTGAGGTTGGAGTTCCCAACCTGACGTTCCAATGCTCTTTGCTGCTACATGTCAATAAAAGCTGCTCCAGTTGAAGTTGTAGCTCCCAGTCTGATGTCCCAACGTTCCCTGCTCCATGTCAATAGGAGGGGGCCGTTGAGATTGGATCTACCAGTCTGATGTCCCAATACTCCCTGCTGCTTCATGTCAATAAAAGCTGCTCCAGGTGAGGCTGGATCTCCCAGAATGACGTCCCAATGCTCCCTACTTTCCAATGTCAATAAAAGCTGCCCCTGGTGTGGTTGGAACTCCCAGCCTGATGTCACAATGCTCCCAGGTCCATGTCAGCAGACGCCGCTCCAGATGAGGTGTGAGCACACATCCCTGGCAGCTCTCTCACCCGTATACCATCATAGAAATACTGCCAACTGACCGTTTCCACCACTGGAACCATTGGTGGAATATCTGCATCATGAGTACCTAATCGCATTTTTAATCACCACCGAATGACTATTTCCAAAAGACTTACTTTCTTAAACCTTATTTAGCATGTGCATACTGCAGTCAATCCGAAGTAAGATAATGGTGCTAATCGACACATGTTCAATAAAAATTACATCCTATTTTTCATGTTGAGTAACTGCTCCTTAGCAAGGACAATCTTTGTAATGAAATCACATTTTTATTCCATGTGAGGGAATGTGGTTCGTATTATTTAAATTGAATTTGTTCACTGTGTAAAATTATCAAATAGATCTCAATTTCAAGACAAAATTGGTAATGTTGTCATCCACCTTGAAATGTGGTGTCTTCTTCTTTCAGCCACACGGGTATTAGAACGAAACGTCTGTAAATGACATGCGTTTAAAGATACTTGAAATCATTTTTCATGTTTATGCTGCATTAATCTGCGGTTATTGATCCACAGTTTAGGTTCAGTCCCTACAGCTAACATGCTGACTTCTCCAGTTGTTTATAGTTCAATGTGATGCATCCAGTGTGTGCATAACGAGAGGGAGCTTGCTTCCCACATCTTGCGTTTACCTGTGTCTTATGTCCAGCATTCACCAATGGGGAGAGCAAGGGGAAAGGGCGAGACCGATGTGTCAGTCTGTCCATGCCCACAGCAACTTGACTTGGAAAAGAGAAACATGTTCCTTTTCATTATCCCAATTCTATCCACATTTCAATGCAATTTAGGGAACAGGCTCAAATTATTCTTTGAGATTTTATAATTGCATAATTCATAGAAACTAACCATTGGAGTTCTAATTTCAATAAGCCAGTTGTGGTCATCCACAATAAAAATCGTTGGTAACAGAGACAAGAGTTGGCTTTGAACCCACACGTGCAGAACACAATAGATTAACAACCCATTGCTTTGACCTCTCGGCCACCTCGCCATGCAGGCCGTTTTGCGAGTGAACTTATGAATAAGTGAATTGTGTAAATAATGCAGAGCAGCAGATATTTCTCCCTGGTGTTGGTGAAATGATAATTAGCGCAGTATAGTTCTAAGAGTATAGTCTGACCTCTGGGTTGTGGGTCAAGTGCACTCCCACTGTGGCACTCTGCTCACAGTGATCTGAAAAAAAAATGAAGAAATGACTATGTAACAAGGTCTGTTGAATTCTGTGACGATTTGAAGTCAACGGAATGAAGAGCCCGTTTGAGCCTCCTGACTTAGGAATTTTTTTCCAGACTGGAGGAGAGTGCATTGTGTTCACTGTCATTCTTCTGAACACTTTTCTTCCGCTCAGATATTTTTGACACGCACTTTTGTACAGAACAGACAATTTCAAAATCCCAAATAAGGCTAAACTGACAATTGAATTCAACAATGCATAAACCTTGAACTGGATCATTTTCCTGCGCTGTGTGACACCAAGTCACTATTTGATACAGCAACACAGTGAGCAAGTGTCAGAACTAAAATGAGTGCACGGGGAAGTGCATTTCCCACAACAGGAATACTTCCAAAACAGCGGACTGCGGTGGAAGAATTCAGAGGGGGTTTACACTTCCGAATTTGATGCCAAAGACACAATGGAGATCTGTCATTGAGTCTGTTCAAGGTGAAGATTTTCAGATTTCTACAGATGAGAAACAAAATAAAAGGCTCATGGGTGAGTGAAGGCAAACGTTGAAGTGGTACATTTTAAAAACGACCCATCTTTGCAATGATTAGCTCACCACTTGCCTCACACGGGTACAAACCACTGGTGAAGAAGATCGTATAATAGGAGTTACCAGCGATGGAATCAGAAAAACTCGGTTTCCTTACTGTAAAGGTACAACTAGGAATTTTGAGGCAAGCATTAATGTGTCACTCCTGTGGTGCAGGTGACCAGTGCACGGTATCTCTGTTCCAGAATAGTGGGCTGTGCTGTGCTGAAGGTTTAGGTCTGAGCCTCACATGGAGCAGCTTCAGTTTGTCGTCGTCTTGAGGGGTATGGGATGGCAGCTGAGATTGAGAAAAGCCAAGTTTCTGGGAAATTACCAGTTTTTGTGGCTTGTGAAACGACCTTTTCTGGATAATGACTCCTTGATCAACAAACATACTGCCAATATTTAAAACGTGAAGAGACATGTGTGGAGAGAGAGCCGAAGGTGATTTTTCAGCAGGTGGATGACGTTTCCCATGTGCAGTGCGTTAAATTCCGAGAAATTAGATGTTCAACTGGTTTCATGTTACGCAGTTTGTTGCAAACTCGCCAAGGTCACTGTAATAATCAAAACAATTAGATTGATCGCATACAACCATCAGAATATTGTATTAAATTTTGGTCTGAGCATCTTTCAGCTGAAATGGTGTGCTTCTGAAAAGTACAGAGGTTGGAAAATACAAACAAAGGCAGGGTCGACTTTTGCGTGGAGACAAGAAAGCATGAAATACACCTAACATCCTGTGAATGTGGTCAAATCTTTAATGTAGGTGTTGCGTCTCCAAGTGACGATTAAATTGCTACTCATTTGGTTGTAACTTCGGTCTGCAGTTATTTTAGGACATGAGCCCCATTTTCAATGCTTCACCTTGAATAATACGCTACACTTTTCAAATCCATGAACTTTTTATACTCAATCTTATTCAGCTGTGTGTGTTCGTGAAATGCGTTTGTGTCTGAATAAAAGCCAAATTCGACATTAATCCACACCCACGCTTTTCCTTTCTTTCAATGGTAAATTCCCTCCTTGTATGTTAGTTCGCGTGTCTTTTAAAACACTATGAAATCAGAAATCTACGTTTTATTTCCGGAAAGTCATTCAGGATTTCAATAACTTTATTGAGTGGAAGAAACTCTCATCCAATCTTTTCTCAATCATTCACTAACGGTTTTGAAGCTCTAAGTGAAGTTGTTGATTCACTCGAAAGAGGGAACTTCCACGATTTCATCACGTCAAACATCAGATTATGTGAAAATCTCTTTTATTTCTGTTTAAACTTGCGTGTTTCTGGTCCAGCATTTCCACATCTAGTGAATAAACTTCTTCATTCTCTTTATCATGCCAATGATTTTATGTCTCAGTAAACCGCGTCCCTGGGATTCTTAATATCTTGCTATCCAGGAAGCAGCATCTGTGCCCTTTCTAAATTCTTCACATGTCTTTGGTGGAGAATGAGGTCAAGGATTACACACAAAGCTCCCACTGTGGGTGCCCGAAAGATTTCACAGTTATGCGATGAAGTCTTTGCTTTTTAAATATGATTTCTCTAAATCTCCATGACCTGCGTGAGTCTCAGCTGTTTATAAAGGTAACTGAAGTTCAAATACATCATAGTAGGGCTATAGTCATTCCAGTGTAGACTGGTTCTGGACAGTAAATATCATTACCAAAGGCCACCATGGATCTGAGTTCAACACTTTCCACATAGTAATTATCATAGCTATTGTGTATCATGTTTCTGTGTTCTTGCCCACTTTTTTCATCACTTCATGTGTCCTTGTATTGAGTTCTACTGAATGATTAATTTGTGAATGGAGACATTCCCTTCACGTCTTATTCGAAACTCCATGGAGCATTGAATAATTGTACTCATATGCTTGCAGAGGTCAGTGCTGCCATTACTGGGATGAATCAGTGAACATTCCCCACGTATCCTCGAAGGCAAGGATTTCCTTCTCCAGTTTAGGGCATCATTACAACACTGAACCCCATGTGTGCGTTCATTAAAACCAAAACAGTTGCAGCAAGACTTTCAGACTAAGCTTTTGTAATCTGCTTGCATTGCTTATACCAAAATTTACATTCCATATTGTGCTATGTTTGTGAATGATAACATTTTCTGAATCTTGAGCAATGACATTTAAATTTTGTCAGAACACGATCATTCAGTGTTCTCTCTTTCCCCTCCCCATGTAATATTCTGTATTTTCTCAGTTTATCTTACTTTTTCAACAGCTCAAACAATCTCGCTCCTGATTACCAATCCGAGAGAGTACCATAATTTTGTCAATATGTATGCAGTGCAGCTGTAGGGCTCGGTGACCAAGTGGAAATGCATTGATCACGAGAGCCAAGGAGCAATAGCGGGCTGGTGGAATCTGGCCGTTCTATCGCAGTCATATTCAAAACATCTAACATAATCTTGAGCCAAATCATATTGGTAGAAAATAAGAAAAAAAACGAAAGAACGGCTGATGTTGAAAATCAAAATAAAACAGAGTTTGAAGGAAAAGTTCAGAAAGTCTCGCAGCATCTATGGAGGGATGGACCCAGTGGATCTGAAACGTTCACCATGATTCATTTGCGCAGATGCTGCCAGCTCTGCTGAGGTTTTAAAACAATATATGTTTTTATTTGAGATTGGCAGATGTTGCAGCAGGTTATGAAAACAGTGCTTTCTGGAGGCAAACAGACAGCACGGACCTGGTAGTGTGAAATGAAACCAGAATAAGTAATAGTCGACAGTGTGATGCTGGAAAAGCACAGCAGGTCAGGCAGCATCCGAGGACCAGGAGAATCAATGTTTCAGGCATAAGCCCTTCATCAGGAATGAGGTTTGTGAGTCGGTCTTAGACACACTGCTGAAGCCAGGCGCCAACTCGCTGACACCTCTTCCTAGTGCCCCTAATCACAGCTTCACCTCCCATCATCTCCCAGACCATCACAATCTCATCAGCTCTGGGGAATCTCCCATTAACAGCCTCCAACCTCATTGTCCATGAAACCCGCACAACCTGATTCTACCTCCTTCTTAAGACCTGTGGTCTCAGCCTGCGCCTGTCCGAATCGACTCATCTCTTTCTTCCACAACACCTTCCTATCTCCCCATTCCACGAAATCCTCACCTACATTCGTGATACCACCTATGCACTTCACCTCCTTCAAAAGATTTGTTTCCCTGGCCCCCAACGCGTCATCTCCACCTTGGACATCCAGTCCCTGTACACATTTATCTGCCATGACGAAAGTCTCCAAGTCCTCTGTTTCTTCATCTCACCCCATCCCAACCAGTACCCTTCCATCAACACCCTCATCAAAATGGCTGAACTCGTCATCAACCTCAGCAACCTGTCCTGCCAATCCTCCCACTTCCTCCATACCAAAGAGATAGCCATGGGAACCCGCATCTGACCGAGCTATGCCTGCCTGTTTGTCACATGTGTGGAATTGTCCATCTTTCGCAGTTACACTGGCACCAATCTCCACTCGTTCCTCTGCTACATTGATGAATGCATTGGCGTCAATTCGTACTCCCATGAGGAGGTTCAAAAGTTCACCAACGTTACCAACACCTTTCACCCCGACCACAACTTCACCTCGATCATCTTGGCAACTTCCCTCCCCTGCCCAGACCTGTCCATCACTGCGTCCAGCGAATGACTAATTACAGACATACACTGCATGCCCATCGACTCCGACAGCAACCAACACTGCACCTTCTCCCACCCCAACTCGTGTAAAAACGCCATCCCTTATTCCCAATTCCTCCACTTTCACCATATCTTTTCCCATGATGACCAATTCCATCTCAAAAAGTCCCAGTTGGTCTCCTTCTTCAGTAATCGCAAATTCCCTTCCCACGTGGTTGACGATGCCCTCCAGTGCATCTCCTCCACTTCACACACCACCGCCCTTGATCCCCATGCCCCCTCAACAAGGACAGAATCGAATTGCCCTCAACTTTCATCTCACCATCCTCCGCATAAATCACATCATACTCCACCATTTCTGCCATCTCCAAACAGACCCCACTATCAGATATATATTTGCCTCCCCACCCCTATCACCATTCCGAAAAAGACCATTCCCTCAACGAACCCTACATCAGGTCTACGATCCCAATAAGCCCACATCTTTCTCTGCCACCGCAGGTAGGCTAAAACCAGCGCCCACACTACTCCACTCATCTCCATCTAAGGCCCGCAGCGATCCTTCCACATCCGTTAGAAATACACGTGCACCGCTTCCAATGTCACCTACTGCATGCATTGCACCAGTGTGGTCTCCTCTCCGTCAGTGAGACAGGACGCCTACTTGCAGATCATTTCAGAGAACATCTCTGGGACACCCGCACCCACTAACTTAACCATCCCGTGACTGAACAATTCAACTCCCTCTCCTACTCCGTCAAAGACGTACACCGCCAAACGATAACCACGCAATGCCTGGAGGAGGAATGCCACATCTTCAGTCTTTGGACTCTGTCACCTCAAAGTGTTAGTGTGGATTTGTACAGTTTCCTCATTTCCCTTCCCCCAAGTCCCAAGCCTCCAAATTGGCACAGCCCTCTAGACCAATTTGATCACTGCTCCTTCTGACCTATCATCTCTCCCTCACCTTCATCCAACTACCGCTTTCCCAGCTACCTCGACACAACCCCACACCCCACCCATTTATCTCTCAGAACTGGGAGTGAAGATGCCCCTTGATTGCAGTGATCACAGTGTGACTATGTTTTGCTTTTATTTTGGGTGAGGGCAGATTGGATCTGAGACGACCGCTTAACACCTAAACAACGGGAGTGGTATCAGATAGCGAAGTTAGGACGGGCTGAAGTGAAGTGGAAAGTTCTGTCAGGAGATGCGTGAGTACAACTGCATCACATCACCCAGACTTTAAAAGACATGCAAAAGGAGCAAATCAACTTCAGTGCAGGCACAATGACAGGTAAAGTGGAAAGGAGACAACACAACACACTGAGATGAAATGGAATTATTTATGAGAAAGCTTCAAGCTGTTTTACATACAAACTGCCCTCACATTGGGGAAAAGGAATTTCCTGCAGTGTAACGGTGATATTTGCCTGGGACATCACAATTCCAACATATTATCTTCTATAGCAGCGTGGCCCAGTGCAAGCATGATCGGGCCATCAACCAGAATTCAATACATCAAAGCTCTCCTCTGCGCTGTACAACATATTTGCTGCTCCTGTAGACAGATCTCAATCGCTTTACATGCATCATTTTCTGCTTCCAACATCACGGAACCACTTGAACCTGATCCAATTACCAGTGTTTCTGCTTTAACCCATCTTTTGTCACTCGTGAGCTGACTCAGGTACGAGTGACCAATTGGCCTTTTGAGCGCTCTCACTCTGGTATGATCTGAATGATAAAGTGCACTGTATCTGATTCACTGTATCTGTAGAATTTCCCCACGCGCGACTGTGCGGTTCAATCCCATCCCAGCGGACTGAGCTGCCTCCATTGGAAGAGCTGTCTCGATTGGTGGAGTATCACACAGTAACAGTGAATTTTTTTAATGTCATCCTCGAAGGTACATGCGACAAAAAGTTGTAGACTGCGGGAAACTGCGGTGGTCAGCGCGAACACAGAGGGCCAGCGGGAGACTGGTGGGCCCATAAATCTGAAATTAATGGATAAAAAGATTATTCTTTTAAGAAGAATTCGATTCAGACCAAAATCTTAACACCTCCTGGGGAGAAAATGGATGTTGGTGAGCGGACAGTCTCAACTTTTTCCAGCATTTACAATCTTTGTCCGTGTGACACCAAAAGCAGAAACCTGGAATTGTTTATGTTGCTTCTGAAAAACAGTTTAATAAATTTTGAAGAGCTTAGATATTTCTTCTTGGTGTTCATGAAATGATTAAGAGCAGAATACGGTTCCACGAGTTTGGTTTGGCTTCTGTGTTATGGACCCAGGACACTCCACCGTGATATTCTGCTCACATGATCTGAACACACAAAGAAATGATGCAGTGACAAGACCTGCTGAATCGGAATCCGTGAAGAAGAGAAGTCGATAGAATGAAATGAGACGTAAGAGAGAGAATGTTGCAAATTATTTTCCAGACTCGAGGAGATTGCGTAAGTGCTGTTTTTAGGGGTCAATATCTGTACAAGTCGATTGAATCAGTGTTGGGTGTTATTGTACTGCATCTTTTTTATAATGGTGCAAAAGCACGGAACTTTTGTACAAAGGGGACAACTTCACAATCCTCAATGAGGCAAAACACACAAATGAGGTAAACAACAGAGTAACCGCACTAACTGGTGTTTCGTCATGGGGTAAGCATCCGTGCTCAGATTTCGCTGAAAATCGTTCTCTGAATAATTCCTGAGTCTGAGATTCGAACAGTGAATGGTGTATGTCAATACAAACTGCTCTGATCTCACAACTTCAGCATTTCTTTCGCCCTCTCATGTATGTCTGGCAATTGTAATTGATCCCTCACTGTGTTACTTCAGCACACATAGAGAAAAAAATAACTATAAGAATAACAGCCATGTATGTGACTGGGATTTGAACCGATGCTGTTTCAGCCGATCGATTCCACTGTAACTGAAATTGCTTCCACCTTTCCTGTGTCAGTAATAAGTTTGCACAGTTTAGTGGTGAGTTTTCATGCATTGAATTGGACCCAGCATCCTTTCTCGGGTCGAAATTTACTGCGATATAAAAACATGATGAATGGCAATGGCGGCGTTTACTGGAAGATAAAGATGTTCGGAATGACATGGCCAGAGTTCACTCGATACCATGTCGGTGGAAGCGATGGAAATGAGGTTTACTGGGAGATAAAGCCACGAAGAAAAGAAAAGAAGAGGTTTAATGGGATGATGGGATAGATAAAGATTAATGCGGGAAATACTTAGTTATGTTCGAAGACAGATTATCCAGCTGATGTGAAGTTGTTAAGAGTAAATACAAGTGAAAATCCCTCGTTTAGGTGAGTGGAAACGAGAGGAAGAGTTTCAAACCCAACAGGGCACGATGAATAAGTTTGGAGTAGGCATTTTTTATTTTGAGAGTTATTGAATTCTGAGATGAATTTTCAGAAATAAAAACATTTTAGGAGCTGATTCCAAAATATTTAAAAAGCGCGTGCAGGCACACAAGGAGTAAATTTAACAGCGACGGGGATTCTGGCCTGCCTGGATGGGGATGCAAATGGGAAACACTGTCAAATTGGTTAACATTCATAGGAAAGAAATTGCAAAAATCTGCAACTGAAAATGTTATGTATAAGAGGAGCTTTTGGAGTTGGAAGGTGCACCGCTCCGTCCACATGAAATATTACATAATGTAAATGCACTGAGCTGTTTGGTTTAACGCTGCACTGAATAGAAGCCGGTTAGCTCAGTCCACTGATTAACTGTTTTATGGGAAAAGTGAGACAATCAGCGTGGATGAATTCCCTCGCTGTCTCAGGTTTCCACAAAGATCAACATCTCCCCCGCTCACCTGATCTGTAATACTGTGGTGCCTCTAGTGACCAAGATTTGGCCTGTCGATGGAAAACATAATTATAATTGCCAGCTGTTTCCTTGAACATGTGGTCACAAACAACCGAAAGTGGAGTGAGTCTATTTAATACTCTTTGATCTCCGTTTGGAAAATCCTGCGACAAGACTGAACCTTATTCCAGTTTGACATCCTGTTTCTCACAACACCAAAACCACTTGTCCAGATCCTTTACCAGCTTTATTGACAACATTCAAACTCCACAATGTGATAAATCTAATACTTTCGATTGGTTTATTGAGCTGTGCAGATCGCAGGAAATGGAATGATATGAAACGAGTTAAACAGACTTTCCCAGGATGTAATCCTGTGCTGGGTCAGCGATTTGAGGAAGGTCCTCAAGCTGAAACTTAACCTCTGTTTCTCTATCCAGAGATGGATATTCACCTGGGGAATATTTGCAGATTTTCGTTTAATAATTGGCATGTTTCCTAAAGACAAATTATTTCCCCACGTCAGAAACTGGAGTTTACAAATAAATGCTAATTTAATCAACATTGTTTTCAACTGCGTTTCAGTGTAATGCTTCAATAATCCCGGGTCAATGTCAGTAACAGCATCTTTAGATGAGCATTGAACGTTGGCATTTTACACACCTTGAAGTAGGAGACGCTGACCAATTGCGCGACTGGAGCTGCAGACAGCGAATTGGTCACGTGACTGGCAAGTACCTGGAGAAATTTAACTCAACTGCTCTACTTCTGCTGTGATGATTAGATTCCCTTCAGTATGTAAACAAGCCCTTCGGAACAACAAGTCCACACCAACCCTCCGAAGAGTAACTCAATCAGAACCATTTTCCCTCTGACCAATGCAATTTAGAATGGCCAACTCACCTAACCTGCATAGTTGGACTGTGAGAGGAAACTGGAACACCCAGAGGAAACCCACGCAGTCTCAGGGAGAATATGCAAACTCTACACAGATAGCCGACTGAGGCTGGAATCGAACCTGTTGAGGCAGCAGTATTAACCATTGAACCACAACACTGTGGGATCGTTGGTGGTGATGTGCTGTCCCACTGATACATCAGTCACTCACCCTTCTTCATTTTCCTGAATCATCTGGTTCTGAAAGTAAAGCTAATGCCAGCAAGGGGAAACTGACATGAAACTGTGATTACTGAAGCATCAGGTTCACGAAAACAATACAAAACGGACACAAAAATGTGAAAAATAGACTGCATTGTAAAATTGGTTTCAGTTGCTTCCTGCCTTGTTAACAAACAATGTTACATTGCCGCTGTCGCAGGGCATTTTTTTCTATCAGCTTCAATCGGCACAGAATTCGAATTAATGAAACTTCACCAATTTACTCCTGAAAGTTCATACAGGTAACAGGAAACTTATCACATTCATCAATAATCTTCACCATTCCTACATCCAAGAACACGTTGTACAGTTCCCATGAATATTGAATATGTAAGAATGGTATGCAAGAATAAACTAAATTACAATTTAAATTGTAAAGTAGGATGAATGCGCAGAAAGACTCAGCATGTCAGAAATTTATGTTATCCAACTTGAGTCCAGCACAGTGGAAATGTGTCCGTGAATCTCAATATGCACACTTTTGCTTGCTCCGTGTACCCAGTTGGAAGCCTGTGTGAAGGAGCTTGCAGACTAACAGAGCGCCTGAGAGAATCCTTCACTATCTGATCTAAAGCTGCAATAGGAGCTGTCCACACTGGCTGTGAGAGCGGTGGGGTAAAGGGAGGACTTTGATATTCCGTCGTGTCGATTCAAATGGCCCTCATCAGCTTATTGTTGAAAACCCTCTCTAACAAACGGCACATAAAGAGAGGAACAGAAGGAGGCTATTCCAAACATGTGTCCTAAGCGCCGTTTGATATCATCATGGCTGATCAAACAGGTCAATGTCTTTCACCAACGCATCCACAACAACCTGTCACACAACGGGATAAAGACATTTAAGAAATCGAAAGTTTCTGTGCAACTTTGGGAGTGAAATGTGTTTACAGACAGTGGGTTTCTGAATGAAATTTGCAGGTTTTGCGGGTGAGCATCAGATTCTGGTCTGATCATCTTTCAAATGATCTGATTCCATAAAAACTTACAACCAAGAATGTCAGGAATTTCCTCTGGTCAGTAGCAGGTACAAAAACTCCAGGCGACAGGAATTGGCGATGAATCAATGATTCGGGTGAAAATTGAACTAAACTGCAATTCTGACGCAGTTCAAACTCACAAACATTGAACAGCAAATTTCCCAATGTTGTAGAAATCTAACACGCTTTTCATTTCGCCACAAAGCTGCGCTCGCCACAATTTTACTGCACCCAAAGTTGCCGTTGTCATGGACAAAATGTCGTCAAACATCAGGAGATGCGGAGAGTGTTTCAAAAAGTAGATCTTTTATGTGCAAACAAAAATCGTGACATTCAGAAAGCAAATTGTTAAATGCCCCCGAACCTCAGTGTCCATGGCATAGAATCATAGAGTCATTGAGATGTACAGCTTGGAAACAGGCCCTTCTGTCAACTCAATCTAGTCCCACCTGCCAGCACCCGGACCATATCCCTCCATACCCTTCCTATTCATATACCCATCCAAATGCCTCCTAAATTTTGCAATTGTACCAGCCTCCACCAAATCCTCTGGCAGCTCATTCCATACAAGTACCATCCTCTGCGTGAAAAGGTTGCCCCTTAGGTATCTTTTACATGTTTCATCTCACCCTAAACCTATGCCGTCTAGTTCAGGACTCCATGACCCCAGGGAAAAGACTGTCTATTTACCCTATCCATGCTCCTCATAATTTTGTAAACCCCTATAAGGTCACCCATCAGCCTTCGACGCTTCAGGAAAAACAGCCCCAGCCTGTTCAGCCTCTCCCTATAGCTCAAATCCTCCAAATCTGGCAACATTCTTGTCAATCTTTTCTGAAACCTGTCAAGTTTCACAACATCTTTCCGAGAGGAAGGAGACCAGAATTGCACACAATATTCCAACAGTGGCCTAACCAATGTCTTGTACAGTTGCAAAATGACCTCCTAACTCCTTTTACTCAATACTCTGACCAATAAAGGAACACATACCAAACGCCTTCTTCACTATCCTATCTACCTGCGACTCCACTATCAAGGAGCCATGAATCTGCACTCCAAGGTCTCTTTGTTCAGCAACACTGCCTAGGACATTACCATTAAGTATATAAGTCCTGCTAAGATTTGCTTTGTAAAAATTCAGCAGCTCGCATTTACCTGAATTAAACTCCATCACTTCATACCTTTTCTTTAATCATGTTTTGTTAGATTATCAGAATGCCCAACTGTGTTAGTCAGAATTACACCACTCCAGCTACACAATAAACCAATGGTGTTAGCTCCAATTGTGGTTCTACTTCTATCACTAGGTTTTTTTTTCTAATTCTACTTAATATTATTCTACTGTCACTATTAGGTATTCTACTGCCACCGGTACTACAATGATCTTCCATCCCAGACTAACATGTCATGATTTGATATTCAGCTACCCCATCTATCACAATGTTTTACTCTCCCTCCAATCCACTGATCACATATATAATGTCATAGCCTACTACAAGCGTCTCAAGTAGGCTGACTCCACTATCAGTTAATTATTTAAATTCATGTTCTTCGTAGTTATTGTCACGACTTATCCCAGCCTGCCATGATGATATTTAGTAGGCGAGTCTGACTTAACTAATTGTTAATATCTCAGCCTGCCATAGTAAATTTTCAGCACACTCTGACGCTGCTAATTGATGTAGGAGCATTCCACTATTCTTATCCCATCCTGCAACAGCGGCCCAATCCTGCCCCAGTAACCTTTTGACGAGTGTAGCATTCAGCGGACCCTTTGTAACAGACCGCAAGTAGTTTCCATGCCTTTACCCTCCCCATGTTTTCATGCTCTGTATTTTCTGTACAGTGTTCAAATTTTTCATCAGGCATCTGTTTTTCTTCACCCCACTTTCCAGTACCTGGTCTTTATCCATGTGTGCTCTAACTTTTCAAGTATTCGGCTAAATAATCCTGAAATATTTTGATGACTCATAGCTTTACCACACGTTCAAACAGTGAATTCCAAACAAACAACACTCTCAGATTGAAAACGTTCTTCCTAAATCTCGTCTGAGCACCCTCTCCTTGTGTTTAACGGAGATCCCTGGTTGTTAACTCTTCCCATTAGAAGTTTGTTCCTATCACACATACCAATCCCCTTAATGTGCACCTTAATCACTTCCTCACTCAGCCTTCTCCAATCTCAGATAAAGAGCCTGAGCTGAGCTCGTCTATCTTCGCCATGGCGATACTGTCATGCTGGAAAAGAACAGCAGGGCAGGCAGCATCCGAGGAACGGGAGAATCGACGTTTCTGGCATAAGTTTTTCATCAGAAATGAGTCTTCTGGGTCTGGACTGAGAGGTAAATGGGAGGGGGTTGGGGTTGGGTGGAAGCTGGGAAAGCGAATGGTGGATGGAGGCAGGTAGAAGGTGATAAGTCAGAGGAGGAGAGACGAATGGGTCCAGAGGGTGGTGCTGAGTTGGATGTTTCAGACTGTGATAATGTGGGGGGAGAGGAAATGAGGAAGCCGCTGAAATCCAAAATTTTCCCGTGTGGTTGCAGGGTCCGAAGGCAGAATATGAGGCGTTCATCTTCCAGGCGTCATGTGGGAACGGTTTTATGGTGGCTTATGCCCGAAACGTCAATTGTCCTGCTCTGCAATTCACATGACAGGAGAGATGTGTAAACCACGACTGAAAAAAGGAGAAAAACGTATATATTCAGAGTAAATGGAATTCGACACAGTGCGAACAGAAATCATGTGGCCAGTTGAATCTGAACTGTGCCGTGAAAGAGATTCGCACTCCCCCACTGTGTCTTTCAAAAGCCCCAATTGTGATCCAACTACAAAAATAGAAATTTCTTCAAAAGCTCATCGAGTCAGGCAGCATCAGTGGAGAGAAATCAGAGTTATCATTGCGAATTCAAAACAGTTCCGAGGAAGGGTCGGTTGACGGGAAATGGTCATTCTGTACTCCCCGAGCTGCAATTCAGACTTTTGTCTCTCCTTTACAGCACTTACAGTCCATTCAGATTTTGTTTGCCATTTACCTGAATTGGACACCTTTGCATTGTGGAAGCCTATTTGTTAATACTGGAAATTAACATTTGCTTAACTATCCCAACTCTTTTTTTCAAATTACTTGGCCTGTAGCCTTGTATGTCATGGCATCACAAATTCACATCTGAATACATCTGAAAGTTATGAGGATTTCTGCCTCTGCAATATTTGCATGCACTGAGTTCCAGATTTTATTTAACGGCTGTTTCAAATCATTTGTTTGCACATTCACTCAAATCTTTCCTCTTCTATTCTTAAATCTATGCCACCCTACCCCTCCCCTGTGATGGATCTCACCATCAAAGATAAGCGTTTATTTCAGTCTACGCCATCCATATTCCTGATTATTTTGTACATCTCAATCATGTTTTCTCTTAATCTCTTCTGCTCTGCGAAAAACGCCTCCAGTCTATCCAATTTCTCTTCATAACTGAAACTCTTCTACCCAGACAATAATCTGGTAAATTTCTCCTGCATCATTTCCAGTGCTATCATATCCGTGCTATCTTGAGAATTGCAGAACTGCACACAATAGACAAGATAGAGCTAAATGAGCAAGTGAAATAAATGATGTAAAAGTCCACAGACAGAGGTATTTCCTACTAAACTTTCTTTTCCTCAGTGCTTCCCTTTTTCCTTTTCCAGAGGCTGATGTTCCAATAATTTCTCGTCTATGTGGTAAAAGCTGCTGTATGTGAATTGATGTCACAACCATTGTATCGAAATGGATTGACTGATTTGAATGTGAGCACGTGTTTCTTCTCTGACGGCACAGAGGCGCAAGAAATGGCAAAGCTGGGAGTGCTCCTGGTCAAAGGCGGGGAGGAAGATCATATATGTCTCCGTTTATTAGATTATTAAGATACACCAGCAGCATTAAACGTACTGCAGAGTAGTTCAGCTGAAGCGTGCTGTTCCCTTAAGCGAGAGGTCGATTAATTGAAAGCATTCTCTGAAATTTTCCTTAACAATGCGCTGTTTTGTTACTTTGACAGTAAGACCTGTTTTTGATCACATCGTCTCCACATCAGCCTCTAGCTGTCAGTAAACACTCCAATACAGCGTACATCACTTTCATTCCAACACAGCCACATGCCATGTTCTCATTCCCTCTGTGATAATTAGAATTGACAATGTCATTGCCTGAGATGCAGCAATGTAGCATGAAGTTGGCAGTGTAGTGAACAAAGAAAAACAAAGAACAGAGAAAAGTTACAGCCCAGGAACAGACACTTTGGACGTCGAAGCCCGAGCTGATCCAAATCCACTGTCTAACTCTATCACCCAATTGCTAAACATCTGTATCATTCTGCACCTCACCTACTCATGCATCTGTCCAGCCGCACCTGAAATGAATCTACTATGATTGCCTCTACTACCTCTGCTGGCAACACGATCCAGGCACCAACCACCCTCCGTGTAAAATACTTCCAACTATTATCTCTCTTAAACTTTTCACCTTTCACCTTGAATGTGTCATCTCTCATTATTGAGTCCTTCACCTTGAGAAAAAGCTTATCCCTATCCACCCTGGCTATACCCTTCATGGTTTTGTCGACGTCAATCGGGTCGCCCACAATCTCGTTTATTCTAATGAAAACAAACGTAACCTACTCAATCTCTCTTCAGAGCGAGCATCTTCCATACCAGGCAACATCCTCATAAACCTTTTCTGCACCCTCTCCTAAACGTCCACATCGTTTTGGTAATTTGGCGACCAGAACTATACACAGCATTCTAAATGCGTTTGAACCAAAATCTTGTACCATTTGAGCATGACCTGCCAGCTCTTCTACTGAATGCCCGGTCTGATGAAACCAAGCATGCCATATGCCTTCTTGTCCACTAGATCCACCTGTGCAGCCACCTTTAGGATACAAAGGACCTGAACTCACAGATCTCTCTGCTCATCAACATTAACCAAGGCTGTTCCATTTACAGTATACGTGGCTCTAGAATTGGACTTCACAAAATGCACCACCTCACATTTGCCTGGATTCAACCCCATTTGGCTCTTCTCCGCTCAACTCTCCTTTATATCTACATTGTCCTTCATTCTTTGACAGTCCCCTATGCTTTCTGCTACTCCACCAATCTTCGTGTCATCTGAAAATGTAATGGCGATATTTGGGCTAGCAACCCTTGGAGACTGGAGCATTGCGCTGCTCGTAATTAGATTCGATGAATAAAATCTGGAGTATAAACCAGCTCAGAGGAAGAGTGACAAAGAGTTTTACTTTCCTGAAAACCCATTCATTCATGTCCCTTCAAGAGGGAATTCTGCCATCCTTAGCGAGACTTGCCAACATATAACCCCAGACCCACAATAGTACAGTTCACACATAAATTCCCTCTGACTCAGTTCAAGTAAAGCTAATTATGAACAACGAATGTTGTTCAGACTATGATGGCCACACTCTGGGGAGAACAAGGAAGGATAAAAAAGATACATGGATGATGTGGAAAATTGGGAATCTTCTCAGCGTGGACTCAAATTCAAATGATTATCCAAACTAAATAGACAAAATGATACCCACGCCGCCATGAAGTCAGGTCCATGGGGGCGGCGTCTGTCGGAAGGGAATCAATTAGCAGCTAACAGGTAAACGCACTTGCTCAGTCACAAGTTGGACAGGTTATTCACCACTTCCACATGTGAGAAGGAATCAGTCAGTAGACCAACCTGCAGAGTTGCCATCAGGTTTGCAAATGATAGCAAGGGTCCGATTCTGCTGTTATTGCAGGTGTTCATCACATCCAGCAATGAACCATGCTTGGATGCCTGTTTCCAGTGGAGTACCACTGTTTCCCGATGTAGATCAATAATTCAAACTTAGTTGGAGGAGTCATGTTTAGAAGTTGATAGACAATGAAACAATTTGTCATGTAGTTAACTGTGAGGAATAATATCAGGGACTGCAGCGATGTATCAATCAGGTGGAAGGGAAAAACGGCGAATGGAATTGAATCCAGAGTAATAAGTGGTAAGTGGTAATGAATTTAGGGAGTTGTAACAATAACAGTGAGAATTCTGAATGGTGGACAGGAAAAAAGAGATCTCGGAGTGAACGTTCAGAGATCTCTGAAGATTGTTGGACAGGGAGATCAGCTGTTTGCGACGCTTTTTGCATATTTTCTATTGTTGACCACAGGCTCAGGATGATATTCGATCTTTATCAACCGGCAGTTTAGGAAATAACTAAAGGAGTGAGCACAAGTCTGGTCAATGCAATAATCTACATTTTTAAAAATTGTAAAATAAAAGGTGGAGGGCTGAAGTATAACTCTTTGCCCATCAAGACCCCTTCACAACTCAATGAATTTACCACTGATTCCTCTCCAAGTCATGCTGGTATGTACCTGGGAGGATAATTTGTAAATGGTGACGTTTCAGTGCATCTTCAACCTTGTCGTTATAGTCGGTACAGTTTTTGAGCTTTGACGGTTCTGTCAACAAAACCTGGATGACTTACTTCAGGGAATCTTCTAGGAGGTGCTCTATGCTGCAATTGCGCCTTAGCAGTTCAAGGAATAAATATTCTGGTGTTGAACAATGTACATTTATGTGACTGTATTTTCGTGGAGACTGTCCAGTTCCTTCAGTGGTATTGAAGCGGCACCCACCTCGGCAAATGGAGAGGGTTCCGTTAAGCATCTAATTTGTGCGTTGCAGACGATGTGGCCTTCATGGGGACAAGCGTTGAGTTAAAAATCAAAGAAAGTCGACCGACAGACTTTTTTATTTGTCGTCAACTTCTTTATATGGGCGATCAGGTTCCATTTCTCCTAAATACAAGCTCCCAGGACGGTTACATGGAGGAATTCAGTTACAATGAAGCCATTGAATGCTAATCGAATATGATTAGATTCTCATTTGTCAGAATTATCATTGCTGTATTTGGTCCTTCTGTGGATCAATCCGATTCCAATCGCTTTCTGATTTCAAGTTCCAATTCCCGTCTGCACCTGAAATTTGAACCCGTTTCCTCGCCGAGATTTCTCCACCTGTCTTAATAATATGTAAGGACGCTGCAGGGGACAGCAGAGATTTACGAGGATGTTGCCAACTCTGTATAAAATGGAGTTTCGTGAAATCATTGGTTCGGCTGGGATTATTCTCCATGAAACAAAGGAGGTGGAGGGGAGCTCTATCATCATATAACACCAATTATAAACGTTCAATATTCGAGGAACCTTGACAGGGTAGATACGGGCAGGTGGTTTGACCTATGCTGTGAGGAGAGCACCAGAGGACATAATCTCAGAATTAGATATTGCCTATTTAATTCAGAAATGGGGAGTAATTTCTTTGCTCGCTGTCCAAAAGATCTGTGGCAATTTCCAGCAACCGCTGCTGAGAGTCTGTTGTTGGGTATTGTGAAACTATGCCAGATAGTTAATCAGAAAGATGATGGAATTTTTTCGAGGTAAGTGAGCAGAAAAGAGTTAAACAGAATCAGATCAACCATGAGTTCTTTGAATGGTGGGGCAGTCTCCATGGGCTGAATGGCAAACTTCCACTTGTTTAACATTTGGTCTAACGCCTTATTTTATTCGTAAGTTCAGAATTGTGAGGGGATGGGATGAAGTGATAGAAAATGTTTATTAAACAGATCAGACATATCAGGAACAAGGCTCATAAACTCAGCAAAAAGAAATGTCCTGTGACCTGGGGGCAACAAATAACACTGGGCACAGCGCAGGTGGCTGTGATTGCTGAAGAAAGTTGGTACACCTTAGACAGTTGGCAAGTCAGTGATCACGCTGGATAATGGATCGTTGTATGATTCACACACAGCAGAAATTTGTGAAAGAATGAAAGGTTCGTTTCATTGGAGAGGTTTTCTGCGGTTCCAATTCCGAATGACTGTTTGAAATACTAATCGGATCATTGTGTGAAGTGTTAGTTTAAAATACTCATGTTCAACCCCACTTGAAAAACTTGTGCTTCCGATCTCTTGTTAATTGTTTCTCTTTCTTTCAATGAAAATTCATAGAAAGACAAGATGGAATGTGGGGCGGAAAGAAAAATGCGTTCCTTCTCATTACACCAATTTAATCGAAAATTGAATAGAATGACTGCTCTCACTCTTGATTTCGACTTTCATGTGGCATCGATTATTCGTGAATTTCCCGTGCAGTGAACGGCAAGAACAAGATCCACGAACCAGTGTATACCAGATGTGCAAAGAAAAACTGCTGAAGCGGTTTGTGAAGTCAGCAACCAGAGTGTGACTCGAACCCGTGAATGTGGAGCTCAGCAGTATAATAACCCACCACCATAATCTCTCAGTCTCCTCTGCACATTTTGTAGAGGGGTGACATGTGAGCTCATCTCGTTTGCATGCTGTGAACGTCATGGATGAGAAATTTCCAGAGTGGAATCAAATCCACACCATTGTGTTTCTGCTTTCACCAGAATGATAATAACAGCCAATTCCAATAAATAGCCATGCTCGTCAGAATGAATAGCTGTCACTGATACATTCTGAGTCCGACCTCTGTCAGAGTGAAACAGAGAACAAGAATTTTCCGTCATATACACACCTATTTTTGACTCATAATTTCTCCAGTCACTTTCTCTCTCACGTGAAGAAGCAGCCATGGAGAGGGAAATGAAGGCGATATTGTGGCTCAATGACCTTTCTCAAATGGACTGAATTGGATTAAATCGCAAGAAACGCCGTTTTGTTCGTTTCATTTTACTTTTGCTGCAACCTCAACGTTCATTGCAATAATCAGAAATGAATTAGATTTATCTCATTGGAATGATTAATGTTGTATTCAAATTTGCTCCGACTTTATTTCAGCTTCAGGAAAATACCGCTTAGAAAAGGAGAGGGTTAAAGTGCAAAAGAAAACCCAACTGTTTTGTTGCTCGTTGCTTTGGCAGATTTCACCGAATATTAAATGGACCAAACATCATGGTGTTTGTCCTCACATCTTTAACGCATGTGATTAAAGCACGGAGTCGATCTCCAAGCAACTGTTCGATTCCTTTTCATGATATAATATCTTCCCTTCACAATAAGAAACGTTTACTCAGTTCCATTTGCAATGCTTTAGCTGAAATATTATGCCAAATCTTTCCCAATCCAGAGTTTTTGGAAACGAATTTTATTCAGCTGCACACGTTCACGAAACGTCTTTACATTTAAAGTCAACCAACTTAGCTATTGTTTCCCCACAAATTCCGCCCGACTACATCCCATCCCAACACCTTTGTCTAGCCACATGCTGTCTCTCTCCTTGTCAAATTTATTCCTTGTATGTCACCGAATGTGCCTTTCCAAATATTGTTTTAAAAACAGTTTCTCGGAGTGACAGCGATTCTGCTCTCATCATTTCTTTGTCCTTCAAAGGATTCATCAAAGGTTTTGAATGCCCGACGTCGAGATGTTTACTTACTTGAAACAGGGAATTTTCCACCTATTTACTCTGTCCAAATATTTCATAACATGATAAAGCCCTGTTAAATTTTTCTTCGTTAAGAGATAACTGTTCTAAATTTTCCAAGACAACAAGTGAATAAAATCTCATCCTCAGTAAACCTCATCAGCATCGTCTCTCATGACTTTCCACCCCAGGAAATACCGCCATTATCCTCTCCAATAGAATCTCAGAATCCTACAGTGCAGAAAGGGCATTTTAGTCAATCGAGTCGGTGTCGACACTCTGAAGAGCATCTCACCCAGACCTAGCTCTCCTCCCTATTCACGTATATTTCACCTGACGATTTCAAATAAACCTGTTGGACTATAACCTGGCGTTCAGTGACTTCTGACCTTGTCCCCGCGTAACCCATGGTCAATTCACTCTTAACATTTTTCATTCAGTCCCTGGACATGAGAGGGCAATTTAACTTTGCCAATCAACCTAACCCTCCGACCGAACAGCAGTGCGAATTACTGAGCCAATGTTCCATCATAGTGAGCAACTGCTGTATCATTTTTAATAACTTTATACCCTGGTAACTCAGCCTCATCAAAGCAAATCAATCCAAATTCAATGCATCGAAACACGACCCTGTCGTTTACAATTTCATTCGTGCTGCGGGAAGTGTTTCTGCACTCAGGTTTGAATGCTTTTATGCTGTTTTCTCCTCACTTCCGTGCTTCCAGTAAACATTTCAATCCAGACCAAATCTGTCAAATGATTTTCCTTCCAACACAGTACCAAGATGCAGCTTGAAGAAGTCACGTGTTTGCACGTTCACGGACACTCTGCCTCCCTGGGAGCTGCAGCCCTTCCCCACCTTGATTCAGGCAGCACTGTCCTTCCTGTGACATGCCCCATCTAGAATGGAAGGACAGGTATCAATCCCCGCACTTAAGAATGGAGCGACAGTTTTAAAACATTTACACTGTGCCCAGCGGAGAAATGAGCCCGGTGACAGGCGGGGACACTAACCATTATACTACCGAGGACAAGAGTTTCAAAGAAGGCCTTTCAGCCAATTGTGGCCACACTTGACCAAAACAACTGCTTAATGAACTAAATCCTATTTCATAATGCTTATCCCAGCCTTATATGTTTTGGCATCAAAAACGTACTTCTGAATATTTATTCAGGTCATTAGGGTTTCTGCCTTACTGAACATTACAGACAGTGTATTCCAAATTCCAACCTCAAGCTGGCTGATAAACCTTTTCCGCACATCTTCTCAAACCATTCTGTCTTTCTCCTTAAATATCTGGCCCCTGCTGATCGATCCCTCCATCAATGGAAAACTCGTTCAGTCAACCCTGTCCATACCGTAATTCAATCATGTCTTCTCTACATCTCTTTTGCACTGCGACAAACACTCCACACTGTTCTGTCTTTCTTCCTAACTGAAACTCCTCAGCCCAAACAATATCCCGGTAAATATCTCCTGAAATTTTCTCAACGTGATCACATCCCTGCCATAATGTGACTTGCAAAACTGCACACAACACACTTGCTTGAGCCTAATGAGCACTTGTTTTAAAATTTCTGGATTAGCACGAAGGCGATTCGGGCTAGGCAGAATTTATAACCCATTCCGAATTGCCTAGAGGGCAGTTGAGACTCAAGCATATGGCTATGAGTCTGAAGTCACATGCTGCCCAGACCAATTAAGGATACCAAATTCCATTCCGAAATGGCATCAGTGAAACATATTTAATTCATTAATTGTCAATGGATCGATAGTTGTCATTAGATTCTTCATTGCAGATATTTATTGAATCCAAATTTGACAATAATGACATAGTGGGACTCAAGCCCGAGTACCCAGACTATTACCTCGATCTCTGGATTATCAGTCCTATGAAATTACCATAAGATCAACGCAGAAAGCCACAAAAGCTGATCTTTTCCAATAAAATGTCATTTCACTCAAACTGCCCTGGGTCTTTTCCATGAGCCTGACGCTCCAATTGTCTCTGGCCTAAGTCAGTAAAAGCTGCTACATGGGGATTGATTTCACAACCACGGTATCCAAATGGATAGACTTGTCTGGAGGTTCCGATTGTGGTATTGGGGCACGTTCACCCAACAACAGTGACCGCAGCAGAAGCAAAGACAGAACAGTATGAACGTGAAAGAGAGTGATACATTGCGCATTGCCTCAGAGAAATGGGAGGTTGGACGGAAAGGACCATTAATCATCGAGGGAAGGAGAGAAATCTCCGACGAGGGGTGTGTTTGAATCCTGATATATGAAACGCAGAGTTGTGAGAAGCGGAATTTGAAGGTTAAACAATTAATTTCTTAGAGGTGTCACAAAAAGGACAACGGAGAGAACACTTAGTGCCGTGATTTGGTTTCAAATCGAGGATGCTGTGGTCACAATGCAAAATACCGACAACCACGATCACAGCAACCACAGAACAGGATGCTTGCAAGCAGCAGTAAGTATATTAGCAGAGGAAATGTTCGGAAGACCAGCAAATGTACAATATCCGTACTCAGCAAACAGTGACAGACATGTGGGAACTGAGAATGAACTGAATCTTTCAGTTCGATGTCCTCAGAGGCTGTGGAGATCCCTTGAATGAGAATGTTGAAAGATGAGATTGACAGATTTCGACAAAACATCAAAGACTCGTGGGACAGTACAGGATATTGTTGAAATGTATTCATCAATAGCATTTTGGCTTAACATTGGCGACTTCACCAGTTTCCTCAAGGCAATGACCAGTTTAGCAGATAATCACACATATTCCCAGCTCACAGTCTCGGAATCAGAGAAACTGTGGCACAGCCGCCAAGATCCAACTGGAAATAGGGATGGAAATGAGTGCGTGGGGTGACTCTCTGGCTCCAGTGATACAACAGGTGAGAATGCGGTCCTTCTATGATGGTATAGAGGCGCAAGAAATTCCTAGGTTGAGTGTGCTCCTAAGCAAGGGGATGGATGTCCCCGTTTATACTATCGTAGCGATCTGCAGTGCATCTTGCTAAGACAGCTGAGTGGCACAACTGGAGCGTGTTGAGCCCTTAATTTTGCAGTGGTGGATTTAAAAGATGAGTTTACTATTTGGATCTGCGTTTCCAACACTGGCGATATGAGTTTCCTCCACACAGTAAATATTTCAACCTGGAGAAGGTGGTGTTGCGGTGATATTTTAAACTTGTCATCCTTGTTGACTGGAAAACGGAAAGGGTGATGTTTACGTTCGACAAATAAGACCTGGAATGCAGGACCAGAAAAACATGAGCTGACCCTTAATTCAAAAATCCCCATCGTGTGGGGAAGCAGGCTAGTCGAAATTCCAGTCAATACAGTCCATCCAAAGTGCATCTCACCTGATCCCATGGTATTCCTTATCCCATAAACCTGCATTTCCCATTGTTGATCCCTGTAACTGGCATATTTTTGTCTGAGGGAGAAATAAAACGCAAACACACAGAGAATGTGCAGACTGCCCACAGACAGACACCCGAGGCTGGGATCGCACCCGGGTGTGTGGTGTAGCCAGACAGCAACGAACGAGGGGCAAAGAACAAATGTTGTGCTGACCAGTGATACTCACACCCTGTGGGTGAATGAGAAAGAATGAAAACACAGAAACAGCATGGAAAACGGAATTTGTATCAGTGTGGAAACGATTTGAAAGGATCGTTCACTCTGGGTAGAAAAAGGTCGCCGATACCATAGAGAAAGCAGGGCTGTGTGGGAACTGGTGGATTCAATTCACCACAGAAATGTAAACTCATTTAATCAGTAACACTGGGAGAGACCGTTCACCAGTCCCGTGAGTGGGAAGGGATCACTGAGCCAAACAACCTCCGGAGACTCCAGCAGGATTGCATATCCCATCAGGTGTTCGGTTATGCTGCCAATGCTGCTGTTAATCCCAACCAGCTATTTGTTCCATATCGTTAATTATAGATTCATACAGCATGAAAACGGGCCTGTCAGTCCAACCAATCCATGCTGAACACACTGCCAAACTAATCTAGTCCCATCTGCCTCCTCCTGTACCCGCTGAGTGGTTATAATGCCCTTGTAGTTTTATTACGACGATGCTAATCCAAAATCCCAGGTAATATTTTCGGAATAAAGGGTTCAGGTCCTGGTATGACAGATGATGGAGTTTGAATTCAAAAAGCACCTGGAATTTAAGAGTCTTGTGATGACCTGAATCAGTCGAGTGGAAAATCCCATCTGATTCACTCACACCAGTTCGGGAAGCACACTGTCATATTCATCTGCTCTTCCCCATATGAGACTCCAGATGGATAATATCGTGGTTGACTCTTAACTGTCCTCTGGGAAATAACTGGTGTACTCGGCATGAATAAATTTATTTTAAATATCCCACTTTCCCATTCATGTTTGGATCCAATTGTCCTGTAAATGTTGTAAATGTACCCTCATCCATCACTTCCTCAGCATGTTAATTGCACATGTAAAACACCTTCTCGAAAAAAAACCCTCACATGTCTTCTTTTTTTAAACTGTCTCTCTTTTCATCTTAAACATATGCCCTCTCGTCATGAAATGATGGGAACAGAATTTCTGTCACTCAGAGAATCGGTTTCCAAAATATTTGGAAAGGCACACTTCGAGACACACAAGCAGCGCTCCCATCATTTCTTTGTCCGACATCAATGGTTCTGAAAGCCTGATCTTCAGAAATTTAATAACTTGAATGAGAGAATTTTCCACCTATTTACTCCCTCCAAAACTCACAAGCAGTGAGTTTCACCAGGGGAGAGACAGCCTGTGGCCAGGTAAAAGTGTAAAAGTGGGGTGTGGGGGATGGAAGGTGCGAGGAAACAATGTCTAATTTGGATGACTTTAAATGTAAAGAAATATCGGAAACGTATGCAGCTGAATAAGGTTCAGCAAAAAACCTCCGAGTTTTGAAAGATTTCAATTAATATTCCATATGAAGCATTATAAATGGAACAGAGCAGATTTTGTATATTGTCAAGGAAAGATCTTCCATAATGAACAGGAAGTGACCCGTCTCTTGAATATCGATTTTCTGCTTTAATGATAGATGGGAGGACAATAGCCATGATGTTGGGTTCATTTGATACCCACTGAAATCTGCCAAAGTAACAGAGCATCAAAATTTGTACCTTGTTTTGTAGTTCAACCTTCTGTTTTTCTCATCAATATTTCCTTAAAGCTGAAATATATTCAGTGCAAAATTGAATGCAACATTCAACGTTCCAATGATATAAATCCAATTCACTTCCGATCATTCCAATGAACAGAGTGAGGTTGCAGCAAAATTAATAAAATGAAACGAACAAAACTGCATTTCAGGGAATTTTACCCAGTTCAGGTTCAGCCATATGAGAAAGACCATCGAGCTAATACATCACCTTCACTTCTCTCTCCATATCTACTTCTTCACGTGAGAGAGAAACTGTCTGAAGAAAGTATGCATCAAGACTAAATGTGCGTGTGAATATGACGGGAATTTCTTATTCACTGGTTCATTCTGAGACAGTTCCGCCTCGGAATGAATCAAGGACAGGGATTCCTTCCAAGGACGAGGTCAATTTCTTGGATTTTGCTGGTATTATTATTTCGCTGAAAGCAGAAACATAATGTTGTGGATTTGATACCATTCAGGGAATTTATGTCCCCTAGGTGCACCATATGTAATCTTGATGTGGTTACATGTGACCCCCTCTGGCATGGGCTGAAGTGGCCCAGAGGTTAAGGCGACGGGTTGTTCTTACATTGTGCATGTGTGAATTTGAATCCTACTCTGGCTGTTACTTCTATCAAACGCAGCTGTGGTTTCCCTTTGGGCCTTGCATCTTTAGTATACACTGGCTAGAGATTCTTGCTCTTGCTCTTCATTGCACCGGGGATTTGTGATATTTCGATACCACATCAAGGTAGAAATAAAGCAATTTGATTCTGTTGTAAGTTAAATTGGGATAATAAAATGGAGTGCAACATTTCTTTCATCCTTTCATTCCATCTTGACTTTCTCTGGATTTACATCGAATGAAAGTGAAACAAATAAGGAGAGATTGAGAGCAATAGGTTATCCATTGGAACTGTGAATGAGTATTTTGATGTAACACTCCACACAAAGGTCTGATCAGTATTTCAAACAGTCAATTGGAATTGGGACCACAGAACACTTCTCCAATGAAGAAAAGCTTTTCATTCTTTCATAAACAATTCCTGTATGAATCGTACCACGATCCATCATCCACCGTTATTACCAAGTTGCCAACAGCATTAGATCTGCCTATTTTATTAGCAAACACACCTTCTGCACATACGCATCTGTGGTGTGCCCAGTACCATTTGTTGTCTCCAGGCCACAGCACATTTCTTGTTTATGAGCTTATGAGCCTAGCGCCTGATCTGTCTGATCAGGTTGAGAAAGCTTTTCTATCACTTCATCATATCACCTCAGAATTCTAAATTTACGAATAAAATAATGCGTTAGACTAAATGATGTAGGATTTGAAGTCTGCCATTCAGACCATCGAGTCTGCTCCACTATTCAATGAAGTCATGGCTGATCTGATAATCCTCAACTCCATGCTCCTCGACAGATCTTCATCGTCTTTCTGCTTAAATATCTATCTGGCACAGTTTGAAAATATGAGAAAGTGAGGACTGCAGATGCTGGAGATCAGAACTTTAAAATGTGTTGCTGGAAAAGTGCAGCAGGTCAGGCAGCATCAAACGAGCAGGAGAATCGACGTTTTGGGAATAAGCCTTTCTTCAGGAATCAGATGAAGATACACTACACCTCAGCCTCAACAACGATTACGGTACAGAGCTCCACCTATTCACTGGCCCCCGAGAAAAAAAATACTCCTCATTTCTGAATTAAATAGGCAATAACTAATTCTGAGTTCATGTCCTCTGGTGCTCACTTCATACCAGAGGGTACACCACATTCCTGTATCTACCTTGTCCAGATCCCACGAATATTGAACGTTTATAAATGTTATTATGTGATTATAGAGTTCCCCTCCGCCTCCTTTGTTTCAAGGAGAATAATCCCAGCCTAAACAATAATTCCACGAAGCTCCATTTTCTCCAGTGTTGGCAGTATCCTCCGAAATTACTGCTGTCCACTGCAGCGTGCTTTCATTTTCTTAAGGCAGGTAGAGACATTTCTGTGAGGCAACGGTTGAAATTTCAAGCACAGACGGGAATTGGAACTTGAAATCAGCTCGCGACTGGAATCAGATTGGTTCACAAAGGACGAAATAGAGTAATGATAACTCTGAAGAATGAGAACCTAATCATATCCCACTGACATTCAATGGCTTTACTGTAACCTAATTCCCCCGCGTAATCGTCCATGGAGCTAATATTTAGGAAAAGTGGATTGAGACTGGCTCTGAGCCTAACCTCGGTGGTTGGCAAGTTGTTAAAGGGAATCCTGTGGGACAGGATATACATGTATTTGGAAAGGCAAGGACTGATTTGGGATTGTCAACATGGCTTTGGGCTTGGGGAATCATGTCTCACAAACTAGCTTGAGTTTTTTGAAGAATTAACAAAGAAGATTGCTGAGGGATGAGCAGTAGATGTGATCTATATGGACTTCAGTTAAACGTTCGACTAGAGTCCCCATGGAAACTGATTGGCAAGGTTAGATCTCATGGAATACAGGGAGAAGTAGCCAATTGGATTCAGAACTGGCTCAAAGGTAGAAGACAGCGGGTGGTGGTGCAGTGTTGTTTTTCAGACTGGAGGCCTGTGACCAGTGGAGTGCGACAAGGATCGCTGCTGGGTCCTCTCCGTTTTGTCATTTACATAAATTATTTCAATGCGAGGATAAGAGGTACAGTTGGTGAGTTTGCAGATGACACAAAATTGGAGGTGTCGTGGACAGTGAAGAGGGTTACCTCTGATTACAACAGGATCTGAACCTGATGGGCCAATGGGCTGAAACGTGGCAGATGGAGTTTAAGTCAGATAAATGTGAGGTGCTGCATTTTGGGACAGCAATCTTAGCAGGACGTCTACATTTAATGGTACGGTCCTCGGGGGTGTTGCTGAATAAAGAGTCCTTGGAGTGCAGGTTCATAGCTCCTTGAAAGTGGAGTCACAGGTAGATAGGATAGTGAAGAAGGCGTTTGGTATGGTTTCCTTTATTGGACAGAGTATTGGGTACAGGAGTTGGGAGGTCATGTTGCGGCTGTACAGGACATTGGTTAGGCCACTTTTGGAATATTGAGTGTAATTACAGTCTCCTTGTGAAACTTGAAAGGGTTCAGAAAAGTTTTACAAGAATTTTGCCAGAGTTGGAGGATTTGAGCTACAAAGAGAGGCTGAACAGGCTGGGGCTATTTTCCCTGGAGCGTTGGAGGCTGCGGGGTGACGTTATAGAGGTTTACAAAATTATGTGGGGCATGGATAGGCTAAATAGACAAGGTCATTTCCCTGGGGTTGGGGAATCCAGAACTATAGGGTTTAGGGTGAGAGGGGAAAGACATAAAAGAGACCTAAGGGGCAACTTTTTCATGTAGAGGGTGGGATGTGTAAGGAATGAGCTGCCAGAGGATGTGATGGAGGCTGGTACAATTGCAACTTTTAAGAGGCATTTGGATGGGTAAATGAAAAGGAAGGGTTTGGAGGGATATGGGCCGGGTGCTGGCAGGTGGGATTAGATTGGTTAGGGATACCTGGTAGGATTGCACAGGTTGGAATGAAGGTTCTGTTTCCATGCTGTCCATCTCTATGACTCTACATAAACACTTTGACAACAAAAACATGTCCGTTGGTAGACAGGTTTTGATTATAAACGCAACTCGTTGCTCCGTGAATCCTACATCCTTTGAAAGGCACAAACGAGATGTGGAACATATCTCTCTCCATTTGCCTAGATGGGTGTAACTTCAATAACACTAAAGGAACTGGATACCATCCACGACAATGCAGTCACTTGATTGTACCCTATTCAATACCTGAATATTTATTCCTTTCATCGTTAAGGCACAATTGCAGAGAGTGCATCAATTACACGAAGCACTGAAGTAAGTCATCCGGGCATTTTTGACAGAACCTTCAAAGCTCAACAGCTATACTGACTAAAAGGAAAAAGTTGGAAGACGCAACGAAACGCCACCATTTGCAAGTTCGCTTCCAAGGCCCATAGAACCCTGACTTGGAAAGGAATCAGTGATAAACTCATTGAGTGGTGAAGGAGTCTTGATGGGCAAAGTTGCATATTTCAGCCCTCCATCTTTTTTCTTAAAATTTAATAAATGTTGATTAATGCAGTGACCAGACTTGTGCTAAGTCCTTCAGCTGTTCACTAAACTGGTGGTTGCTAAAACTCTACTGTCGTCCACAGCCTGTGGTCAACTATAGAAAATATCAAAAAAACATCTCAAGCAAATAATTCCTCTCAAGATGAATGTGATGCTGGAGATGCACAGCAGATCCGACAGCGTCTGAGGAAAAATCAATGTTTCAGTCAAAACCCTTCATCAGGAATGAGACTGAGAGGCTATGGAATGAAGATAAATGGGAGGGGTTGGTCTGGGGAGAAGGTAGTTGAGAGTGCAGTAGGTGGATGGAGGAGGGGGTGAAGGTCATATGTCAGAGAGGAGGGTGGAGCAGATAGGTGGGAATGAAGGTGCACATGTGAGACAGGTCAAGAGGACGGTGACGAGCTGGAAGGTTAGAACTGGAGTAAGATGGGGAGAGGGAATGAGGAAACTGATGAAGACTACATTTATGCCATGGGGTTCAAGGGTCCCGAGGAAGAAGATGAGGTGTTCTTCCTCCAGGCGTCGGGTGGTGAGTGAGTGGCGATGGAGGTGACCCAGGACCTGCATGTCCTCGGGAGAGTGGGAGGGGGAGTTGAAATCTTTGACCATGGGGCAGTGGAGTTGATTCTTGCAGGTGTCCTGGAGATGTTCTCTGAAGTCCTCTGTCAGAAGACACCGCTCTCCGAAATTTCGTGGAGACCGAATCTGGAGCAGCAGGTGCAACAACTGACATGTGTTGAAGTACCGGTGAACGTTTGATGGATGTGGAAGTCTCCATTGGAGCCTTGGACAGAGGTGAGGGGGAAGATGTGGGCACAGGTTTTGCAATTTCTGTAGTGGCAGAGAAAGGTGCCAGGAGGGTATGGTCGTCCATTGGAGGGCGTGGACATGAATATGTATTCACGGGAGAAAGCGGATAGGTTTGAGGAAGGGAAATATATCCCTGGTGGGGGGTCATTTCAGAGGTGGCATTTATGTAGACGGATGATGTGATTTATGCGGAGGTTGTTGGAATGGAAGGTGAGGACCTTCCTCTTTCCTTGTTCTGTACTTGCTGTGTTTGGAGGTGTGGGGTTCATGGATGGAGGTACGGGACATGTCTGAGATGCGTTAGAGAGCATCTTCATCCACATGGGAGGGGAATTTCCGGTCTTTAAAGAAGGAGGTCATCTGGTGTGTTCTGTCGTGCAACTGGTCCTCCTGGAGCAGATGAGGTGGAGGCAGTGGAGTTGTGAACACCCGATAGCATTTGTGCAGGAGGTGGGTTGGGAAGATGTGTAATCCAGATAGCTGTGGGAGTCAGTGGGTTTGTAAAAAAACATCAGTAACATTGACCGCCAAAGCTATTGTTACCTCCTCACCCCATTAACTTTCCGCCCAGACCATTCCCTCCACGACTACCTAGTCAAGTCCACGCCCTCCAATGACCCACCCTCCCTTCCCAGCACCTTCCTCTGCCACCATAGGAAATGCAAAACCTGAGCCCACACATCCTCCACCTCCGCCCAATGCCCCAAAGAAGCTTTCCACATCCATCGTAATTTCACCTGCACTCTCACACATATCATTTATTGCATTCATTGCTCCCGATGCAGTTTCCTCTACAGTGGGGCCACCAGACACCTTCTCGCAGCGCGTTTCAGAGATCATATCCAGATCGCCGATAACAATCAACCCCAATGCCCCGTGGCCGAACACTTCAACACCTCCCGCCACTCTCTCGAGGACATGCAGGTCCTGGGCCTCCTTCACCGCCACTCCCTCACCACCCGACGCCTGGAGGAAGAACCCTCCATCTTCTTTCTCATGACACTTCAACCCCATGTTATCAATGTGGATTACACAAGTTTTCTAATTTTCCCCCGCCCCCACCTTACCCTAGTACCAACCTACCAGCTTGGCACTGTCCTACTGATCTGTCCCACCGGTCTATCTTCATTCCCACCTATCCACTGCACCCTCTTCTCCTACCTAACACTCTTATCTCCACCTCCATCCACCGATTGCACTCTCAGCTAAATTCTCCCAAGCCCCACCGCTCCCATTTATCTGCCCAACCTCCAGGCTGCCAGCCTTTTTCCTGATGAAGGCCTTTTGTCCAAAGTGTCTTTTTGTTTCTCCAAATCGGATGCTGCCTGACCTGCTATGTTTCTTCAGCACCACTCTAATCTTGACTCTGATCTCCAGCACCTGCAGTATGCACGTTCGCCCAACTGATTCCCCTGTCCATTGATCTTCAGCAATGGTGAATGTCCACTCCAAGATCTCTATCTCCGTCTACACCACACTGAATACCCACTGTTATTGTTTCTTCTCCCCAAATTTATTAACACCCATTGATCTGGATTCAATTCCATTCAGCATTTTACCTTTCCACCTGAATGATGCAGCCCTTCAGTCCCTAGCATTCTTCATCATAGTCAACGACACGACCAATTGTTGCATCATCAGTAAACCTCTGAATCATGGCTCCTACAACTAATTTCGAATTATTGGTCGACATCAGAAAACAGTGGAACTCCACTGGAAACACATATCCAAACAGGGATCATCGCTGGTTGGGATTAAAGCTGCAATAACAGTAGAATCGAACTCCTGCTGTCCTTTGTGAACTTGCTGTTCACTCTGTCAGTTGTTCTCCGGAGTGATCACTTCTCACATATGGGTGTGGTGCGCATTCTGACTGATCAAGTGATTTTACTCCTCAGCGGGTAATTGAATCCCTTCCTGCAGACACCCCATGGCCCTGACTTCTTGATGCTGCGGGTATCCTTGTGTCTATTTAGTTTGATAATCAATTGAATTCGAGTCAATACAGACACGATTCCCATTTTCCCCGTTGTGCGTGTATTATTATTCTTCCTTATTTTCCTGCGAAATGTGGCTATCACTGCTCTGAAGAGCATTTGTTGTTCATTCTAATTCACCATGAACTGAGTTATAGGGCATTCATGGGAGAACCACATTGTTGTGGGTCTGGAGTCACATGTAAACAGGACTCATTACGGTCGGCAGATTTCCCTTTCGAAGGGACTTGAATGAATGAGTTTTCAGCAATATAATGTTATTGTCTCAGTTCCTGAGATTAGGTTTATTTTCCAGATCTAATTAATCGAATTTAAATAACAGCAGCTGCCACGCTCCAGTCCCGAAAGAGTACTAGCCCAATATATCGCCGCTGCACTAATAACTTCCTGTTATATTTCTCCATTCAAAGAATGACATTATTAATTCAGATTATCCCAGATGGAGAGATAATAGGACGCGTTTCTGTGATGGAATGGATGCAATGTGTGCTGGATTGGATTGTTTACTGGAGCAAGAGATTCATATTGTGACGATGTGAGCAAAAGCAGTTCTTACTGTCAAAGTAGCAAAATAACGCTTTGTTAAGCAAAATCTCTTAGAATGCTTTCAACACGTCGACCTCTCACTTCAGGCTCCAGCACGCTTCCTCTGAGCCAAACCTCAGTGCTGGTTTCTGCTAATTCTGAATCTTAACAATATAATAAATTGAGACCAATATGACCTTCCTTTGACCAGAAGCACTCCCAGCCTCATTTTTTCACGGGCTTGGATAAATAGACAATGTATTTTCCCTGGTGACAGGGAGTTCAGAACTAGACAGCATAGACTTAGGTTGTGAAGGGAAAGATATAAAAGAGACCTAAGGGGTAACTTTTTCAGATAGATGGTGGTGCGTGCATGGAATAAGCTGCCAGAAAAAGTGGTGGAGGCTGATACAATTACAACGTTTCAATGGCATTTGGATGGGTATATGAATAGGAAGCGCTTGGATGAATATCGGCAGGGTGCTGGCAGGTGGAATTAGATTGGGTTGGGATATCTGGTCGGCATAGACGGGTTGGACTGAAGACTCTGTTTCCATGCCGTACATCTCTATGACTCTATGACTGCACCTTTGCCAATCATGTCACTGGTGCCATAGAATAGCTTCACGTGCTCTTTTCCACCCCCACTTCCGGTTTGATATTTGCGACTGCGCAACGAAGTTTGTCTGATTCTGGTTCTTGGAACTGGGGTTATGTGACTGAGTGCAGCAATGGGTACTTCCTTTTGTAGGGAAGTTGGTGTGTCAACCGTATTAAAACTGATTGTTACTGAAACATACATTGCACCAATATCCCGCACTTTCCCCTGAACATTGTTGTTTTTAGAAATCTATCAAACGCAGTCTTCAACATGCAGTAATCGATGGAACCACCACAGAGTCTGGGGATATCGAATTTAAAGATTCAGCTAATTCTGAATTCCCACATGTCTGCTATCTCTCGCCCAATATCCCTGTTGTCCATCTGCTGCTCTTCCTAACATACCCTCTGTCACTGTAATTATTGCTGGTTTAAAACACGTATCTCTGCATTACTCAGTGATAGTTTTCATGTTAAAATATTCTGCATTGTGGCCGCAGTAAGCTCGTTCGATTCCGAGTCACTGCATTTTATTCCTTGTTACTATTGCTGAAAAAACAGAAATAAATTAGCTGATTTTACATGAAATTATTCTCAAAGTTTATGATTTTTTTCCATCAAACCCCTATGTCTCTCACATCACTGCGTGTCATATATCAGGATGCATACTCACCCATTCTCGGAGAATTCCCTACCTCCCACAATCACTTACCTCCTTTAAGATCCCCCTCCCAGTTCCCTTACAATCACTTTCACATTGACCTCGTTCAGTCTGCGCTGCTGTTCTCACTGTTGCTGGGTGACCATGCCCATCGGGACCTTAAAACCAGTTGATCCATTTTGATACCATGGTTGTGAGATCAATCCTCATGTAGCAGCTTTTATTGACATGGATCAGCGATTATTGAAACATCAGGCTCAGGTAAAAGGTACTGGGCAGCATTGAGGAAAATAAACTTTAATCAAAAAACGCCAGTATTTGTAGACTTCCGTATTATTTACTTCACTTGTTCATTCGGTTCTGGCAAGACTATTGTGTGTCGTTATACAATTCACATTATAGCAGGGATGTGATAGCACTGGAAACGCTGAAGGGGAGATTTGCCAGGATATTGTCTGGGCTGAAGAAGGGAGATTGGACAAACTGGAGATGTTTTTCTTAGAGCAGAGGAAATTGAGGGGGGCATGATTAAGATGTAAAATGTACTGAGGTATATGGATAGCACTGACTGAAAGACATGCTTCATTTTGATGGAGATTCCGATCACGGGAGGCCATCGATTTAAGGTCAGAGGCGGAAAGATTAGAGTGAATGCATGGAAAAACCTTTTCAAAAAGTGGGTGATTGAAATCTGGAACACAGTATATGCAAGGATCGAAGAGGCAGAAATCTACATATCTTTCCGAAGTTTTCAGATGTAAATTTGTGATGCCATGATATGCAGGGCGATGGGTCAAGTGATCTACAAAGGAGTTAGGATAGTTAAGCGATTGTTATTGAGCAATACAGATACTCCGCTCGAAGTACGGGTTATTAATACCTGTCCTTCCATTCTCGAATGGACATGTCACAGGAAGAGCTGTGCTGTCTGAAGCAGCATGGGGGAAATACTACTGCTCCCTGGGAGACAGAGTGACAGTGACAGGGCAAATAAGTGACTTTTGCAAGCTGTACCTAGTGTCGGTATTGGAATGAAAATCATTGCATACTTTTTCTCTGTAGTGAGTGTTTGCTTATCGCCCGTAGCTCAGGAAGATATGCATTCTACTGCCCTTTCCCCACTAACCCATACCACTGAATACCGGCACCATGCAGGACAATTTCTCTCTGTACACCCTCGTCCAATCCTCTTTGACCCCAAGCACTTCCGCATATGGCACCACTCCACGATATACCAGAAGGTGTAATGTTTCTCGTTTACGATGTCTCTCCACAATGTGTAAGGTTCCAGTGATTTATCTGTCCATCACTCAATTTAGAAAACTGCATTTCCAGCTCACAATGTGATGTCGTCTGGTCAGGGGAGGGAAAAACAGAGCGGATGACAAACGTGTGTACACCTTCGTTCCGTCTGTAAGAAAAAAGACCTTGAGCTTCCAGGTTCCTGTCACTGCAACTTCCAATGTGTTCCCATGCATCCATTTTAGTTTGGTCTGCTGCAGAGCTCCCGCATAGCACAGCACGAGTTGGAAGAGCGACACGTCATTTCCTGCTGAGACACCGTGCAATCTTCAATACCCAATATCGTGTTCTATCATTTTAGACCCTTTCCACCTTCTTTCACGGTCCTGCCCCACCTACACATACCGTTCGTTCCAAAGGCGGATCGTTTGGCTCGAAAATGTCTCCCCAGATGCACTAGACCTGCTTTTTTCTGATATTTCTGCTTTTCCTTTGATAACTTTATTCTGTTCTGATTGCCAGCCTTCAGGAAACGTGTGTTTGCACTGGAGGGTGGTCAGAGGAGATTTACCAACGTGGTGCCTGAGCTTGACCATTCCCCCTGCGAACATCAGTGAAAGTGAGGGCTGCAGGTGCCGGAGCTCAGAGTCGAGAGTGTCGTGTTGGAAAAGCACAGCACGTCAGTATCTGAGGAGAAGAGAATCGATGCTCCAGGACAAGCCACCGCGATTGCATTAACAGCCGACGCCTGGAGAAAGAACGTCTCATATTCCACCTTAGGACCCTGAAACCACATGGGATAAATGTGTATTTTAATAGCTTCCTCATTTCACCTCCCCCCACATTATCGCAGTCCAAAGCCTCCGACTAGGCACTGCTCTCTGGACCCTGCCAACAAATCCCCTTCTGAACCATCACATTCTCCCTCACCTTCATCCACTTATCACTTTCCCAGTTACCTGACCGCCAATCCCATTCCCCTCCCTCAACCCCCACTCAAAAGCCTCATTCCTGATGAAGGGCTTATACCTGAAACATCGACTCTCCTGCTCCTGGGTTGCTGCCTGACCTGTTGTGTTCTTAAAGCACTACACTCCCACCACTGCAAAGATAGATGAGCTCGACTGGGACTCTTTATCTGAGAGCGGAGAAAGCTGAGAGAGGATTTGAATAACGTGCACAGAAAGGGGATAGATCTGTGTGACAGGAATAAACTTCTTATGGGAAGGGTTAATTACCAGGGATATAGATAAAAAGCTAGATATAGGATGTTCAGAGAAGATTTAGGAAGAATGTTTATATCCTGAGAGTGTTGTTTGTTTGGAACTCACGATTTGAACGTTTGGTAAAGCTAAGAGTCCACAGGACTATTTAGCCGAACACTTGAGGAGCTAGAGCATGCATGGACAAGGACCCGGTACCGGAAAGTGGGGCGATGATAAACAGATGTTTGATGAAAGACTTGAACACCGCAGAGTTGGGTGCAGTAAAATGGAGGCTGCTGCAGCTCTGTGGCACAATGAAAGATTGTGCATTGTTAGGATTGCGATTCAAAGTTTGTGGGTTTGAGTCCCAGCAGAATCGGACTTTAGATCAGATTGCAGCTGAATGAATGATTGTTCTGCTGATTCATCATCAGTTCCTGTCGTGTTGAGATCTCGTCCCTGCTACTGACCAGAGAAGATTCCTCTCTATCTGGATGGTGAGTTTTGAGGGAATCACATCATTTGAACATGATCAGCCCAGAATCGGCTTCACACACTCAAAACTTACTGCAGAAGGCCACTGATACTAAAAACATTTACCTCCCACAGTTGCACAGCGTTTTTCGGTTTATTCAGTGTCTTTTTCCCTTTGGGACACAGGTTGATGTGGATGGGTTGGGAAAATACATTGATGCGTTCAGTCAGCCATGGTGACATCAAATGGCATGGTAGCGTTGGTGGGTGAAATGGCCCCCTCCTATAACTCACTGCCTGTGCTGTTTCTGACAGAGGGTTTTAAACAATAACATGATGAGGAACATGTGAATCTGCACCACGGAATAGCAAGGACCTCCCCTTTACCCCACTGCTCTCACAGCTGGGATACACAGCTCCGGTTGCAGCTTTAGATGAGACAGTGGAGGATTCTTCCAGATGCTCTGTCAGACTGCATGCTCCTTCACACAGGTTTCCAACTGGACACATGGCGCAAACGGCTGTGAGCATATTGGGGATTCAGGGAAATATTTCTCCTTTGTATGCGTATAGTTCTTGGCACGGTAATAAACATGAATATGGAACATTCAGTATCTCACTCTGGCTTCTTATCACTTTTCAATTTAAACTGAAATTCAATTTACTCTTGCATGACATTCTTATATCTTCCGTATTCATGAAAACTGTGCAACATGTCCTTGGATGTAGCCCTGGTGAAATTGATGATGAGTGCAGTATGTTTCATGTTGTCTGTACGAACTTGCAGATGGAAGTTAGTGAAGAGTCGTTGAATCGAATTGAAGCAGACTGAATGAGAAGCCCTGTGACAGGGATAATATAACATTGTCTGTAAACAACGCAGCGATCCACAGAAACCCAGTTTTCAATCAAGTCTATTTTGTGCAACATTTTTCTGTGTCCCATTTCATGAACCTGAGGCTCGAATAGTCACATGTACATATCGTTTCATCCTCCTTTACCTTAGCTTTAATTTCAGAACAACAGGAAATGTAGAACAGGCGGGTCGTAGGTCCCAGAGGTACGAGTACGGCACGTTATAGGCTTGCTGCCGGCGGATCCAGTGGAGCACTGATCAGCACTTGGTACATAACAGCGTGTAAACATGCCACAGTTGTAATTTCAATACTTGTCGAAAGCTTCTTTTACTGACGTTAATCAGGAATTATTGGAGCACCAGACTGAAGTGTAGTTGAAGAATAATGTCGAAGAAATCAGCACCTATTCTAAAACTCCACGTTCTGATTTGTGGGATTGTTCTGTCTTTGGGAAAGGTATCAATTATTAACCATAAAACTGCATATATTCCCCGGATGACTACCCATCTGTGGAGCAAGAAACAGTGGTGATATTTGAGCTTGATGTCCTTTTTCAAATCTCTGACACTCTTGATTACATTCTTGAAAAGGCTGTTTAACTCGTTTCATATAATCCTGTTTGCTGAAAACTCACACAGCTCATTAAACCGTTCGAAAGGAATTAGACTTATATGTTTGTGTAGAATGAATGTTGTCAGTGAATCTGATAAAGTCATGACAAATAGTTTTGGTCTGTTCCTAATAGAGGGTTCAAACAGGAATAAGAACGAATCTTGTCGCTGGATGTTTCGGGTGGAGATCAGTGAGTATTAAATGGACTCAGTCCCGTTCCTGGTCATTGTGACCAAATGTTCAAGGCAACAGAGGGCAATAGAAATGATGCTTGACATCGACAGGTCCATTCCTACTCACGAGAGTCATCAGTGTATTAAGGATCACTTGAACGGTGGAGATGGTGATCCTTATGGCAACCTGAGACCGTGTGACAATTAATCCCACGTTGTTAGTCTCACTCTATACCATAAGCCAGTTAGCCAGTGGACTGAGCTAACCGGCCTCCATTCAATGCAAAGCTAAAACAAACAGCTCAGCACATTAACAATTTGTAGCAGTTCACGTTGAACCAGCGGCCTCCCTTTCAACATCACAAGTTCTTCTTACACTTAACATGTTCAGTTGCTGGTGTTATGCAATGTCTTTCCAATGAACGCTAAACAATTCGTGAGTGTGACACTTTTGCCTCCCCATCCAGGCAGCCAAGAATCCCTGTCCCTGTTAAGTTCGCTCCTTGTGTGTCTGCACGTGGCCTTTCAAATATGCGAGAATTATCATCTGAAATGTTTTATTTTCTTTCTGAAAAATCAGCTCTGATTTCAATAAGTCTCAGAATGAAAAGTACCTGCTGTAAACATCTTTGTCGTTCCCCGTTGGATTTGAAGCTCGAACCTTTAATTATACACTGACCTAAACGAGGGTATTTCACTCCTTTTTACACCTACCGACCTCACATCAGCTGTAAAATCTCCATTAGAACACAACTCAGTCATTTCTGATTTGTGTCGCATGATTCTTCATCTCTTCCACCATCACATTAAATCCTTCTTTTCTCGTGGCTTTATCTCCCAGTAAATCTAATTTCCGTCTTCTCTAACGATTTTGTATCAAGAGAACTCTGACCATATACTTCTTAACCACATTCCACCCCCCAACCCTCGTGTATTTTATTATGTCTTTATATCCCAGTAAATTTCGTCCTGAGAAATTATGTTGAGTCTAATTCAAGTCATGAAAACTTACCATATTACCGGTACAGGAAAGGTGTGAGCTGTTTCACTTACAGCTGCATCGGTTGGCCGCTGCAACATTGGGTCAAATCGCAGTCACGCAGGTGACTGTTGTTTCTCATTTTTATTTCTTCTCAACGCGTGCTGAAGAAACACAGAGAGGAATCAATTAATATTGTAAGACATACATAAGGGGCCGGGTTCAATGTGAGGTTATGAGAATAGGGCAGTTTTGATTAACATAGACCAGAGATTGCTCAAATGTCAGGCACACGAGATTGACAGAGAGCGATGTTGAGCGAAATAGACTGTCGTGGCAAATGACAGTTTTATGAAGTTCTGGGTGTAATGTACTTTTTTTGGTGCTGAAAGGTCTGGCTAGCACAGGGAGTGCAGAAGAAAGGAACAACATAACATTTGGTCAAAAAAACGAAGAGCTGTGTTACATGGGTACAAAAAACAAATTCGAATTCCGCCAATCAGGTTCAAATATGCCTCAATCAAGTTTGAATTTAGTAAATTTACAATGTTCAAGCCTATGAAACGATCCGACATTTGTGGGACAAATATCGGACATTTTGAACAGTCACCCAGAGCGGCAAAGAACAGCAAAGAGAGCTGCTAAAAGACCAACAGATGGAGGATGTTTGTAAAATCGCCAAGCGGTGCCTATCTGGAGAAATAGTTTGCATAGAAGAAATGCATCAATACCGACCTGGAAAAAAAATCTACAGAGGAAGATACAAAGTGAAGATTCGACAACTGGTTGGTATTTCAATTTGAATTTTTTGGTAAAAGTTAATGAGGTCGTGAGTGGGGGAGAAATTATAGAACAGAAGGTTAAAGACCGTTTCAGAGAAAGAAGTTGTAAGTAGTTGGAAGTTGATTTTCTCAGGCAAATGATAAAAAAAATAAAGCTGTTATATTTAACTTTGAATACAGGTTTTTGAGCTAGTTCTTTGTCTTTTGAGTTTTAACAGAACACAGCACGGGGGGAGTCCTTTCTATTTTGCTGGTTTACATTACCAGAGGGGTTTACCCCCTCACTTAACAACATTTTCTGTGATTGTTTTGTTATTTCGCTCATTCGTGCATTTTGCCTCATTACCGATTTTGAAGTTGTCCACTCTAAACAAAAGGTCCGTGCTTTTGCACCATTCTACAAAAGGTACAGTGTGTCTAAGCGACAGGGCTCCCTACAATGACATCCGACGCTGATTCAATCTATCTATCCTGATATCGACCCATGGAAACAGCACTGCGCACTCTCCTCCAGTTTGGAAAACAATCCCTTCAGAGATAATGTTACATTCTGCTCTCAAGGGGCTTTTCATTCCATCGCTCTCAATTCCTCACAGAATCCGTTTCAACAGATTTTGTCACTGAGTCACTTCTTTGCTTGTGTTCAAATCCTGTGAGCACAGGGTCACAGTTGGAGCATGATGAGCCCATAACCCAGAGGGCTGACCATACTCTGTGAACTGTAGTATGCTGCTCATCATTTCACTAACATCAAGTAGATGTATCTATGCTCTGCAAAATTTTCACGCCTGTTTTACGAAGCAAGATAAACATGTACTGGTTCCTCATTTTGTTGTCACACAGACCAAGATTGTAAATGCTGGGAACATGCACTGGTCATGACTGTTTGCTCTCCCACATCCGTTTTCTCCCCAGCAGGTGTTCAGATGATGGCCTGAATCGCTTTTTTTCTGTTCCCTGTCACTCTGGGGTGATGGGAGCTGTGAAGTCTACTCTCTGAGCTGGGGGTAATGTGATAAAGCTTCTACACATCAGGTGCAATGTGCCTGAGCGTCAGGACTCGCTGCAATAACATCCCTTGCTGATTCAGACCGCAGAGCCCTCGCTGTGACTTCGAGAAGGGCACAGACACAGATGACTGGGAAAGATTCTCTCTTTCCCTGCAGCTCTGCACATTTCGATCTGTCTCAGATGGCGTTATTTGCACAAGGTTCCCAAAAGAATATCAGGTACTATGCATGCGCGATCTCCCTTTTTTACAGCTTTCCAGAATTTCCATAACTCCCACTCCCTCTAACCCCCTCCGCTCTCCACAACCCCGTGTTTGACAGTGAGCTGAAGAGTGCGTTCACGTTCCACTCCCACAACACAGACTGCCAATAGGAGATGAGTTCGTCTATCTGCCAATGGTGGGACCCCGCTCACAGGCGAATTCGCTAGCACAACCTCCTGGGAACTGGGAGTCAGAATGGCAAGGAGCTGTTATTAAAACTCTGTGCTGCCTTCACTCCGAAACACCAGAAAAAAACGTTTTTTAAAAACAAGGAAACTGACCTGATTTATGGATCATGCTTCTGCTGCAGTCTGGCTTGTTAGACTTGGGTGTGATATCGCCTCGGGTGGGTGATGTAAGTGCAATAAGTTACACTTGAGCCCTGGACTTTTGCATCCAGTTGCATTTTTGACTCAGAAGGCATAATTTTGATGAGATCGAGTTCAGATCAAGGTGCTGAAGCTTCAAGACATACACCAGCAACTTCTTGTAGTTCGTAACTGGACTGAGAGATTGATTCCCTCACTTCAAATGATGCTGATCCTGTTAATGTGGATTTTGCCGAGTGCATGTCCTGTGCTGAGTGACCTGAAAGTCTTAATCTGTTCAAAATTTGTTTTTTTCTCATGCTGCAATCTGCATGCCTTTGATTACTATGATCTGCCGTTACTAATGGCAAACAAAGGTATTCACTGCACTCAGGTTCATGTGACAATGAATCAATTAGACATGTCCTTATTGTTTGGTGCCAGCACAGCGAAGGTGTGACATATTTTGTGATTCTGAGTGAAATCACAGTTAAATGAACAGAATGTGGGAAGTTACTCACAGGTTATATTGACACAGCCAAAATACATCTGTGCCACAGAGTATCACACAATAATAGTGAAGACCTTTTTAAATCATTCTTTGAGGTACATGCCACACGCCAGACGAAAAGCTGAAGACTGTGTGAAACTGCTATGGTCAGCGCTAACAGAGCAGCCCAGTGGGAGCGTATTGGGCTCATAACCATGAAATTAATGGATTGAAAACATCCTCCACTCGTTGACAATTCCACGTTTCAGTGTGTGTACTGCCCCCGCCAGTGTTTCTCTATAACAGACAATTCTACGCATTGTATGTTGTTTCATTTTCCGCTTCCTTTCACTCAATGTATCTGAAATGAATATTTCATACTGATACACCCGGGAAATTTACACATTTGAGGAAACACACTGGTGAAGTTCTGGAAGATCTTTTCCTGTTCTCTGTCAGTCTGCTCTGTTGTGATTCGCAAAATCACTTGCCAGAGCTGGGAATATACTGGTGAACGTAAGACATATCAGTTGCGGAGCGATGTATGCACATGACGCCCTGCAGTTATTTCCCACGCTGTTTCATACAGCAGTGTTCTCCCTGTGAAATGAAAAGCTGTGAATTACAATTGGATCAACTTGTTAGAAACAGCATTATGATACAAAAGCAGCTCCACATTATTAGGACATACATCACCAACTATGAATAATCACAGAGATATACAAGCAACAGAGCGTCGCCATGGACTCGATGGGCTGAACAGCTTCTGTTGGCGCGTGAGTGATGCCACACGTTGGTGCTGTCCCTCCTCCTGTCTCTGGGACAGAGTGGCTGATGATGAAACAACGTCTCATTGTTCACCCTATCTTCTGTGTTAGACTGCCTGTAGCCCCGCAGCCAAGGGACATGGGGATGGCTCTCAGTGAGTGAAGGTTTCACTCGGATTGTCTTCATCTGGGACAGTTGGAGCTCAGATGTTCACTGCTGCCTGATTGCATCAAAGGAGCCGATGTTACTGTCACAAAAGCCTTTCTGCAGGATTGTTATGTGAAGATTGATTCTGAACAGCAAACAGGCTGCACAAAAATGCCCTCGCATGAGTGTACCTGAGGGTCGAGAGTCCGGAGTACATTTCTGTCTTTCCCACCAGCTCAACATATTTATCGCTGTCTGAGATAAATGATATTTGCAGGAAGTTTCCAATCAAACCTGCTGATTTCCAGCACTTGATGGAACTGGCTGTGCTGATGAAAGCGAGTTTTCGAGCATATCCATGCTTGCCTCTCCTCACACTGCTTGCAGGTGGAGTGAAACAGCTGAATGCTTTGCCGATGGAGACAACTTAGTCCAAACGGAGGGGATAAATAGCACTGTCCCGTGAACAAGGAGACGGAATGAGAAGGGATATTCTTGAAACACCTTGGTGCTTAGAAATCCGAGGACAAAATGGGATGTAGTTGGACCTGAGCGACTCTCAGCGGGTTTGGTGTTGGAAATGTAGGAGTGTCTAGGGCATGATCTTCGCTTAGTAGCTTGTGTTAATACTGGCATGGGAGAATGTCTTACTTCAAGTCACCATCGAGCCTTGGTTTTTTGATTTCACTTTTGCCCGGTCATCCTATCAACTATTTGATAAAAAGATGTAAATCATTAAGTTGTACCCCTTGAAATACCTTTGAGATTTTTGGCAGAAGTGTCATTATAGTGGTCATGGCACAGTACCACGTGGTGAAAATGAAACAAGTGTTTCAGGATGCTCACCCACACAATCCTATTCTGAATAAATCCACCATCTGGATATTCGCGCAGTTCTGAGTGTGAAACTTTAGGAAGTGGGGACGTGAAGTGATTGGAAACAGTGCTGAACAGGTTGATGGGAATGGTGTGGTTGACGAGGAATGTCGACAATAAATGTCATTTGGAAAGTTGGGACAGGTCTCCTTGGAGAGCAGAAGGCCAAAAGCTGGCCTTGTTAAACATTTCCAAGACATGAGTGGGTTAGAATGAGGAAATAAGGAAGGGAGAATGCTCACTAAGCCTGAAAGGATGGAGAACGATTCGGCAGTTTTAAAGACATTAGTAAAACAAGATAAATATCCATAAGGAGAAACGTTTCCACATAGGGAGTGGTTAGGGTCTGTAAACCATTGCCTGACATTAACAAGCACATAGTTTCAATCGAGCTGTTTAAAAACTAATTTGATGTTTATGTTGAAAGTAAAAAATTGTAGAGTTACAGGGAGAAAGCAAGAGAATGATACCAAAAGAGAAGCACATTTATCTTTGTAGAGAGCCAGCACAGCTAAGGTGTTTTGTGACACATTTGTGATTCTGACTGGAATCACAGTTCGACCAACAGAACGTACGGAGTTAAACAACGGTGATATTGGAAAAGCTGGGACACATCTACACAACAGAATCTTAGCCAGCAAGTACATGTCACAGGGAGGATGGCGCTGTCTGAAAATCCTGCAGGGTGTCCTGCGGATCAAACACAACTCACTTCACTATGCAGGTGAGGTCAGGGCTCTGTCGAGTCGCCATGCAGCCTAAGACGCTGTATTCTGACTCTAGTTTCCAAGGTGGCATAGGTTCACATCCCACTGTGGCAATTTTTGTGGCTGCAGCGTGTTCAAAGCCCCTAAAAAGCAAAACCGTGGTTGTGATTCTTGTAGAACTAGCAAGAATGTGAGATCTCTCAAAGCGGTCAGTTTCTTTGTTGTCATGGTCATGTTCACCTCTCACATGGTCAATCGTAGGCTCAAGCAACCCTACTGCTGCAGCTTTGTTCCAGGCAAGTTAAGTTTTCACTGGAACCGAAGAGAGGCTGTAGTTTCATCTCTGTTGTGAAACAAAGTCCTGCAGTGACTATACTCGTCGTTATTTTGTGTTCTGGCGAATGGGAAAATAATTGCGATGATATATGTTTTTAAATTTCTTCCATTTCTTTCATTTCTGTCCCGGAGATGGCGGAGAGAAAGGTAATCTAATCGAGACTGTGATGGGTGAAATTCACTTTTTATGGCACATTCTTTTTATGTTCTTTCTTTCTCTCTTTTCAGCGCTTCCTGGATGTGGCGGTGCACGAAGGCTCCAATATGTTTGAAAGAGTAGTTTGGAATTGCCCTGGTGTTAATTGTGAGATTAGTTTATGGCTCATGCCCTCGGACTGTCTCACATTCAGCATTCATGCTTCGCTGTGTCTGAAAATGCATTTGGTATGTCATTTTTGTTTGTGTTCCCTGTTAAATGCTGCCTGTTTTGCGATTCTATCAATACATTACGAGATAACACGGTTTGTGAGGTAATTTCCAGCAGTAAAAATCCTCAACTGAGGATCCGAGAATATTTCACGGAGTATGGTCAATCGGGGCAAAAGTAAGGAAGTCTTTCAGTTCTGCAGTGTTTCACAATACTAACTTTCAGGTGACCAGCCACAGAGAGCGATGGCAAGCCACGCCAAAAAGTAATCCTTTCAAGCAACACAACGTTATTAAGGTACCTAGTGTGGAAACAGAGTCTTTAGTGGATCTCATCCATGCTGACGACATTGCCAAAATTAAACATGTCCCATTTCCCAGCATCCACCGAAACCCTTCCTATCCAGAAACTCATCCGGTTACTTTTGCAATCTTCTGAGTGTACTAGCCTCCTCAACTTCCACTGTTCGCCTATTCCATATACGCACAGCCTTCTGCGTGGGAAATATGCCTCAGGTCCCTTTTAACTTTTAGCCCTCTCACCTTAAACCTATGCTCTCCAGTTTTCAATTCGCACCAGCTTGGGTAAGAAACGTAAATACTCCATTTCCAAACCTTCCATAACTTCATGCCCCAGCCGCTATGCTGCAGGGAAAGTTTTCCCAGCGTATTCTGCCTCGCCTGACAGACCAAACATTGACGACATCCTTGTGTATAATTTGTAAGCAATTTCATATGATTTTCTTACCTTTTCGATGATGCCAATTACGCTGTACAACAACAAGCTATTGGAAATGGAAAGATGAAGCATAGAACTGCTGCAAATGTCAGTGTTGGACACCACTGAGCAGCAGTCGGTACTGTCAGGCCTTGTTTCTGTAGTGTGGTGGTTATCACATTCGCCTTACACGCGCAAGGTCCCCAGTTCAAAACTGAGCTGAAGCAGTCGTAGTCCAATGCCAGCATTTTAGACGGGCGGGAACAGAGCTTTCCTGCTTGCTTTACCATCAGCAAACCTGGCATTTGTTTGCTCGCGCAAATCTGCTCTAGTGGTGAAAAGTAATGCAATTCCATTTAATTACCGTGTGAAACATTGCTAAGATTTTCTCCAACCTGGTTATGAACATACGACATTATGTTGAACAGTGTCGTTCCCGTATTCTGATCCTTCCACGAAAAGCAGCACCACATTCACATCCCTTGCGCAAGCGGCCCGGTTCAAAGCCAAGGAGAAAGCTGATGTGCACCAGGGCTTCCTAAAGTAGTCTCACTGTCAAATGTATCCCAAAGTAGTCTTTGAAAGGTCTCATTTGGAGGCTGGCTGTCGTTAGTCAACGTGCGAGAATTAGTACCAGAAGTCCTGAATCATCTTTTGCATTATTTCGGACGTTAGTGGCTCATTTAATGATCAACAACAATGAATGAACTTACACTCTCAGATGAACCTTTGGACTTGTGCTGTCAAAGCATCACTCATATGAATGCGTGCCGTGAAATGTAAGCAATGTTGGAACTGAAACTTTGGTAATGGCAGACAGGCTACCGAATGACATTGCATCCATTTGGTTTTCTTTAAATCACAGATGAGCAGGAAAATGTAAACAGGGAAGGGGGAATAGCAAGGGGAATATCAAAGTGAGGCAGTTGCAGCTCTGGTGAAACTCCTTCTTTATGATTCCCTCAGCAACAAGAGACGTGAAGGTGATTGAGGCGGGACAGCGCCTCACCTTGAGAACAAAGAGTACTCAAGTACAGTTAAGCACCTCTTTATCATCTTCTGGAGTGGGGGTGGGGTAATCACCTTTTGACTTCTGGTAATATGTTCAGAAACTGCTTTTTACATTGACCAGATCAGAAACTGCATCTCTAACAAACTTCATCGAATTTAGTAAAATTAACTGAGTCGCTACTCATACATTCCTACACAGGGTTCCACCTCAGCTTGCAGCCATGTGGCTCACGTCCTGGTGTGGACATTCTGCAGCAAGCCGCACAGTTAAGGTAAAAGACAGGGAAAGTGGCAACTCGTACTGGCACCAAGGTTTGAGCAAGCTCACTATGTGATCTGTCTTCTCGGATTGTCCAGCTACCTCCGTTCTTCAGGTGGAGAGCAGTCGTTGGGACGCTTATTCCGTAAAACAGATGTAGTAACTGTAAGTATGCTGCACGGTATGATGTGGAACATGCCTGCTCAACTTTGTGCATTTCCCCTGTAGTCTGGTATGTTTCGTGTTCCGTGTAAATGTGAAAGTTGTCCTGTTTCGAGCAAAGGACGAAATCATTTACCAAGGCAAGAATCGAAATATCAGTGATGTCATGGAGTTCATGGTTTCTTTGTCGAATCATAACAGAATTTACATTCTCTCATACAAACATTACATTTGTGGCTTAAGAGAATCTCAGAAGGTTGATTCCAATGATTTTTGTCTGGATTGAAAGTTTGTTGCAAAATTAATATTGCAGTCGGACATACCCCTGTAGCTGTGCGAGCTGGACAGGGATCGCAGAACTGTTTCCGTGTGACTTTGCTTCTGATGTTTCTCAGGAGCACCATGTAAGATGTAAGAAAATATGCGGTAGCTGTGACTGGTTTCATGGCAAAGTGGTTGAAGGCATGGATTTCTCACTACAACCTCTAAGGTGGCGTGTGTTCAGATCCAACCGCTGCTCTTTGTGTGTGCTTTGCCTATTAAATGCTGCTGTGTTTAAATTCCAACACAACTATGTGGTTTTGCTTCTTGGAAATGTATCTCTGATTTGGGAGAGTGCACACTCTCCATCCTGTCACTATTGATACCATTATGATCACGTTTGCGTCCCATATGAAATGTTCTGATCTCAAGTGGTTCCACTGCTGCATCATGTTCCGGCCAAGTTGTGTTGTTCACTGTTTTCACTGAAACCAAACGGAGATTGGTATTTCATCGCTGGTGTGAAACAAAATCCTGCAGTGACTTTACTTCTCATTATTTGGTGTTCTGGCGAATAGGAAAATAATTCCACTAAATTGCGATGTCATATGTTCTTAAATTTCTTTTATTTCCTTCACTTCTGTCCTGGTGACGTGGGCTGCAGGCACTGCTGCATTGTTGATCCAATGGGCAAATTAATCTAATCGAGACTGTGTATGGGAATCTTCACTTTTCATGGCCAATTCATGTTCAGTTCCTTCTTTTCCCTCATTTTGGAACATTTCGGGAGGTGGTCGTGCACTAGGTTTCCAATACATTTTGGGAGCGCAGTTTGGAATTGCTCTGCTGAAGGATCTGGGAGCCGTTTATGGCGGATTGCCCCCGGACTGGCCCTAGAACAGCATTCATGCTTCGAGATCTCTGAAAATGCATTTTAAACAAACTCCCGTTTCCCAGCATTTGGCCCATATACCACTAAACCTTCCTATCCAGAAACTCATCCGGTTGCCTTTGAAATCTTCTGAGTGTACTGGTCTCCTCTCCTTCCTCTGGTAGCTGATTCCATACACTCACAACCTTCTGCGTGAGAAAGGTGCCTCAAGTCCCTTTTATATGTTAACCCTCTCACCTTAAATCTATGCTCTCCAGTTTTCAACTCGCCCCATGTTGCGGAAAACAAAAAAACTTAAATATTCTGTTGACAAACCTTCCTTAAGATCATTCCCGATGATGAAGGGAAAGTTGTCCCAGCATGTTCACAATCGCCCTACATTGCAAACTATGCACGCCTGACAGCATCCTTATCTATATTTTGTGAGAAATTTCACATGATTTTCTTAATTTGTCAATGATGCCAATTACGCTGGAGAATAACCAGCTCCTGGAAACAGAAAGGTGAAACCTTGAACGGCTATAAATTTTAGTGCTGGCCGACTCTGAACACCAGCTGCTCGCGGAGATGCTTCCTGTAGTGCAGTGGCTGTTGGAGTCACCTCATATACGAAAACTCCCCACTTCAAAATCCGGCACGAATAGCCTCATCCCCGATGGCAGCCTTTCAGACTGACTGGAGCAGAGCTTTGTCACTTGCTGTTCGCATCAGCAAATCTGGCTTTGAATTTGCTCGCTCATACATGCTCGAGTGGCGAAAAGGAATGCAATCCCGTTTCATTACTGTGTGAAACATTCTTACGGTTTTCTCCAACCTGGTTCTGAATATGCACAGATGTGTACAGCATTGATGGCCATTCTGTTTCAGAGTGGAGTTACCGTGTTCTGATCCTTCCATTAAAAACAGTACCACATTTGCTTTCCTTGGGCAGGCGGCCTGGTTCAAAGCCAAGGAGCAAAGGTTCCCAGCACAAATCCTCAACTGAGGAACTGGGCATGTTTCATGGGGAATGGTCAGTGGGTGCAACATTATGGAAGTCCTCGGTTCTGCAGTGTTTCTAAACACTAAATTCAAGCGGGATTGTATTTTAGTGTTCTGAGGCATCATTTAAATTGGTAAAATCGGAATTGTTTCCTAATTAGCAACCAACTCAAGTTTGCTTCACAGCCAAACGTTCCATCTTTCCAATTTTCCAGTACACGCTGAGACTGCTAGCTGGTCATCGCAGGTATTTGTCAGTTCTCAGTTCTGAACAGCATTCACTCTCATTTAAAGGTGGAGGACAAGGCCTTCAACTTCATAACACTGTCCTTATCACAAAATCCTGCAGCTTCTAATTTTGCGGACAGGGGTTGGATTGCAGCTATTACCGCATTAAATGTAAAGATTTTCATACGAGAAGCGCCGTTTATAAGGAGGGAGTTTCTGTAAGCGGTGTCCCAGGGCTGTGCAGGGAGCTGCAGTAGCCACTTTGTGTTGACAGCGGGGTCTGGAGAGAGCAGTGTTTGTCCATATCTTACTCCATGTGGGGTCAGGAAACACAGAATCATCAATGGTTTGGGCTGTAATTCAACCTTGCCATGGATTTTCCGGTTTAAATAGAGGGAGCGTGGTATTCCCATCGTCTGATCTGGAACAACCAAAGTTCCATACCTGGATGGTCTCAAACTACCAACCTTTATCTTGCAGCCCGCTGCTGACCATTTGAGCCACACAGCCTGTCACCAACAGGCGTGCTGATTTCCCTAAAGCAGGAAGGTTAGGGCGGATCTGAAGGGCGCTGGAACAGCTGGATCTCTCACTGTTTTCACAGTCTGTCACTAATTTTCCTACTTTCATCACCGAGAGTTTCAGAGAGCTTGAGGGGTCTGCAAACACCCAGAGGAAAAGGAGCCATCACAAACTGGAAGATACCCAGGCCCTTCAATGTGACTGCCTGAGCTACATCACTATGACTCTGGTACTGGGATAAGTCAAGCCCATGGCTTGACAGAAACTGGAAATTAAATACCAGCGCTTCAGGCTGTTCAGTCCAACTGTATACCATTAAGAATCAGTGGGTATTGAATCCTTTTCATATAACCACTTCATCAAATCCTCCGTGTCAATGTCTCCAAAATCGTAATTTTTGTATATCATCGGCCATTTCCCCCAGTTAATGTGAGCGTCTTGTTTTCATCTTCCTTATTTGAGTAGATGAGATTCCCTAAGTGTGGAAACAGGTCCTTCGGCCCAGCAAGTCCACACACACTCTCTGAAGAGTCACCCACACAGACCCATTCCCCTCTGACTAAAGCACATAACACTATGGGCAATTTACCATGGCCAATTCACCTAACCTGCACATCTTTGGACTGTGGGAGGAAACTGGAGCACCCGAAGGAAACCCATGCAGACACAGTGAGAATGTGCATACTTCACACAGTCACCTGAGATTATCTACACCAATTATAAGCCAATAAGCTCTGTCGCATCTCACTTCAACTCCAGTTGCTCTATCGCATCATTAATAACTCTTGAAAACTTTCTGGTAAATGAATGAGCCTATCCCCTCTCAGGACCCTCCCATCCTTCACAATGTGTGATGTTCTCTGTTGTGAGTATATTGATCACCCCCTGCCAGGTGGAGGGATAATGTGAGTTTCTGAAATAAAAAGAGAGGTTGCAGGAGGAACCCAATAGGACTGGCACCTTTTGGGAGAGAGAAATAATGTTCATGTTTAGAGATAATTTCTTACTTTATTTTGATTATTCTTTTCTCTCTGCCCTAATAGTGATGGATCCTGGAAGTTTCTGTCTCTGAGGATTGCAAGGAAGGATATACACACAAAAACATCAAACAAAGCGAATTATTTGTCTGCCTGATTTCTCACCTGGACTGACACTGCCTTTGTTAAACCTCTTTGAATATTTGAAGGCGGTTCACAGACAGGAAACGCCAAGGAAACATTTAATCAAAATCTGACATCATCAATCGATTCATCAGAAACTGAAGACAATTGGCGTTTGAGTGTTGCATCCTCAGTCATTACCAAACACTGCATAAATTTCTCCATCGTATCCTCCCTGACGAACTGTAAAAAAGTCTTAGGTGATTGTTGGTGTGTCCCATAACTGGGGGGAGGTGTGTTCCAGGTAGAGGAGGCTGGGAGCTGACAGGATGAACTGGGTTGGGGAGGAGATGGGGTTTGAGTGACAGATTTTGGGAATATTTGAACCTAGCTCAATCAGCCATTACACTCACGCCATGTGGGCTGACCGGGGGATTATTGACCAATTACTGTCTCTGTCTGTCTGTGACAGAGTGTGGGCTGGGGGTCACTTGTTCCCTTTTTGCCTTTTCTATCTCTCTCTCTCTCTCTCTCTCGCTTTCTCTTTCTCTTCACTCACCCCTATCTCTCTCCCTTTCTCGCTTTCTCTCTCACTCTCTCATTTTCCTGCTCTCTCTTCTCCACCTCTTCTTCACCTCTCTTCTCCCCCTTCTCCCTCTCTCTCCTCCCCCTCTCTCTTCTCTCTGACATCTCTCTTCTCTCTCCCCTCTCTCTTCTCTCTTCCCTCACTTTTCTCTCTCCCCTCTCTCCTCTCTCTCCCCCATTCTCTCTTCATCTCTCTCTCTCTCGTTAGGGTCGCATTGTGGCTCAGTGCTTACCACTGCTGCCTCACAGTGCCAGGGACCCTGTTCAAATCCTGCCCCAGGCGACTGTCTATGTGGAGGGTGCACATTCTCCCCAGTATCTGCATGGGTTTCCTTACCTGGTCCAATGGTGTGCAGGTCAGGGTGTACTGGTCATTGCGGAGTTGCCCATAGGGTTAAGTGAACTGTTCAGATGGAGAATGATATGGATGGGTTACTCTCCTATCCATCTTCCCATCCATCTCATTCCCCCAGTCTCCTACTCCCCTCTCCTCTGCCACCTTGCCCTCACTCTTCTTCCTGATTCTCTCCTCACTTGTCTCCCCCACTTTCACTGTCCTACCCATCTGCCCTTCTGTCTTTCAGCCAATCTCCTCATCCCCACCTCCAACCGCTCTGACCTCCCGAACTATCCTCGCCACCTCCTACCGCTCCCGCCCCTCCTGCTGTCTACTACCTCTCTCAATGCCACCACCTCGGCCCCCCTCACCTCTTCTCTCCACGGTAACCTCCACCCCTGCTCTCCGCCTCCTCACCATCACACCTCACCCACTCTCCGCCTCCCCCTCTCTGACACCATCCTTTGCCCCTGCTGCTCTCTGCCTCATCCTCCTCCCTCTCTCTCTCTGCCCCTCCCTCCTCCCATGTACACTCCTCCACCTCTCTCGCTCTCGCTATTCCGCCATTATCTTCTGCCCCCTCTCTTCTCCCCCTCTCTCTCTTCCCCTCTCTCTCCTCCCCCTCTCCGTCCTCCCCCTCTCCGTCCTCCCCTCTCACCTCCCATTCCCTCCCCTCTCTCTCCTCCCCTCTATCTCCACACTCCTGTCCCTGCTCCACCTAACCACCCAACCACCCTTCTCTCTCTTCCCCCTCTCCGTCCTCCCCTCTCTCCTCTCGTCTCTCTCCTCCCCTCTCTCTCCTCCCCTGTCTGCCCCTCTCTCTCCACCCTCTCTTTGTTCCCCCTCTCTCTTCCCCTTCTTCCTCCTATCCCTCTCTCTCCTCCTCTCACCTCTCTCCTCTCTTCTCCCCTTCCCTCTCTCTTCTCCCCTCCCCTCTCTCCTCATCCCCTCTCCCCCACTCCTGCCTCTCTCCTCTCTTCTCTCTCCTCTCCCCTCTTCCCTCTTCCCTCTCTCCTCTTCCCTCTCCTCACTACTCTGCCCTCTCACTCATCACCACTGTCTCCTCTCCCCTCTCCCACTTCCCCTCCTCCCTCCTCTCCCCTGTCCCCTCGCCCCTCTCTCCTCTCCCCTCTCTCTTCTCCCCTCTTCCCTCTCTCCTCATTCCCTCTCCCCTCTCCTCATACCCTCTCCCCTCTCCTCCTCCCTCTCTCCTCTCTCTTCTCCCCTCTTGCCCCTTCCCTCTCTCCTCTTCCCTCTCCTCTCACTCCTCACTACTCTCTACTCTCAGTCCTCGTCACTATCTCCTCTCCCCTCTCTGCCCCCTCCTCTCTCCTCTCCCCTCTCATCTTTCCCGTCTGCTCTCCTTTCTACCCTCTCCCGCTCACCTCTCCATTATCTCCTCTACCCTCTCCCCCTCCTCACACTCCTCACTACTTACTCCTCTCTCTCCTCACCACTGTCTCCTCTCCCCTCTTCCCTCTTTCCTCTCTCCTCTCCCTTCTCTCCTCTCCACTCTCCCCTCTCCACCCTTCCTTCTCTCCTCTCCCCTCTTCCCTCTCTCCTCTCTACTCCCCCATCTATCTCATTTCCTGTCTCACCTCTCCCCTCTCCTCTCCTTTCTCCCCTCTTCCGCTCACCACTCCACTCTCCCGTCTCCTCTCTCTCCTCATCCCCTCTCTCCTTGTCCCCTCTTCTCACCCCTTCTCTTCTTCCACCCTCTCCTTTCTTCACCTCCTCTCCTCTCCCCCTTCCCTGCCCTCTACTCCCCCTCTTCTCCACACTCACTTCTTCCCCTCTCCCATCCCCCATCTTCTTCACCACTTCTCCCAAACTCCTTCCCTACCCCCTATGTTCTCCCCTCGTATCCTCTCCTCCCACTTGTCCTCCCGTCTACTTTCCCATCTCTCCTGCCCCCTCCTCCCAGGCTCTCGTCCCTGTCTCTGCCCCCCCTTCCCTCCTCACCTTCTCCCCTCCTTCCACGACTTCCACCTCTCCTCCCCACTCTCTCCTGCCCTCACCTCCCACCATCCTCCCATCTTCCTCATGTTCACTGCTCTCCTCCCCAATCCTCCACACATCCCACATCCCTCATGTCCCTCTCTCCTCCACCTCCCATTCCAATCTCTACACCCCTCTCCTACTCCACCCCAAACTACCCCTTCCCTCACAACACAAATTCCCCCTACATCATCGCCTCCTCCCCTCTCTCCTTCCCCCTCTCTCCTACCCCTCTCCTCCCCATCACTCGTCCCTAACTTCATTAGCTGTCTCCACCCCCTCCTACACCTTCCACTTGCTCCACACCTCGACTCCACTCCTTCATTCCTCTCCCTCTGTCCTACAACCCCCCTCCCCTACAACGTCCACCCCTCTAATCCCCTCACGCCATCCACCCCATGTTCTCCTTTTCTCCCTCCTACCCAACTCCTCCTACCCTCTTCTCCCATCTCTCCTCCTACTCTGGCCCACCGTTCCCAGCTCTCTCCTACCCCCCTCTCCTACAGCCCTCTCTCCAGCCCTTCTTTCCTCTGCCCTGCTTTTTTCCCCAATCCCCTTATCCCTCCTGCACCCCGTCTTCTCCCCCTCTCTGCTGCCCCCCCCCCCCCCCTTCCCTCCACACTCTCCCTCCCCATCTCTCACATTGAAAGATGAGGCATACAAAGTGGTCAAAAACACCATGAAACAGGAAGATTGGGAAAGCGTTAAAGGTCAAAAGAAAGCCACAAAAAGAGCGATAAATAACCGTAAGACAGCACAGAAAAGATGCATCACAGAATTTAATGACAGATAGCAGAAGTTTCAATGAAAACCTTAAATGAAAAAAAGTGGCTAAGGTAAATGTTGGTCCTTCAGAGGATGAGAAGGGGCATTTAGTTATGGGATGAGATGAAACAACTGAGGCACTGACCATGTATTTTGTATCGGTCTTCACAGTGGAGGGCACTAATAACATGCCAGTGATTGACAAAGAATTGGAGTCGGTGAGGACCTGGAAACAAGCATTATTATGTAATGCTACTGTTGGGCAATCTCATGGAGCTAAGGATAGACAAGTCTCCTGGTCCTGGTGTAATAGATCCCAGGGTGCTAACAGAGACAGCGGGGGATAGAACAGGTGCACGGTCAGTAATTGTCCCAATTTGCTGGACTCTCTGGCAGTTCCAGCAGATTGGAATACAGTAAATGTGGTGCCACTGTTTAAAAAAGAAGGTAATCAAAAGATGGAGAATTAGAGATCAGTCAGCTTAACGTCTGTAGTGGGGAAAATGCTTGAGTCTCTTATCAAGGTAAAAAGAGCAAGGCATTGCTGGATCACCAAGTGAATACCTTCCCACACATGGAACAGCTGAATGATTTCTCCTTCATGTGAACAGGGTGATGTTAAATAGAGACCATTGAATTTAAGACATTTACAGATCTTAAAGTTTTTTTTCCCCACAGTCATGGGAAAGGTCTCTTGTCAGTGTAAAGCCACTGGTGTGACATGAAGCTGGATGACAAAATAAATCTCTTCCCACACATAGAGATGGTGAATGGTCTCTCCCCGGAATGTCTGTGTCGATGAGTCTCCAGCTGGTCTGGGAATTTGCAATTCTTCTCACCATCCAAACATTTCCATGGTGCTGATCTCCTCACATATCACCAAGTTGGATGATCCGGTGAATCCTTTCCCATAAACACAACATATTTATGGCTTCTCTGTCTGTGAATATTTTACATTGTTAATTGGATAATGTTAAATAATTTCTGCAGTCAATTCACTGGAACACTCACACTCGTGTGTGTGTGTGTGTGTGTGTGTGTGTGCGTGTGTGTGTTGTCTGTGTTGGTGCTTTACCACACACAATACTTTTTGAAACCTTTGCTCACTGACATACCAGACAATCATGTTCCCTTCATGTCCAAATGAATTTAGTGACTCTTTAGTGGATCTTTATATCATGTTTGATTTGTCTCATTGACTTTCACTTCTTCCAAACTATTTCTCTGTGAAATTATTTTCAAATATTATCGCGGTCCATTCAGTGTAAAATCTCAGATCAAACAAGTCCAATTTCAGAAAGACATCCTTTCTCTATTCCACACCTCCTCCCAAACAAATGTTCCAGTCATCTCGAAAGATGCAAAAAGTACCATTAAATGCGAAAGGGAACCTGAGATATTGTGCATCCTGAGGTGCAAACCTAATGTAGAATGTACATCGCCAACTGGTGGGGTAGCAGAACCGTCTTCACAGAAGGATGTTACACAAGAGATGATCCCCTTTGCTGCTACTGGACATCAATGGTGATGGAAGGCAATGGTGAAGATTGCTGACAATCAAAATGCTGCTTTGTCCCAGATGTTGGCAAGTTTAGATTACTTACACTGTGGAAACAGGCCTTCAGCCCAACAAGTCCACACTGACCAACCGCAGCACAACGCACTCAGGCACACACCCCCCTCCACCTAACACTACGGGCAATTTAGCATGGTCAGTTCACCTAACCTGCACATATTTGGATTGTGGGAGGAAACCAACGCAGACACAGGGAGAGTGCGCAAACTCCAAACAGAGCGTCACCTGAGGCAGGAATTGAACCTGGGTCTCTGGCGCTGTAAGGCAGCAGTGCTAACCACTGTACCAAAGTGCCACTTCTTGCATTGTTGAAGCATCGTTCAACCATGCAAGTGGAGAGGATTCCGTATCACATCTAACTTGCATCTTGTAAGCTGGGGAGTCAGGAGGTGAGTTGAGTGCTGCAAGACTTTTTGCCTCTACCCTGATCCTGTATAAACAGTTGTATGGTCAGTCCTGTACAGTTCCTCATAAATATTACACCCCGGAATGCTGCTCATGGAGGATTCAGAATGATATTGCTGTTGAATGTCAACAAGGGATACTCAGAGTTTCTCTTCTTGAAGACGGTCTTTGCCAGGCACGGATGTGATACAGCTGTTACTTGCCACTTGTGCAGATTTTAAATGCAGGCCAGGTCTTGCTACATGAGGGTATGCGATTTTTGAGAACATTTTTAGCTTAGGTTGAGGTTCAGGTTGTTCTCAATCAGAACAAGCCAACCAGCTCAGCGAGCAAACTTGCAATCTGAATATATGGATACGCACGACATCAGTATTGAAAATTATGCCGAATACTGTCCAATCGTCAACCAACATCCCTACTTCTGAAGGGAAAGAGACTGGCGAAGCAGTTGAAGATGGTTGGGCCAAAGACTCGACCCTGAGGAACTCCCCTCTAACTAAGAAGGCCTGGATTCTCAAGCCCCCACCTGCTTCACAAGTGGGATATGACACGTCTGAACAGGTTGGTTAAAAATGTCACCTGCAGGAAAATCCAGAGATTCAGGGAGACTGCTGTTTGTTTCAAAGATCACCTGAGGGTGAAGCTGTTATAAAGCTATCGCTGAGGACACTGCAGCACCAGGGTAATGGGTTCTGAAGAAGATGCACACAGGACTGGAAAGGTTCATTCTGTATCTGCGTCCACATTTCCTGCCAGACCCTTCTGGCCTCCTCCAGCACTGTCTGATTGACTCTCAGATTTTCAGCAACTGCATGAGTCCCCCTCAGGACCCGCCAGGCACTGTGACGTCACGGAACGTCTGCGCATGCGTCCTGATCCCCGGCCTAGAAAGCAGCTGCTCACCTTGGAACCGCGATACATTTAACCGCAAGTTTATTTTCAAGGTGCTCACTTCTCGCTGAAAGGGTTTATGAACGCTTTCCAGGTCCTGCAGCCTTACCATGTGCAAAAGCGCATCTCTTTCCATTTCCAACGGAGATAAAGTCGGTACTGCCAATATGCTGTTCTCGCCTTTCGTGAGTATAGATGGCTTTTACCACCGCGGCGCATACTGGGTATCTATACCCGCCATTGAATTCAGTTATTTCAGTACATTGATTCTGTTCATGAATAACTTTTTTCCTGGTATTCCAACCTTTTGTTTTCCAAATAATCTTTGGAAGAACAAAATTGGCGGTTAGAAAAATATCTTAAAATGGGATGAATCTATCAAAACTCTCAATCGTCTCTACAACATAACCTTGTCATTAAAGTACGAGATCTCTCAAATCATTTTGTAAATTCCCGTCCTGAGTTGATGGTGGTGGATTTTGGAAACTCCTTTAACAGGTGGATGTTTAGCACTCAAATCAAGAGATATGTTTGTTCATTCTCAATGTGCCTCAACATGTGTCTTTTGTCATTTCATTTTGCAGAGAAATGGAAGTAATGAAAACTGATTCCAGTTCTGTGCTATCCTCTCAGCTACAAGGTACAACCAGAGAGTTTACATTGAAGGATGATGAAATTGGTTCAGAGGTGAATATTATTGAGCATTCATCTATAATTCAATACTGAACTTGTTTTGCTGTGGTTCATTGGTCAGGCCCTGCTGTGATCCCTTTACTGTGGATCTGAATCCATGTCCATGCATTGCTCTGTTTCATCCTTGTCCTCCATGACAATCTCTTTTCCATTGTCCAACCTGTGCCAACTTTAATAATGTGATTTTAACCCGATGAGATAGTTTATTGTTATTCCTTCCAGTCATGTTCAAATGAGGGTTTTATCACTGAATGTCCCTAAGCTATGTGCTGTTAATTTATTCCACTCGTATATGTGGCCTCCCTCACAAACGTCACTCAGACTTTCCTATGCTCCTGCTTGCTTTTATTCTTCATGCTCCCTCTAACACACTGTATTCCCTTGCCTGTTCTTACCACCCCACCTCGCCTTTCCTGTCCTTACCTCCCCCACAGCCCATTTCTCTCTCTTTCATCTCTGAGAGGCCCGAGTCTTTTCTCGGTCCAGATCCTTCCTTGATGCAAATTTTTTAAAGAGTTACATAGAACATGAAACAATGCAGCACAGGAACGGGCTCACGAAGTTTTGTTGAACATGCCGAACCAAAACCCTTTGTGCAGTCAGCCTGAAATCAAACGGTTGTTAGCCTGACAGTAAGTCGGGATCATACTGGACTATATTATAAAGGATATGACAATAAATGATATTTGAACGCTTAGAAACAATAGGAGACACATGGTTGTATCGAAGCAGAATATTTTTAAATCTGTTGGATTCTGTATTTTTTTGTGATTATAAGTGGCAGAATAGATAAGTGTTTAGGAGGCTATTGGTGGTGGGGGATATATGAAATTTCAGAGGCATTTTGACAAGTGTCAACAGGGGCTAAAGTATAGTGAGGGAGAGTATAGGGCCTCTGACAGGTTAATGAGGCCGTCTGTGTGCAATCACAGTTGATGGTAGATATCTAAAAAAAAGGTGTTAGGATTTATTGTGGGGAATCCAGGAGAAAAAGGAGCAAAAGGAGCTCTCTGTCAGCCCAACGCCCCGCCCACCCCCTTCCCACGGCCATCCTGTGACCCAAGTTTAACAGAGTCTGTGGAAGGTCACATCGGTCTGTACGGTCACCGACAGACTCCCCCTACGAGCAGGAGAGAGTCAGCCTCGTCTGTGAGCCATCACCAATGCGATGATGAGAGAGGAAAGTTGAATATCCTCTCAATTATCCCAGTGCCTTTGTTACAAATTCAAATATTTCCCTGTTAATGTAGTTTCTCACAATGTAATTCTGTAAAGGAGCCTTAACACTGCCCTTCCACTTCTTTGTTCTGATCCTTATTACCCATAATTTGGTCTATGACTGATTGATAATCTAAGGCCACAATATTTCCGTCATCATCCCACTTTTATCCCTAACGATGAGAGATCCCCATCCTGCTTCCCATTCTGCCTGACTTTCCACAATGTTGTGTAGCTGTGAATATTAATGCCCCACCTGCTTGTTCACCCTGTGACCATGTCTCCCTGATGGTGATTAGATAGAAATCACAAGTCACACGTGCATATCCCTTATTGCAAATACTTCGTGCATTCAAATTCGGAAACAGTAATTTACTTTTTATCACAATTTCCTGCCACAAACATATTTGCTGATGTACAAGTTTAGTTAACCTCACTTCCTTCCTGTTTCTTTCTGTTTCGCCTCAGCCACATCCCCATGTTTCAATATTTCAACATTTCCCCATGGAATTGGGATTTCCTTTCAGCTGAGCCCTGTCCCTCATCAAATGTGTCAGTTTCAAGCACGCTGCATAATCCTGGTCATATGATTAACCCGGGCACTGGCTCCACCAATGTACCATCCCAATAAAGTAGCTGACTTCTTCCTGAGAACTGGTAGCAGTGCCCACTGCATGAGACCCACTTCTTCCGACACCATTGTTTGATTCTGAAAATCTGCTGCACTCTGGTGATATCACTCAATATATCTCCATATGGTATCCCTTACTGTGTGGGTCTAATTTCTGCCTCCAGCAGCACCTCTCACTCCTGCATTTGGTCTGAGATTCTGAACCAACAGAATTCTCCACTCCAGAGAGATGCAGCAGCACAGGCCAGGGATGGAGACTGGGATTTTCCAGGTCTCTGTTGGACTCACTGCAATTAGACTGACTCACTGCTTCAGTCTAATTTCCCATTCTGTCTGTTTCTCTGTCACCTGTATGTAATCAAGATGTTCTCCGACTTGGCCGAATTCCTAATTCGCGTCCATTACAACATTGAAGTCAATTGGTCAGCCAGAGAGAGATGGAGAGTGAGATTTGGAGCCTTCAGTGAATACTCACAGTACACAGCACAGGGAGGGGTTAGTGGTCTTCTGTATTCAAACCCGGAAGACAGGACATAGATACAGAGCTGGGCAACGAACGTCAACATTCTAGGCTTAATTCCCAACAACGTGTGAGAGTCCTGCTCTCACCCCTGCCGTATTGGTCCTCACTGTGACAGCACAAAGGATCCCAGGAATCAATCCAGGCCCATGCCCTATTAGTGATCTCTGTAATATCCTCCAGTCCCAATAATCCTTCCTCTGTTTGGAATCTCCTCTAATCCACACAATGCTTTCTGTCTCAGTCAGGTTTTCGAATCTCTAACACACTAATCCCTAAGTTTTTCCAGTAGATACTAAATTCATTCATCCCTGTAAACCCTGACAGTGTTGTTTATCCTTGTAAGCTCTCTTTCCAACACCACCCTCCAGGTCAATGTATTTGTCTTTAAGTTCTTCATCTCTCCCAATCTGTGCAAACTTCTCCAGCTCCTACAATCCTTCTTTAGCTGTGAAAAATTGTAATCTCCTTATCCTTCTCCAATTCTTCGATCTTAGTCTATTTAAACTTCACCCTCAACCGTGCCACCCCACAAACCCTCCCTACCAACGGAACCTCTTTCAGTTTGTGCAACCAACCCCATCTGTGTAACTGTCTCCAACCCAGCAACCTGGCATTCTCCATTGTCTTCCTATCTACGTCGCCTCCAGAGCCTAGAAGCCTTCTTATAATCTTTAAACGTCTTCAGTCACTACAAACTTCCATATTTCTGTTAGTATATACAATCCTCTTCTCCCTGAAACACCGTGAAACTATAGACCGGTGAGCCTAACGTCAGTGGAGGGCAAGTTGTTGTCGGGAATTCTGAGGGACAGGTTGCACATGTATTTGGAATGGCAAGGACTGATTCGGAATAGTCAACATGGCTTTGCGCGTGGGAAATCATATGTCGCAAATTGGTTGAGTTTTTTGAGGAAGTAACAAAGAGGATTGATGAGGGCAGAGCGGCAGATGTGATCTATATGGATTTCAATAAGGCGTTCGACAAGGTTCCCCATGGTAGATTGAGCAAGGTTCGATCTCCTTGAATAGAGGGAGGAGTAGCCATTTAGTTACAGAACTGGCTCAAAGGCAGAAGGCAGAGGGTGGTGGTGAAAGATAGTTTTTCAGACTGGAGGCCTGTGACCAGTGGAGTACCACATGAATTAGTGCTGGGTCCTCGACGTTTTGTCATTTACATAAATGATTTGAATGCAAGCATCAGAAGTACCGTTAGTAAGTTTGCAAATGACACCAAAATTTGAGGTGTAGTGGACAGTGAAGAGGGTTACCTCAGATTACAACAGGACCTGGACCAGATGGGCCAATGGGCTGAGAAGTGGCAGATGGAGTTTAATTCAGATAAACGCGAGGTGATGCATTTTGGGAAAGCAAATCTTAGCAGGACTTATACACTTAATGGTATGGTCTCATGAAGTGTTTCTGAACAAAGAGACCTTGGATAGCAGGTTCATAGCTCCTTGAAAGTGCAGTCGCAGGTAGGTAGGATGGTGAAGAAGGCGCTTGGTATGCTTTCGTCTATTGGTTAAAGTATTGAGGACAGAATTTGTGAGGTCATGTTGTGGCTGTACTGGACATTGGTTAGGCCACTGTTGTAATATTGCGTGCAATTCTGATCTTCTTCCTGTCGGACATATGTTGTAAAATTTGAAAGGGTTCAGAAAAGATCTACAAGGATGTTGCCAGGGTTGGAGGATTTGAGCCATAGTCTGAGGCTGAACAGGATGGGGCTGTGAGAGGTTATCTTATAGAGGTTTACAAAACCATGAGGGGTATGGACAGGGTAAATTGACGAAGTCTTTTCCCTGGGGTTGGTGAGTCCAGAACTAGAGGGCATAGGTTAACGTTGAGAGGGAATAGATATAAAAGAGACCTAACGGGCAACCTTTTCACAAAGAGGGTGGTATGTGTGTGGAATGAGTGGCCATAGCAAGTGATGGAGGCTAGTATAATTGCAATATTTAAGAGGCATTTGAAAGGGTAAATGGATTAGTGGGGTTTGGAGGGATATGGGCAGGTGCTGGCAGGTGGGACTAGATTTGGTTGGAGTATCTGTTCGGCATGGAGGGGTTGGACCGAAGAGTTTGCTTCCATTCTGTACATCTCTATGACTATGCCTCTATGACCTTCCGTCTGTACCTATCTGTCTGCCTGCCTGTATACTAAATCCATCCCTATCCCTGTCTCCAGAATCTAATCCAGCTCCCTCTCTCTCTGAAAAGTCCTCCAATTCCCAAACCCCTTTGTCCTACTGACATTCTTGACCAGATGTAACTCTGTTTATCTCTAACATCTTCAAGCCCCTGTAAGCCTCCCTACCTCTGTAACCTGTACCCATCTGGTCAACCCCCACTACTGAGGTGTGACTCCCTACATTCGCCATAAGGCAGATGGAGTCAGAGTGAACAGATATGATGGAACTGTCATTCCAGAGATTTGGCTGCAGAATGACCATCACAAGGAAGTGAATACTGAAGGGTTTTTGGGATCGAGAACAGGCTAGGCAAAAAAAAAACCAACAAGTTGAGAAGAAAGAATGAGATAAATGCATTAATGAGACATTCATGTGAACTGAAGATCAAAATTTGGAGTCTTATTTGAGTGGAGCTGAGAAAAAGCAAACAGCAGCAACCGTCAGCAGGAATTCTTTTCTAGGAACCACCCAGTGATGGCAATGTCAATATGGTTACAGTCAGGACACTGAATGTAGTTGTAGCAAGGGCAGTACAGTAACTGGGTGGAAAATGGTCTCCATCCTGACTGGATAACTAATGAGTATCAGCGCTGTAATGTATGGAATCCTAGATTGTATACAAGATGGTTTTCTATAACATCACATTAAGGATTGTATGGAGTTTGCACATTCTCCCCGTGTCTGCGTGGGTTTCTTCCAGGTGCTCCGGTTTCCTTCCACAGTCCAAAAATATACAGGTTAGGTGAATTGCCCGTACAGTTTGGTTAAGTGATAAATGTAGGGGAATGGGTCTGGGTGGGTTGCACTTGGGCGTGTTGATATAAACTTGTTGTGCTGAAGGGGCTGTTTCCACACTGTAAGTAATCTAATCTAAACTAATCTAAACTCCAGGAAAGGATCCATCAAGAAAATTATGGTTGATAGTCAAAATGTGACCATCTATTGGAGGTCAAATGCTGTGTAATAATTAATATCTAATAATCCCATTATACAGGAGTGTTGTGAGCAGAGACCCATAATGTTATGCAGGACATATTGAGTTTGAGTTCAGACCATGAGATGGAGGAGCGGAATTAGGCCCATTGAGTATGCTCTGTCCTTCAGTCAGATCATGGTTGATCTAATGACCCTTTACTCTATTTACCTGCCTTTTCCACAAACCCTTGCTTCCCTGATTAATTAAAATCTGACAAAGTCTGTTGTAAATATTCTTAATGACCCAGCCTCGACAGCCCCCTGCAGTCAGGAATTCCCACAGAGTCACTATGGGTGAGGCCTTGCTGGGATGTTCTGCACTCTGGTTACTCATTCACATACACCTGAAACGAAAGGAAGTGACAGATAATTATTGCAGATCACATGAAAATTGGTGGAGTTGGGGGTTAATGAGCAAGGAGATCCAATGTTGCAGGAGGTTACAGATCAGTTGGAACGACGTGCAGAGAAATGTAATCTGGACATGTGTGAGGTCGTGTCAAGTTCAAGAAGAAAGCTAGGATACTGAGTGATATTGATATACAGAAGGATATTGGTGCAACTCAGTAACTCCCTCAAAATGGCAACAAAAGTGTTTCAGATGGGAAAGAAAGCAAATGGAACACTGGCTTTCATCGGCCACAACGTTGTATAAAGTGGTTTGCATCTGATGTTGTAATTGCATAAAATGTTTGTTTGGCCACATTTGGAGTACTGTGTGCACTTCTCATCTCCACACAATAGTAAGGATGGGGAGGCTTTTCAGAGGGTGGAAAAGGGGTTTATCAGCACGTTGCCTGTGTTAGGTTTTTGAAGGGAGTGTTAGGTATAAGATGAAATAAAACAAAGTTGGATTGCTTTGTGAGAATATCAGAAGCTGACAGGTGACCAGGTACAGGAAAATAAAATTATGGCAGGGACAGATCATGTGGATAGTCAGAGTTTCTTTTCCAATGTGTAAATTTCAAATAGTAGCGCACCTAGGCATAAGGTGAGAAAGAGCAAGTTTAAACAAGTTGTGTGAGGCACGTTTTCTTTAACGTAGAGAGTGGAAGTTACTGAGGGAGATCGGAGAAGCTGAAATATGAGCAAAGCATTGAAGTGGCATTTGGACAGAAACATGAGCAGGCAGAGAATATAGGGATATGGACTATGTGCAGGTAGATGTGACTAGTTTGGAATAACATCATGGACAGCACAGCCATGGTGGGCCGAAGGGCCTATTACAGTGCTCGACTGATCTGCTTTCTAACTTCCCGGCATCTAACCTGTCAAAGCACCCCAGAGTCTTGAATGTTTCATTCAATTTCTCTCTCAACTTTTCTGAATGTCAATGGGTTCAACCTCAAACTTCTCCACCTCTTCTCATTAGAAAATCCCTCCATTTGTAGGATCAGCTGAGTGACCCTTCTATGGCCTGTCTCCAATGTGACAATGTCGTTCCTTAGGGCACAAAGACTGCTCATAATATTCTAGGTGTGGTCTGACTTGTACCTTACACTTGATCTCCCTCTTTTTAGACACCATTCACTTTGTAAGAAATACCAGCATTTGATTTGCCTTCTCTATTACCTGCTAACTCTATGAGCTACCTTTTTCATATTAATAAACAGGAATTCCCACAAACCGTTTTGTTGCCAGTCTGAAACCAATTACTGTTAGCCTGATAGTATGGAATTGCACTTAGGCGTCCTCAAGAAGATCATGACTGAAATGTCTCTTGCTACTTGGATGCTACCTTATCTGCTGTGCTTCTCCCGCGCCATGTTTTCCCAACAACAGTCCCAGGCAAGAAGGGATTATCCATCATGTTTCTTACTTCTGTCTTGTAAAGTAATAAACAATAGATGGGGAAAGAACCCAAAGAAAGAGAAGAACAGTTGGACAAAGGAGTGGATAACGATCTGGTTCAGAGAGTGAATAGCTGTTAATGTAGACATGCTGGTCACTGAACATAGGTGGAGTGTAATGTCAGGTTATCTGACAGATAGACTTCAGGGAATAAAGAAGTGTGTTACTCGCTGTAGAAATCCCGGACTCTGACCTGCTGTTGTGGCCACAGCGTTAATTTGACTGGTGCAGGTAGTTTCTCAGAGAGACTGGAAATTTTACAGCACTAAAAGAGGTCTTTTGGCACATCTCACCAATGTCAGGCATCAACCATCTATTCACTCCCATCCCATTTTCCAGAACTTGTTCTGTAGCCTTATGTGCTGTGGTGCTTCAAGTGGATATTGAAATATATGATTTAATTTCACCAGCTCCAATGAAATGCCATCACCAAACACATATTCCAATTGCATCCCTTGTCCGCCTTCTGCAGAGACCATTCCCTCTGGGAAATACTGTGCGTTCTGCCTTCACTCCCAAAACTTCACCCAAAAACCCCATGAAATCTTGCCCTGCAATCACTGAAGATGTGACCTATGCATACGTACACAGCAGATCAGAACGAGGAGCAGGGGCCCTTCGAGCCTGATCCACCATTTAATAAGCTCATGGCTGATCTTTTCATGAACTCAGATCCACTTACACGTCCTTTCACTGTATCCCTTCCTTCCTTTATTGTTAAAGAAAATCTTAGCTTTAAAAACGTTTACTGAATTAGTGTTAACTACTTCACTGGTCAAAGAATTCCACAGATTAACAATCCTCTGGGAGAAGAAGTTCCTTCTCAATTCAGTGCTGAATCTTCTCCCTCTAATCTTGAGGCTACTCGCTCTTGTCTAAGTTTCACCTGCTAGTGCAAACACCTCTCCCCTTATGTACTGAATTCACACTGTGACCCAAATGTCTCAAAAAGTATACTCAGTCTTCATTTCAGTGTGCCAAAGGCACGCTGCCAGTGTGGTCTAAGAATTCATTTTCTGACATAGATCTAGGCAGAGATGCGTTTTCACTGTAGAGATCTACACCCCTTTAGACAATTGTCATCAGTAAGAGTTCCACGCTGAATCAGTATTTGTAACATGGAGAAAAACAAATCACAGTATGATGTTTGAGCTGAGTGTTGTTTATTTATCATTTTAAATATTGTTTCAAAATTTGCAGTGCTTATCTTTAAAAGCTTGTTTTTTAAAGTGGTAACAGTTGGAGTGGTAACAGGTTGACGGGTGACATTATGGAAGTTAATAAAATCATGAGAGGCATTATAGGGTGAATAGCCAAGGTCTTTTTCGACAGGATAGGAGACTTAAAACACAGAGGATATGGCTTTAAGCTGAAATGGGGAAGATTTAAAATGGACGATGGGGCAACATTTTCTCACAGAGGTTGATCTGTGTATGGAATGTGCTGCCAGAGGAAGAGTGGTAGAAGCAAGTGCAGCTCCAACATTTCAAAGACATTTGGGCAAACATATGAGTGGGAAACATTTAGAGGCATGTGGACCAAATGCAATCAGATGGGACTATTGTAGCTTGAAAAACCTGGCCAGCATGGGCAGGTTTGAGCAAAGGGTCTGTTTGCATGCGATATGACTGTATGAATCTAGAAAGCGGTGAAAACGGAAGAAAAGATTTGACGTAAGCAAATTGGCAGGAAAGGTAATAACAAGCATCATAAATTTTCTTGTGTATATAAAACCAGTTCAAGATGGGTGTGTGAGCTTTGATAGAAATGAAGTGAGGAAGGTATGTTGAGCACATTTGGAGAGTTGACTGGGAAATTGGCTCAAGGGGACAGGCAGATAAGTTACACCAGCATTTTACATCATTCCTCACAGGCGACGGCACTGTAAGTATATCAACGATACAGGCAAATTGATAATAGGAAGGAAATTTTTGAACCATGCCTAACGAAAGGAACAAGGTTTCTAAAAAGCAGATAAGAGTAAGGGTAGACAGGTCAAAAGCAATTCTGAGTTGGTTTTAAAAGAAGTAGTAACAGCCTTGGAATTATTGCTCCCCCTCTATCAGATGTTAGTTCTGCTGTTTGTTTAAGTAAGCAGTAAGTGCAGTAGCTGTAATGTGTTGTCATCAGGTTTTCTTACACAAGGTTCTAACCCTGGCAAGTTCACCCACGCTCGTCACTGAGCCGTAGATCAGCTTCATGGTAATGGTAGATTGCGGGATTATCCTGGGGAAAAAGTTACAGATTGTGGTTGAATATAATTCTACTGCTGCTGCTGCTGTTATGATTTCAGCATCACATGACTGCCCAGTTTGAGCTGCAATATCTGCAATACAATTCTGCTGACTGTCCCCATTTCATACCGGGACCCGTTCACCTGTCACCCCTATACACAGTGACTCACCCTGGTTTCTAATATAGGAACACGTCTTTTTTGTCATCCTGTTAGGATCTCTTAATGATGTCATGATGCAATTTATCACATTCCCCAATACCATGTAACGTTTTCATCTGAATCGTTTCCCCTCCAGTAATGTCATCCTCTGTTTAAAGTGATTGTGTTTCCCTCTGTTTCTCTCCATGACCATGATTAAGAGCTTTATAGTGTCAGAGATGCCACCCTTATGTAATTTCAGAACAAATGAATTTGTGCACCTTGCGTTATTGTTCACTTCCCGATGTGTGGCGCTCCATGTTGGAAAGGGCGTGTGCGCAGCTTTGAGAAATATATTTGAAATACTGAACAAGTCTGGCAGGATCTGTGGAGTGGAAGCAGAGTTAATCGTTCGGCGCCTGAGATTGTTCGTCAAAGCTCCCAGTTTCTGCAACAATTTTTATTTTTGTTTCAGATTTCATGTATCCAATGATAATTGCTATATTGAAAATGTGTTCTGTGATTTTTCATTTTTGAAGAAACTCAGTGTGTCTGGCAACATCTGTAGAGACAGAGAAACAATGTTAATGTTTCAAGTTCAGTGTAAAACTTCTTCAGAAGTGTGAAGGCTTGGAAAGTTAGCATTTTAGTACCTTGGCAGAGGTGGGAAAGAGTGTTTGGTGGCCCAGTGCAAAAGCCAAATGGGCTTTAAATTGTGGTGAAAGAGACACAGATGTAAAGTGTGTGTAAATTAATGTGTAAATATTAGAAAACAAAACACAGTCGTAGGAAGCCCAGGAGGGAGACTGTATGAAAATGGAGAAAAGCCATAATGGGGTCAGGCTGTGAAGTTATGGAATTGAATATTAACTCCCACAGGCTGCAACATACTAAGGTTTAAAGTGCGGTGTTACTTGAGCTTGGGTTGTACTTCATTGGAACATTGCAGCAACCTGCATTTTCTTAGAATCCCTACAGTGTGGAAACAGGCACATACTGATCCTCTAAAGTGTATGCAAACCAAACGCATTCTCTACACCTATGGTACATTGACCCTAGATTATTGCACTTTACCACCACACCTCTGAACACCAAGGGCAACTTAGCATGGCCAGTTCACCTAATCTGCACAACCTTGAACTGTGGGAGGAAACTGGAGCAACCAGAGGAAATCCACGCAGACACGGAGAGAATGTGCAAACTCCATGCAGGCAGTCACCCGAAGCTGTAATCGAACCCAGGTCCCTGTTGCTATGAGGCAGCAGTGCGAACCACTGACCAAACTTGCCACCCAGGACCGAGGTATTATACGGCCACAAGGCTATATGTGCAGAAATGAAGCCATTCGGTCCATCGACCCTGCTCTACCATTCGATAATGACTGATGGTTTTTCAACCTCATTTCCCTGCTATCTCTCCATAACCTTTGATCGCCTTGGCAATCAAGAACTTATCTGTCTCTGTTTTAAATACACTCAACGATCTTTTTTCCACAGCCTTCGGTGGTAACGAATTCCACAGTTTCACCACACTCTAGCTAAAGATGTTCCATCTTATCTCCATTCGAAAGGGTCTTCCCTTTGCCCTAAGCCTGTCCCCTCAGGTCGTTGTCTCTCCTGCCAGTGCAAACGTCCTCCCAATGCCTTCTGTGTCCAGGCTGTTCAGTATTCTGTCAGTTTCAATCAAAAACCCCTCATCCTTCTTATCTCCATCGACTATAAACTCAGAGTCATCAAACATTCCTCTTTTGTTAAGATTTTCATTTCTGGGATCATTCTCGTGAACCACCTCTCGATACGCACCAATGCCAATACATCCTTCCTGAGGTATGAGGCACAAAATACTGAAAATGCGGTCTGACCAGAGCGGTTGAAAGCCTTAGAATCCCCACCTTTATACTCTAGTCCTCTCGAGATGAATGGCAACTTGTTATTAGCCTTTTAACTACTGACTTAACCGGCAAGTTTCCCTTCGGCGAATCCTTGACTTGTAATCACAAGTCCCTTTGCAATTCAGATTTCTAAATTTTCATCCCATTTAGTAAATAGTCCTTGCCTGTATTCTTCATACCAAAGTGCATGACCTCACGCTCTCCCATATTATATTTCATCTGCAACTCTTTTTCCCTTTCTCCTAAACTGTTGAAAATCTTCACTAGGCTCCCTGCTTCCTCAATACTACCTGCCCCTCCACCTATTTTTGCATTATCTTCAAACGTAGCCAGAATGCCCTCAGTTCTGCCATCCAGATCATTAACCAATGAAGTCAAATGTTGTGGTCCCAGCACTGACCCTTGTGGAACAATGCTAGTCACTGGCTGCCATCCTGAAGGACCATTTTATCCTCACTCTGCCTCCTCATAGACAGCCAACCTTTTATCGATGTTAATACCTGACCGCTAAAACCATGAGTCCTTAATTTACTTTGCAGTCTCATGTGCAGAAACTTATCACAGGCATTTTGGAAGTCCACATTGATAACTCCCATTGTCTTTCCTTGTTACCTCCTCAAAGAGTTCCCATTAGCTTGTAAGCAAGGTAGATTATAGAAGTGGGAGGGTGGTGGTAGTTTCAAACGGTCATGGTCATTCCGAAAGAAAGAATGGAGATGTTCCTCAAAGCAGTTTTTGTGTTGTCCGTTAATGTAAAGGAGACTGCATTTTGAGCAGCAAAAACAGGAGACTGGATCGAAAGCGGGCAAGTGAAATGCTGCTCCACCTAGAAGGGCCTTGGACAGTGAGGAGGGAAGAGGTGAATGAGCAAGTGTTGCAGCTTCTGCAATCACATGGAAAGGTGTCATGGGGGGGCGGGGAAGTGTTCTAGGTGATGGAGGGTGTCACGGAGGGGATTGTCCCTGTGAAATACTGACAGTGGACGGGGTGGGGGGAAGATGTGTTTGATGGTACTGTCCAGCTGGAGGTGGTGGAAGTGGCGGAGGATGATTCTGTGAATGTGGATTCTAGTGCAGTAGGAATTGAGGAAAAGGGGATATCTATCATTGTTCTGGGAAGGAGGGGATGGAGTGAGGGTAGAAGTGAGGGAGATGGGGCAGTTACAGCTGAAGGCTCATTCCACCCGATTTAACGATTTCCTCAGTTGTCAGAAAAGGTGATCATGCAGGAATCTTTCTACTGGAATGTGGCATCATCAAACAGAAATCACACAGCCAGAGGAACTGGGAGGATGGAGTCACCCTCAGCTGATGATGTGTTCTTACACATACGCAGGTTCCCTGGACTGATTGAAATGAGCCAGTTATTTCAATTGCAGACTTATGCCTTATATCTGGTATGAAACGAAATGTGAAAATGGACCCAGGTGAAGATCAGTGGATGTGTGGGGTAGAAATGTAAGCAGATATTTCATAATGCTCAGCAATGATTGACTCTGGTCAGAAAGAAGATGACATGAAGATGTGAAGATGAACCACCCATGATGCACAAACGCTGTGAAGGATGCTAATCAATCACAAACTCAGATTCGGGAACACTAGTGTCGGCCAGGTTTGGAATGTGTATTTTTGGAACCAGAAGCAGATTGAAGAAAGCAAGACACAAAGAATAATATTCCAAAACTGACAAAAAATATAAAAAAAGAATCTAACAACAAGAACTTTACCATATCGATTAAAAAAAACATGATGTGTGTGTGAGACCTTTGGAACAAAGGCACGAAAATATATGTGGAACACCTGGAGGATGTGACTGGAGAATTGATTTCAGAGAACAGGCAGAAAATCAAAACAGTACTTGACATCGTTCATCACACGGACACACAAAAAGTTTCAATAATATAATCAAAATTGTAGTCAGATGAAATTTCTTGCAATGTCTCGAACAAAACGAAAAAGGCTTTTCTCAAACAGATATGACCAATGGTAAACAGGTCATCATCTATTCATAGCTGGTTTTAATAGAAGTTGTTACGGAGTTCAGTTGTTACTCTGTGAAATATTCCACAACTCTCCAGATTACAGAAGTGTTCCAGCAAAACTGGAGACCCTCCAATGTCGTGCCTATCTTCAAGAAGAGAGTGAGCCTTCAAGAGTTTAGGTGTTCCTTTTGTCTGAAGTTTGGAGTATATTTGAGAGGCTTAATGGCCTCATGACGCACTTTCATTCTGAGTGATTTAAAAAAATAAAACTCTGATCGTTCCCCTGATGTGTTGCACACTGGTGAACGAATATTTATCTGAACTTGGAAAATATTTGTAACATTGTACAAACGACTTCATTTAGATAATTCTAGAAACAGCACTCAACAGGCCATTTTATAACAGTGTGGGGGTATTGCATAGGTGAGAGAGGGAGAATTTGCTGCATGCAGTACTGAGAGTGATGGAGCCTCATTCTGGAGAAGGTGCTGTAACAGATATCCAGTGAGTGAGGGAGCAGAGAGAATACGATGACCCTTATCCTGACAGAGCGGGAATGTCATTGATGCTTGTCCTGTATTGCTGGACATTTCTTCAGACTGCAGATGCTGCCCTGAGCTGGGTGGTGAGCTCAGACCATCCTCGGTGGGTCTGGTGGTGTGGCCCCCTCTGGGAAGAGAATGGCCCTCCTCTGTACTAGCCCGTTCATCAGGACGTCCGTGACCCTGTCTACAAACTGTGGTGCAATTTCCACTTATCAGCCATGTGACAGGGTAAACTGTGCAGGGCAACACCAAGCTGAGAAAGCTTAACTGTGTGACCATTGGCCGTTTAAATATTGAACCAGGGAATCACGGAATATCCAGGGGCATCCAGGCAATGGCGTGTACCTGCAGCAATGATGGGTAGGAGAATCGGGCTGGTATTGAATGAGAGGGACACCTTGGGGTGGGGTGGGTAGTTAATAAGGTGAGTTCGATAAGATAGCACCAGGAAACTAGCTTGGCCTCGTGCAGACAATCCCTCTGTCACACTCAATGAAAATAGCACTGACCCAAATTATTGGTTAATTCAGCCCAATGAGTCAAAGACTTTGCTGAGCCTGCTCCCAGTTAAAAAGCTGCAGAACAAATGCTTATCCAAAATTCTCCATCATCTTAACTCTCCAACATTTTATCAATACCCTGTTCACCAATCATTCCTGGAAACAGTCGTCTTTTTTGCAAGATGTTTTCATTTCACAATTTTTAAACCTACGATCAGATCCTTCTCTGAAATTGTCTCTCAAACTCCCCATCTTTTTTAACCAAGCTCCTCCCATTTGGTGGTATTTCAACGAATTCATGGCCTCTCTCTGGCAGTGATTTTCACACCCACAGCACCCCCTTGTCAAGGCACAGTGTAAGTGGACAGGAGCTGCATAGCCTGTCACTTCCAGCATGAGGCGCCCGCAAGTCTCCCCACAGTGGACAGTGATCTAACACAGTGTTAGTCAGCAATGCGGTAGTGGTTGCACACAGCTGTATATACTGGGAACGTAACTGCTCCAGATTAACAGATAACTTCACTGCACAGTTTCCCATGCTGGACAGATACCCTGTCCGCATTTACAGATCAATGAACTTGTGTGTTCTGCACAGCGCCCTGTGCTGAATAGATTATTTAGCCCAGGTTTATAAATCAGTGTACTTATCGACAGATATGTAGTGGACTGGTAATCCCTGAACAGTGTTCGATCCTGGACGGATTGCTGAGCGGTACACTAGCTTGGTCTTCGCAGTGCTTCATGATAAACAGATATCTCATATTGGCTTATATGTGTCCGGGCTGGATCTGTGAGGTGGAATGAGTTTCTGACATAACTCCTTACATAACTATCATTCCTACAGCTCGGCCCATTCCACTGTTTAACCCCATATTTCTGCAGCATGTTGTCCCCATGAAGTAATTACCCAAGTAAAATCTGAATCTCTGTCGCCTTTGTTATGGACCAAAGCACCTCCTCAAAATACATACATCCCCTCGGACCGAACGTGCTTTTTGTTATATTTTAAAGGTAAATGTGAGGTGTTGTGTTTCAAATATGATTCGCTTGGTCAACATATTCAACATTAAGCAAAACACAATTTGTTCAAACACTGCTGACAAAATACAACAAAAGGAAGTGGAACTTGGAATATATTAATTCCGTTGAAAAACTTAACAGAATAATAGTTTATGTAACTACTAAACAGTAACAGCTCCAATATGGTAGCATCCTATAAGTACACACTTGTCAAAAAACAAGTTCAGGAAACAAACTTTCTGACATGCTGTTCTCCAATCCAGGAGGAACAAAACCTCAAAAGACAATTCTGAGCGAAATCTCAGAGAGAATGTAGAAGCCTGGAGAGATTTAACGCCTTCCAGCTCTGATGCGACCCCAGCAATAACTGGCGAACGGTAAAACTACGAATCCTGTTTCGAGGAGAACTTGACTATCACATCAGAGGACCAGGCCGCAGCTGCAAGGACTACAAGGAATGGACTGTATCTATACCGCCTATGGTGCTGTAGGAGCCTGGCAAAAATGCCTAACCCCACCTAAACCGTTAAATGACTGTCAGATAAATGTCAAAGTGAAACATAAATAAATAAAACAAAAGGATACAGCAGGCCTGGTCATCAGACACAGACGGTCTCGGGAGCCCAGCAATTCCTACCCTGCCAAAACACAATCGAATCATCGAGTTTGTGAACAGAAAGCACCATCTCTCTCCCTCACCCCTATCTTTACAGTTGGAGATGTGCCACTAACCCAATAGTCAGCAATATCAACATCCCTCCTGCACCAAGTACTATTGTGACATATTAGCGTTGTTATGAAAGGGGTTAGCTAGAGCTGTTTGTTCAATGACTGCGTTTAATATCAGGTTTCGTGGACCTAACTGGGTCACTGGAAGGTTTCCCTTTTCCATAATTATGGGCTTCATTCAACTTGTTATTCCATAGTTTTCGGCGCAGATTCAACCTCAGCAAGATTTGGATCAGCAGCTACAGAGAGAGGGAGAGATCAGAATTTTGAGAACATTAGACTAGAATGATCCAACAATGGATCAGAATCTGAGAACATTGGACTTGGATGTTCCAACTTTGGACAGGAGTTTACCTTTGGGTCTTTACTATCTTTCTGAGGATTGGACATGGTTAGAGTTGCGGATACAAGCTTTATTGATTATTATTCAAGGTAGGCGCTATCTCATCCTCTCTATTATCGGTGTTCCTGGTAAACCTACATCTATCAATTCTATAAACGATGCTGAAGGTTATTTCTAATCCGGTTAATTACGTTTAGCAAATACATAAACTATCAGTCTCAAACTTCACTTCCTTTTCATGCATTTCCAAACTACTTATCCATAAACATGTCACAAGGAAGACGACTGTTTGGAACCTTGAGTCTCCTTTTTACCCTAGACTGTTTTATTTTCCGCATTGTCTCTGTAATCAACTCTATCGACATCCAGTCTGCAGCTCTGCCGCAGTGTTGTTGCTGAATTGCCATCATCTACCTCTTCGCTAACGACAGATTATATAGCTCTAGTTCACTTCTGACCTCTCTTCCAGTTATAAATATTTTGACCACAAACTTGTTCTTGTATCTGCAGTTACTTCACAACAGGCACTCGGTATCAGAGTAATAATGTCACTGACCCATATAATTCAATGGTACAGGTTATGACTCTCAAAGCATTGTTTGAAATTCTACCATAGCTGACGACTAAACGTAATTCATAGAACATAGAACATAGAACAGTACAGCACAGAACAGGTCCTTCAGCCCACGATGTTGTGCCGACCACTGATCCTCATGTATGCACCCTCAAATTTCTGTGACCACATGCAAGTCCAGGAGTCTCTTAAATGTCCCCAATGACCCTGCCTCCACAACTGCTGCTGGCAACGCATTCCATGCTCTCACAACTCTCTGGGTAAAGAACCCGCCTCTGACATCCCCTCTATACTTTCTTACAACCAGCTTAAAACTATGACCTGTCGTGTTAGTCATTTCTGCCCTGGGAAATAGTCTCTGGCTATCGACTCCATCTATGCCTCTCATTGTCTTGCAAACCTCAATTAGGTCCCCTCTCCTCCTCCTTTTCTCCAATGAAAAATGTCCGAGATCAGTCAACCTCTCCTCATAAGATAAGCCCTCCAGTCCAGGCAGCATCCTGGTAAACCTCCTCTGAACCCGCTCCAAAGCATCCACATCTTTCTTATAATAGAACTGGTAGCAGTATTCCAAGTGCGGTCTAACCAAAGTTTTATAGAGCTGCCACAAGATCTCACGACTCTTAAACTCAGTACCCCTGTTATTGAAAGCCAAAACATCATATGCTTTCTTAACAACCCTGTTCACTTGGGTGGCCATTTTAAGGGATCTATGTACCTTCCCCCCAAGATCCCTCTGTTCCTCCACACTGCCAAAAGTCCTATCCTTAATCCTGTACTCAGCTTTCAAATTCGACCTTCCAAAATGCATCACCTCGCAGTTATCCAGGTTGACCTCTATCTGCCACTTCTCAGTCCATCTCTGCATCCTGTCAATGTCCCGCTGCAGCTTACAACAGACCTCTATACTGTCAACGACACCTCCAACCTTTGTGTCATGTGCAAACTTGATGACCCATCCTTCAATCCCCTCATCCAAGTCATTAATAAAAATTACAAACAGTAGAGGACCAAGGGCAGAGCCCTGTGGAACACCATTCACCACAGACTTCAAGGCAGAATATTTTCCTTGTACTACCACACACTGTGTTCTGTTGGCCAGCCAATTCTGTAGCCAGACAGCTATGTTCCCCTGAATCCCATTCCTGCTGATCTTCTGAATGAGCCTACCATGGGGAACCTTATCAAATACCTTGGTGAAGTCCATATACACCACATCAACATCTCGACCCTCATCAACTTTTCTAGTCACATCCTCAAAGAATTTTATAAGGTTTGTGATGCATGACCTGCCCCTCACAAAGCCGTGTTGGCTGCAATTAATCTAGCCATACTCTTCCAGATGGTCATAAATTATATCCCTCAGAATCCTTTCTAACACCTTGCAGACGACAGACGTGAGACTTACGAATGAGAAATGACTTACGAATTCGAATGACAAAAATTGGATTGAAACTAATTTCACTCAAAGCAACGATAAACCATCAGGATTTATTTTGTTATTTCGCTGGGAGCCTTTTATAAACAAACTTAACATTTTTGCCCAGTCTGGACTAAGTGTGACTTCAGACCCACAATAATGTAGTTGTCTCCATATTGTCTTGACAAATGGCCGCTTGGTCAAGGGCCATTAGTGATGGACAACAAATGCCGCCCTTGTCATTCATGTTGAAATCCTGCGAAATAACAACATTAAAGGTGAAATATACCAAGGAACTGCGGATCCTGGACATCTGAAATGCAATTCTCCAGCGTCTGTAAAAAATGTTGGAGAATGTCAGCAGATATGGAAGTCTGTCGGGAGAAACACAGATAACGTATCGAGTTCAGTGACCCTATCAAAACTGAATATAACTGAGAAACTAATATTATTCATATCAGGAACGGTTGGAACGGTGACTGGGAGGTTAGTGTTGAATGGATGGAGAAATGTCCAGCAAGAGAGAGAGAGAGAGAGAGAGAGAGAGAGCAAAAGCAAGCGAAATGATTGCTGATGAAAGACTAGAAAGAAAATAGAATAGGAAGTCATTATAATATTTCCCCTTATCCCATATTCCTGAATATCACATTCATTTCGGGATGTCCCTACTTGAAGTGAGTTATGTTAGCTCTGACTCTTCTCTCTGAGAGTGGTAATCAACTCCATCGGCAATACTGGCGCTGGCGTTATAGTTGCTGAGATACAGTGAAACGTAATATTACATTGTCAACTGCTTCTTTAGACACAGGAACTGTTACTGCGGGACTGTGCAGTGATGCAACGGCTTTCTCAGCCAGGAAGAGAAACTGAGGAAAGGGAGCCATTTTAAACACTGAATGTTTGCACCATGAGTTTGGGGAACTGACTTGCTGTTGTCATTATAAAGTCAGAGGAGTTTCTGAAGATGGTGTTCTCATGGTTGTGTTGTCCGCTGCTGGGTTCATTTAGGGAGAGCCGAGGGTTTAGTAACCCGACTCTGGACACTGTATTTACAGAAAGTCTTGGTCCATGGCAAACAAATGGAACCGAGGCGAGACAGATGCAAGTTCTTGTCAGCAGGGTGGAGCAGGACATTGCACTTTCCATGATTTCGAGGAACATTTTTCTGGACCCGTTCATGTGTAAAGTGTGAAACCAGCTTGTTTCAAAATTGAGGTGGTCACTGAGCTGTGTTCCCTCCTTCAGTTTCACCTACACCCTCACACCAGAGACAGGACTGTGCTGAAACGCACCATGAAGTGAACTGTTTCAATTCTGCAAGTTTCCAGGCAGGAGTGGGTTATATATCCACCATTTCTGAAGTGCAGTACTCCGATCTATTTGCAAACTGACAGACGCCATCTGCCTGCTGAGAGGAATAATTGGTTCCATCCAGGGGAAGGTACAGAAACTAACTTTCAGAAATATTAGGAAATGGGGGACTGGTAAAAATGAGCAACTGCAGGAAATTAAAATTAACGAAGTGTATGCTTTTGAAAAGCTAATTTAATTCAAGTTTCATAAGTTGCTGCACCTGATGAGCTACATCCCAGAGGTTTTAGAGGTGGCAACAGAGGTAGTGAAAGAATTCCTGTCTATTCTTCGAAGCTGTTTCGATTCTGGAAAGTATCCTGCAGGCTGGAAAGCAGCTATTGTAAAACTAAACATTCAAAACAGGAAGAGGGAAAAAAGAAAACTAAATAGCTTGATGTCAGCTGTGAGTAAATCATTGTAACCTTTTATTCGGATGTGGCAACTAAACACTTGGACAGCAATGACCTGATTTGGTAGATTCGGCCGTGATTCAGGAAAGGGAAATGATCTTTAATAAACCTGCTGGAGTTTGGGAAAATTGTCGGCTGTGACATCGACAATTGAGAACCAATGGGAATGGAGTATTTGGATTTTCAGCAGATGTTTGACACGGTTGAATACAGGTGAGTACGCAATGTTAGAATCTATGTGTAGGTTGATTTGGATATATACCATATGGATTAAAATTTGGGTAATGGAGATATGAGAAGAGTAATGTTTAGCTCTGGACTGAAGGCTTGTGGAGTGTCAGAAGGATCAGTGTTTGGCAATAAGTATTCACGAGGCATACAAGCTGAATCAGATGGGAACAACAAATATCATCATTCACATTTATATATATATTTATTAAATGGTGAGACGTTGGCGAGTGCTTCTGTTGAAAAGGACCTGGATGATCTTGGTCATACATCACCAACAGAATTCTTACGTGGCAGGAATTAATTGATATGCGGATTTTCATACAAATTGATTGAAGTATCAGAGTTACTATATCTTTCCCAATGGTGGTGTTTTGTTGAAGGGAGTATTTGGTGCATTGTGTACGGATTTGGACTGCTTTATAAATAATGATCTCTTTGTCGTCGAGGCAGTGCAAAGGACTTTCACCAGATTAAACCCTGGCATGATGGTACCACGAGGAGAGAGTGCAGTAATTATGTGTTTAATCTGTAGCGTTACGAAAGAATAAAGAAGTTGAAATTTGATGATTATGGACGGACACTTATTCATGTACTATGAATAATTAAGCCACGTAGATCAATCTGGAGCATTTGATCTGTTAAGTTCCTGCTCCATTTGTTTGTGATGTTAGAGCACCTCTCAGACTTTCCTGTCCCTGTGTTAGTGACTTGAGAAGCTGAATGACCTCTTCGTCTTCCTCTGTAAGTGACTCCGTGTGTGAAATAGTCTCTTTTTGATTCCGTGAAAAGTAACGCGTGAGAGTGAGCAGATTCCTTCTCTTCCCATGTAATTGGCAGGAGGTACTAAATGCGCTATCGTACGTCTTGTCCAAACGTTTGAGGGGCTGAATGACTACCTTATCTTCTTGTGAACCCAGATTGAGGTGCTGATTGAACAGCACCTTTTATTGTCGAAATGTGCAGTGTCTAGCAGTGCTGTTGCGTGAATGTTACCCAGACTTATACAGTACGATCTTGAATGGTGTCTAGTTCTTGTTGCACATGGACATTGACTAGTTGTTCTGAACATTATGTACAATTCAGTGAATATCCTCACTTCTGTTCTTTTGGACTCCATGGGATTTGATGATGATAAACTGGAGCTTCCTGGGCTGAGGAAGCTACACTAAAGATCTCCTGCAGATATGTGTGTGTGTGTGTGTGTGTGTGTGTGTGTGTGTGTGTGTGTGTGTGTGTGTGTGTGTGTGTGTGTCTTTGTATGTTGATTGTGTTCTCAATTTGGATGGTGCTTTGACTTACTGCCCTCCATTTGTCCCTCGTAAACTGAATTCCTCACGATTCTCACCCTCCATTTCCACCCGTACAGTGGTGTGAAGAGGTCAGCAGTGACTGACTGCAACAGAATGGACAGAAATGAAAGGACCCTTCCTCAGAGCTCGTGTCAGGGGGATATTGTATCACTTTAAACACCACAGAGACTGTCAGACATGCCCCACGCTGATAAACACAGACGCACACTAATACAGAGATATAGAGATATTCACTAATCCATGGAACTAATACAGACATCGAGTATCTGTCAACATTTCCCTTGCGCCATGACAACATTGTCAATATTTCCCTCACTCTGTCTGGTGTGCATCAATATTTCAGTCTGTCTTTAGGGATTGTGTTAGTATTGCACTTGCACACACCAGTGGGTGAGTCTGCATTTTTGTGTGGATTGTGACTGCAGGACAATTTCAATGTTCGCAGATACCAAACCTGGAAGAATTGTAAAGAGTGTGAAGGTGCTGCATGCAGTTGTGAGAGTGGTGGTGCATGAGCCTTGTTCGGGGTCGGTGTTATGACAGATATACAGTGAGTGTGAGGGAGCAGAAAGAATACGGTGACCCTTATCCCTACAGAGTGGGGAAGGTTATTGATGCTTGTCCTGTATTAATGGACATTTCTTCTACCACAGATACAGCACTGAGCTGGGTGGTGAGCTCAGAACATGCTCGGTGTTGGTGAGGCCCACTCTGGGAAGAGAAGGGTTACCCTCTGTACTAGCCCATCCGCCAGGACTTCCGTGCCCCTGTCGACAAAACGTGGTGCAATTGCACCTTATCTGCCATGCCCAGGGTAAACTGGGCAGGGCAGCTCCAACCTGAGAAAGCTCAGACTTTATAAGATGGCACCAATGCCAGGGATCACGGAATATCCAGGGACGTCCGGGCGATAGTGAGTACCTCCAGCCATGATGAGTGCGAGAATCAGATTGGCATTGAATGAGAGGGTCATCACAGGGTAGGTGCATAGTTAATGAGGTGAATTCGATAAAACATCACCAGGAAACTACATCTGTTTGGTGCAGACAATCCCAATGTCACACTCAATGAAAATGGCACTGAAAAGATTTATTGTTAGATTCAGCCCAACGAATCGAAGACTCGGCTATCCACACTAACAGATACAAAGCTGCAGCTGCTTGTTCAAAACTACCCATCATAGAGAAGGAGCTAAATGTGACATACTCTTGGGAAATAAGGTAGGGTAGAAGACCAAGGTTTCGGTGGGGAAATCACTTTGGGACAAGTAATCATAATTCTCTTAGTTTTGAAATATTAATGTAAAAGGAATTACGATCTAAAAGTTAATATTCTAAATCGGAAGGGCCAATTTTAGTGATATTAGTCAAGACCTTCCAAAGTGGATTTTGACAGATATTCGCAGATAAGGGACTATTTGAGAAGAGGAAAGCCTTCAAAAATGAGATGTCAAGAACACAGAGACATTATGTCACTGTTTGGGTGAAGGGTAAGACTGGCAGGTGTAAAGAATGCTGGAGGATTGAAGAAATTGAGAGTCTGGTCACGGATAAGAGGAAAGCATATATCAGGTAGAGACAGCAGGAATGAAGGGTTTTTTTTCAGCATTTATTCACGGAATTAGGATACCACTGGTTGGGCCTGCATTTATCCCCGATCACTAATTGCCTAGAGGGTAGTTAAGAATCAATCACATTGTTGTCGGTCTGGAGTCACATGTAACCCAGACCAGGTAAGGATGGTTGTTTGTTTCCTTCAATGATATCAGTGAACCAGATGGGTTTTTCCAACATCCGAAATCGATTCATCATCGGCATCAGCCTCTACATTCCAGATTTAAAGTGATTGTCTAGAAGAATCTAAAGCCAGTCGGAATACACTTAAGAGAGAAATCCGGAGGCCATAAAGGGGAGATGAGATAGTTTTGGCAAATAGTGTTAAGGAGAATCGAAAGGGACTCAACACATACTTTAAGAACAAAAGAGCAACTCGGGAGTGTGTTGGGCCACTTAAAGATCAGCAAGGCTGCCGATGTGCAGAACAGCAGGAGATAGAGGCGATAGTAAACAAACATTTTGCAAATTAAAGAACTTCTGAAATAAATTATGACGTCGTGAAAAGTGTCTGTATCACAGATGAGGAGATGCTGGACTTTATAAAGCCTATAAAGGGAGAAAAATAGCCGTGACCTGATCCGGTGTACCCGAGAAGTGTGTGGGAAGCTAGGGAAGTGATTCCTGGGCCTCTTGCTGAGATATTTGTATCGTCAATTGTCACAGGTGAGGTGCGGGAAGATAGGAGGCTTTCTAACTTTGTGCAATTACTTACAACCTTTAGGAAGGATGATAAGGAAGTGTTGGGAAGCCTGACGTCAGTGATGGGCAAGTTATTGGAGAGGATTCGGAGGCACAAGTTTGCATGTATTTTGAAAAGCAAGGACTGATAATGGATAGGCAATATGGCTCGAGGCGTGGAAAATTGTGTCTCACTAAATTTAAAAATGACCTAAGGAAAAACTCTTTCCACCGAGAATGGTGCATGTGTAGAATGAGCTGCCAGAGGTGTTGGTGGAGGCTGTTATGATTACAACAGTTAAAAGGCATTTAGATGGGTACATGAAGAGGAAGTGTTTACATCGATGTGGGCCAAATGCTGGCAAATGGTATTGGCTTATTTTGGGATATCTCATCACCATGGACGAGTTGAAATTCTTCGTGCTGTACATCTCCGAGAATCGATGATTCTGTCTGACCTCCCAACAATATCATATTAATTAATCATTCCCGGAACTACCAGCCTATGTTATTAGCTGCCATCGATATGTCTTCACTTCAGCATTCTGAAACTTGCAAAAGGATTCTTCCATAATACTGACTCTGAGTCTCTGTCCACTGTCTATTTCCGAAATCCCTCCCATTTGTTGGTATTTAAACTGTTGATATTTAAACCCTGACATCCAGTTTTAATTGTTCTATTTTAATGTGAATAACTGTCCCATATCTTTTTCTGGCCTTGAATGTTGCTTACCCGAGAGCATGAGCTTCCAAAATAAAAAAGCCTAGAAACAATATTCTGAAAGCATAGCTTGCGTTTTCTGTGACTTCCCAGTGTCCTGCCCTGTGCTCCCTGTTGGAAAGTTTGGTTTCAGTTTTGGGGCACAGCTTGGTAACTTGCTCTTTGCCTATCCATTGATCGCCTGTGTTAATCACTTTCTGCTGATCATGTGCTCAGTAATATGAGGAATCCCCTCTACTCTTACTGATTCAGACCAGACTTGTCTCTTGCATTTGACGTAATTCTAGTTTTGGTACGTTCGTGGAAATGCTGGGGATGGTTTCCTGGATGTTGTGTTTTAAACTGCTGTGGAAATTTAGGAAGGCCAGATGTTTTGGTGACCCAGTCTGGATGAAGTTACAGCATCTGGGTCTACAATATGACCAACAAATAGAACAGAGAATGCAGAGAGGGGAATCTCTATAAAATGGAATGAGGGAATCAAAATCAGATCAGCAATGGTTTGGGAAAATGTTGGAGCAGGATTGAATGATTCGCTCATGCAAATTATTCAGATATTTCTGTTAGTGACAAGCCAATTCCTCTTCTCTCCCAATGTCTCACAGTGGTGGGGTGTGAGTCACTTCCTCCTGTTCCTGGGGAACAGAAATTTGCAGCCTTACTTGCCCCCAAATATCCCCATGTCACAGTCTGGAGAAGGTGAGTGACTGCCTACTGTTCCCGTGTCCCAGTCTCGAGCAGTTAAATGACTCCCTCCTGTCCCGGTTTCTCAGTCGCAAGCAATTGAATGACTGTTTCCTTTTCCTGTGCCCCATTCTCGAGCAGTTGAATGACACCCTCCTGTCCAGGTGTCCCAGTCTCAAGCAGTTGAATGACTTCCTCCAGTTCCTGTGTCCCAGTATCGAGCAGTTGAGTGACTGCCTCCTGTAACTGTGTCCCTGTCTTGAGCAATTGAATGACACCTTCCTGTCCCGGTGTCTCAGTCTTGAATAGTTGAATGGACTGCCTCCTGTTCCTGTGTCCCAGTCTCGAGCAGTGAGTGACTGCCTCCTGTTCCTGTGCACCAGTCTCGAACAGTTGAGTGACGGCCTCCTATCCCTGTGTCACTGTCTCGAGTAGTAGAATAACTCCCTCCTTTTTTTGTATCCTAGTCTCGAACATTTGAATGACTCCCTCTTGTCCTGTTGTCCCAGTTTCGATCAATTGAATGACTGCCTTCTGTTCCTGTGTCCCAGTCTCTGTAACTGCCTCCTGTTTCTCCCTGTTCCTGAGCAGCAGTTTCAATGCTCTAAGTGCTGTCTCAAAGTTATGAATGGACTTGATAGCATGGCATTTCTAACAAGGAGCACCATTTCAGAAAGGTATCTAAACACTTTCCCATCAGAAATTTTATGCAGGGCGGTCTGTTATATTATCCCTGACCCTATAGAAACATGGCGAAACATACGCAACCCAGCAGTGTTACAGCAATACTCCCACATAGGGAAGAAAAATGAAAAAAGATTGTAAGATCTATAGTTTATCCTTCAACAAACCCATCCATTCCATTCAAAATAAGTAAATGTTCCCCTTTGTTGTGATATGTAAAATGATGTACAGAACTGGTTAACTGAATCTGTTTGTTTGCTGACTGTGATTAATGTCAGTCTGCGTGGATTCTAATTATCCCAGTGGAGGCGGGGGGGGGGGGGGGGTCTATATTTTAATGATAAATGGGCTCTGTTCAATGTGTTATTCCAAAGCATGGGCGGGAGCATCACCGACGGCACAAACAGTGATCAGCAGCAGCAGAGAGAGGGGACGGAGAGATCAGAATCTAAGAACATTAGACTGGAATGTTCCAACAATGAACAGGGGCTTATCCGATTACGTTTGGTTTCTTTCTACATATTATTGGTTGTCATTACCAACGCGGATCCTATATGTACTTCGCCTCATTCAATATTTTTATTATCCTATCCTGGTTATTGTTGGTGTCCCTGGTAAGTTTCACTGTCCTTTAAGTATTTGCATTGACCATGTGCGACTATATACTGTTCTTTTAATTTACTCTACTCTGTAAACATTCATTCTCCAAACCACTACGAACAACAGAGAACTTGTTCTTTCTTCCTCTCCCTCTTTCGTTCTGACACTGTGTCTTGTGGATTGACCGACTCAATTTCAGGTATGATTCAGGTATGTATCACTGCCCTTGCTATTTAAGTACAGAAAGCTTGGAGTTCACTTGGAGACAGAGATAGGAAAGGTGCTGCATGCAGCAGTGAGAGTGGTTGAGCAGGAATCTTGTTCGGGGGTAGGTGATCTAACAGATATACAGTGAGCATGACTGAGCAGAGAGATTATGGTGACCCTTACCCTGACAGAGCGATGAAGTTTATTGATGCTTCTCCTGTATTGCAGGACATTTCTTCAGACCGCAGATATTGCACTGAGGTGGGTGGTGAGCTCAGACCAGGCTCAGAGGGTCTGGTGGTGTGATCCATCTGGGAAGAGAATGGTCCCCTCCTCTACTTGCCCATCCACCAGGATCTCCGTGCCCCTGTCAATAAACCGTAGTGTGATTGACCCTTATCTGCCATGCTCGGGGTAATCTGTTCAGGGCAGCTCAAAACTGAGAAAGCTCAACCGTGTGCGCATTGGCCTTTTAAAGATAGCACCATCAAGGTGCATCCGGACGACTGTAAGTACCTCCAGCCACGATGGGTGGGAGAATCGGGCTAGCATTGCATGAGAAGGACATCATAGAGTGGGACGGATAGTCAATGAAGTGAATTTGATAAGATAGCACCAGGAAACGAGTTCAGCTTCGTGCAGACATTTCCTCTGTCACACTCAATGAAAATAACACTGAGATTAATATTTGTTAGATTCAACCCAATTAGGCTGTCCTCACTCCGAGTTACAAAGCTGCAGAACAAATGCTCATCCAAAACTGTCCATCACCTGAACTCACAGCAATATCCCATTCACTCATAATTCTCCCTAATATTGACCTGCGGTGCATGGTACTGTCGAAATGGCATCATTTCAATGTTCTGAAACCTGTGAACATGCCCTTCCATGAAATGTTTTTCTCAGTTTTCCCCTGTCTCTCTCAACCCCAAACCACACTCATTTACAGCCATACTGCACGGGAACAGGCCATTCGGCGCAGCTGGTCCATGCCAACCAAAATGTCCACCCACACACACCCCATTTCTCTGCCCTTGTTCTGTATCCCTCTAATCCTTTCCTTTTCATGTCTTGGTCCAAATACTATTTCAATGTTGTTAATGTACCCACCTCAACCACCTCCATTGGCAGCTTAGTCCATATGCGTTCCCCAGTCTGTGTAAAACGTTGACTCTCAGGTTCTTCCTTATTTTTCTGCTCTCCAAACATTAGCGGATGCCCTCTAGTCTTCGATTCCCCAACCCTAGGAAAGAATTTGAAATATTCACCCCTATGCACGCCTCTCATGATTTGATAAGATCGACACTTCTGTAAGATGCCCATCCACCCACAACCCCCCCGCCCCCCCACATTTCCAACTCTGTAAAGAAATAGTTTCTCACCTAGCCAAACTCTCCCTATAACGTAGAACCTTTAGCCCAGGAAACATCTTTGTAAATTTCTTCTACAATCTTTCCAGTTCAATAATATCCTTTCTAGAGCAAGGTGAATATAATTGAACACAATACTCCAACTGCAGCCTTACCAACATCTTGTACAACTGCAACATTACGTCCCAACTTCTATACTCAATGCCCTGATGTAGGCCAGTGTGCCAAAAGCCTTCTTCACTGTCCTCTCTATCTCTGACTCAAATTTCAGAATACCGTGCGCCCGATCTCCAACGTCCTATTTTTACCATTAAACTCTTTAAGCCCTCTCTTTCATCATTAAACTCCTACCTAGATTTGATTTTTCAACCTCCATTCGTTATTTCTCAGACAACTTCCCAATGCCTTTGCTCTGTATCCCTGTAATCCTTCCCCATCTCTGTATTTGTACAAATGCGTTTTCAGTTTTGTTATTGTATCCACCTTAATCACATCCACTGGAAGCTCAGTCCATATGCGAACCACACTCTGTGTAAAAAACGTTGCCCCTCAGGTTGCTTTTTATATATTGTTTCCTTTCCAAACATTAATAGTTATTCTCTAGTCCTCGATTGCCCAACATTGGAAAACATTTTGAAGTATTCAGCCCTATGCACGCCTCTCTTGATTTTATAAGAGTTGCAGTTCTATAAGAACCCTCTCAGTTTCCTACGCTGTAAAGAAATAAGTTCCAGCCTATCCAACCTCTGCTTATAACTTAGAGCCTTTAACCCAAGAAACATCTTTGTAAATTTCTTCCACACTCTTTCTAGTTCAATAATATCCATTCTAGAGCAAGGTGAACAAAACTGAACACAATATTCCAACTGCAGCCTTACCAACATCCTGTACAACTGCAACATAACATCCAACTTCTATACTCAATGCACTGATGAAGGCCAGTGTGCTAAGAGCTTTCTTCACTGTTCTGTGTATCTGTGACAAAAATTTCAGACAACCGTGCTCCTGGTCCCCAACATCCTTTTGTTCCACTACACTCCTTAAGACACTCTCATTCATCATTAAACTCCCACCTGAATTTGACTTTCCAAAATGCAAGAGGTCACACTCATCTATGTTAAACTCCATTTGTTATTTCTCAGCCCACTTCTCTTGCTGGTCAAGATACTGCTGCAATTTCTGATAATGTTCCTCACTGTAAACAATGTCTCCTATTTAATGTCATCTTCAAACTTACTAACCTTGCGTTGTGCACTCTCGTCCAATCATTGTTAGAGACAACAATCAACAATGGTCCCAGAACCGACCCCTGAAGCATTCCACTAGTCACAGGCCTCCAGTCTGTCAAGCATACCTCCACCATAGCCATTTGATTGCTAACATTAAGCCAATTGTGTTGCCAATTTGCCAGTTCACCTGGTATTACAGGCGATCTAACCTTTTAGAGCAGCCTACCATGTGGAACCTTATCAACGTTACTGAAATCCATTTCGACTATGTTCATCACCCTGCCCTCATCAACCTTCTTGATCACTTCCTCCAAAAACTTTAACAAAATATGCAAGGCATGGTCTGCCATGGACAAAGCTCTGCTGACTCTCCAAGTAAAACTCTGTTTTCCAAATGCATGTAATCTTATCTCTCAGAAACTTCTCAAGTGGTTTACCGAAAACAGATGTGAAGCTTACTGGTCTATATTTCCCAGACTTTTCTTTGCAGACTTTCTTGAATAAGAGCACAACATTTTCTACTGCCCAGTCTTCTGATACTTTGGCCCCTGAACTTTCTTCACTCCCTTCCTGGATATATCTGGTCAGAACCAAGAGAGTCATCTGACTTTATACATTCTAATATGTCCATCAGCACGTCCACTGTGATATGGACTGTACCAAGATATGACAACTAACCCCCCAACACCCCCCATCCCCCCGCAAATGACACAGGTCTTCATGGCTTTCTTCATGGCAAAAAGGGTAAATTGAGACCTCGCCCATCTGTACAGTTTTACATAAGCATGCCCATTTTGGATTTTAAGGCGTCCTATTTTCCCTCTAGTTGTTCTTTTTCTTTACTATACTGGAACAACATCTTTGGATTCAACATAATCTTCTCAGCCAAGGCTACCTCATGCCCACTTTTCGCTTTGGTGATTTTCTTCTTCAGTAAACTCCTTTATCCCCTGTGTACTTCCAGGGATTCCCTTGATTCCAGCTGCCTGATCCTCAGCTACGCCTCCTTTTTCACTTGTCAGAGCCTCACTATCTCTTGTCCTTCAGGGTTCTGTCTTCCAGCCTCACTTTGCCTTCACCTTCAAAGGAACATATAAACCTTGAACTCGGGTTATCTCACTTTTAACTGCCTCCCACTTGCCGGAGATCCTTTTATCTGCAAGTCCCTGTCAAATTGCAATAAAGTTCGCCTTGCCACAATTTAGAACTTGAATCTGTCGACCAATTTTGTCCCTCGCATAACAATTTTAAAATTAATAAAACTTTCGTCACTTTTCCCAAAATGCTACTCCACTTTACCTCCGTCACCTATTCTGCCCCATTTGCAAACAATAGGTCGAGTATGTCCCTTCCTGAATAGGACCCTCTATATACTGCTTGTGGAAACTTTCCTGAACACACTTGACAAACTTCATTCCATCTATGTCCTTAACCCTCTGGAGAGCCCAGTCTATGTTAGGAAAATTAAAATAACCTATTATGACAACCCGATTGCTACTGCAAGTTTCCCCAGTCTCCTTGCATATTTGTTCCTCCAATTCCCATTGATGATTTGATGGCTTATAGTGCAACCATTATAACATCACCATCCTCCTCTTACTTGTTTGCACCATCCACAAAACCTCATTGGATATTATCTCAGTTATTTCATCTTTAAATACTGGAGTGTTACTCGCCTGAATCAGAACAATTGGTGTTTAAATTGTTTCCAGTTACATCTCGTCCTCGCAGTGATTTTCACGTCGGAAGCACCGCTTGTCAAGGCACAGTGGAGACATAGAACTGTAAATGCATGGGAGCTTCACATCCTGTCACTTCCAGCATTTGGCCGCAAGTTTCCGCACACTGGGCAGTGATCTAACACAGTGTGAGTTGGCAATGCAACAGTCTGGGTTTATATATGAATGAACCAGTGCTGTCTGCACAGCTCCCCACCCTGGACATTTAGCCCAGGATTTTAGATCCAGCATTGGTGTGGGCTGCACAGAGTTCCATTCTGGACATTACCGGATTGCATGCAGCTGTAAACTAGTTGGATCTACACTGTGCTCCATCCTGAATGCATAATGGATGGGCTGGTTTTGTGACTGGATTGCGAATTTGAGAGAACTAAACATCTGGCAATGCATTCATTTTGTGTTTTCATTCTTGTGATTGGATCCTTCAAATCCTGACTCATCCGGTTAGACCCATCCCTCTGGATGAGTCATGGTGATTGTTGTTTCAGCATCGGGGTCGGTAACATGACCAACAAATGGTGCAGAGGACAGGCTCCGTAAAATGGAATGAGGGAGTCACAATCAAATCAGCCGTGGTCTTAGTGAATGGTGGGGCAGCATTGGTTGGAAGATTAATAAAACTTATTCATATATTCCTGGTAGTAACAAGCAAACTCCCCTTCTCTCCCAGTGTCCCATATTGGTGGGGAGTGAGTCATCTCCTGCTGTCCTTGTGTAACAGGATCCTGTGGCCTCACTTACCTCCAGATTTCCCTGTTCCCCAGTTTCGAGCACTGAGTGACACCCTCTTGTCCCTGTGTCCCAGTATCAAGCAGTTGAATGACTGCCTCCTATTTCTGTGTCACAGTCTCGAGCAGTTGCGTGACTGCAACTGATCCAAGGTTTGTTAAAATAGATGTCCTCCTCCTATCACTGACTTACAGGCTCCAAAAGCTCTGTGCTCACCTGCTGCTCCTGTGGAATGGAGTCGAGGACCGAAATGGCCTCTTATTATTTCTTACAGCTTCTCTAGACTAAAAGCCTTTCTCCTGTTTCTGTAAATGCACATCCAAATCTGAATGATGCATTTTTGTATTTTACTCTCAGCAATTGAGCAAGCAAGCTGACTGACATAATTCAGAAGCTGAATAGCCTCCTCCTGTTGCTGTGTTATACACTCAAGAGGCAAAAGATTCTCAGAGATCTACAGCACGGAAAAAGACCTTTCGGTCTGATCATACATACTGACCAAATATCCTAAATAAATCTCGTCCCTCTTGCCAGCAGCTGGCCCATCTCCCTCTAAACCCTTCCCATGAATGTATCCGTCCAAATGCCTTTTAAATGGTGTAACTGTACCTGCCTCCACTAACTTTTTTGGCTGTTCAATCCATACACAAAGCAGTCTCTGTGTGAAATTATCCCTAATTAAATCTTTCCCCCCTCACCTTAAACCTTTGTCTTCTAATTTTGGACTCGTCTATCCTGGGAAAATACATTGACTATTTACCTTATCTATGCCCCTCATGATTTTATAACCGTCTTTAATGTCACCTCTCAGCCTCAACACTTGAAAATAGTCCCAGCGTATTCAAACTGTCCCTGTAACTCTAACCCTCCAACACTCTTTTAAATCTCTTCTGCACTCTTTCATGTTTGACGACATCTTTCTGACAGCAGGGTGACTAGAATTAAAGGCAATATTACAAAAGTAGCCAAACAATGCAACATGTCACGCAAATGTTTAGACGCAAAGCACGCACCAATAAAAGGAAGATCATCAAGTGCCTTCTTCAGTACACTATCTACCTGTGACGGCACTTTCAAGGAACGGAGAACCTGCACCACAAGGTGACACAGTAGCTCAGTGACTAGCATTGCTGCTTCAGAGCGCAGCGATCTGGGTTTTAGTCCATCTTTGAATGACTGCTTGTTTGGTGTGTGCACATTCTCCCCGTGTCTGTGTGAGTTTCCTCCGGATATTATGTTTTCCTTTGGCAGTATAAAGATATACAGATAAGGGTAGATTGGCCATGCTAAATTGGATATAGTACCCAGGGATGTGTAGGTGAGGTAGATTAGCCATGGGAAATGCAGGTTCAGATGGATAGGGTAGGGGTTGGTTCAGTGGGATAGTGTTTCGAGGTTCAGTGTGGCCTCGATGGGCCGAATAGCCTGTTTCCTCACTGCAGGGATTCGATATTTCTATGGAGTTCTCCTTGATTGGCAAATTTCGACAGGACCCTACCTACATGTCTTGCCTTGATTTTTCTTGCCAAATTGCAACACCCCATATTCAACTAAAATAAACTCCATCTGCCACTCCTCGGCTCACCTAAGCAACGTCCCACTATAGTCTGAGAGATCATTCTTCACTGTCGACTGCACCTCCAAATTTGTTATTATCGACAAACGTACTGACTATACGTCATATACTCAAATGTAAATGATTTGTATCAGTGACAAAAGGCCGTGGACCCACTATTGATCTTTGCAACACGCCACTAGTCACAGGTCTCCAAGTTTAACGAACAAATGTCCACGATCACGCCCTCTCTCCAATATTCATGAAAATTTTGAATCTAAATTGCGAGCTCTCCTTGGGTTCAAGGCAGTCTAACCTTGCTAACCAGTCTACCTTGTGGAACATTTTGGTTTTCTTACTGAATTCCATAAAGACAACATCCACTGTCCTGTCTTCATCAATCATCTTCATCACTTCCTCAAAAAATTACACCGTGTCAGTGAGAACTGATCTCCAATGTACAAAGCACTCTTCAGTACTTGTCTTTCCAAATGGATACACATCCTTTCCCTCAAAATCCCCTCCAATAATTTAGTCACCATTGACGTCAGGCTCACCAATCTATGGTTATCTGTTTTTTCCTTACTTTCTTAAATAATAACACGATGTTAGCAGCCCTCCAGTCTTTTGACACCTCACCTGTGGAAATCAATGATATAAATATATGAGCAAAATGCTGACCAACCTCTTTCCTAGATTCCCACAAACTTTTGGGATACAACTGATAAGGTCCCAGGGATTTGTTCATCTGTTTGTGTTTTAAAATATCCAACAGTTCCTTGAAATATAAACACTTTTCAAGGTCTCAATATATTTCTTCATTCTCTCGCTCTTGTAACCTCCTCCAAATTAAATACTGAGGAGAAATACTTATTTCATATCGCTTCAATCTCCTGTGGTTCCACACATAGGTAGCACTACAGACCTTTAACATGCCCTATTCTCTCCCTAGTTTGCCATGAAAGGATTTGTAGAATTTCTTCAATGCCTCGTTCACCTTATTTCTAAAGCCATCTTATGTCCACATTTTTCTGGCCCGATTCCCCATTAACTATACACTTGCTGCCCTTATACACCTCTCGGGATTCACTTGATCTCAGCTCTGTTTACCTGACATATGCCTCCTTCCTTACCTTGACCAGAGCATCAATATATCAAGCCATCCAGCACTCCCTGCACCCACCAGCCTTGCCTCTCTCACTGATGGGAATACGTTGGCTCTGGACTCTTTGAAACCAAGTTTTGATGGCCTTGCATTTTCTAACCATCCCTTTACCTGCGAATCGGGTATTCCAATCAGCCTTTCACAGGGCTCACGTAACACTTTCAAAATTGGCCTTGTTCAAAGATAGAACTTTAATGTTTACCTCAGGTCTTTCCTATTCCACAACTAATTTAAAACTAATATTTATGCGTAACAGACTTGGAAGGAAAATAAACACTTCCTGCTCCTCTCTAACATGCTCGAGAGGCTGAATGGGCTCCTCGTGGCCCTCTGTAATAGACTGGAAAGACTGCATGGCCTCCTCCTGTCCTTATGTAAAAGATCCAAGACATTAAATGACACAGCAACCCGTGGAATATGAGCAGCCGTTAAACTGTATCTGATGGAGGTCCATCCCTTCCCAGTTACAGAAACACAAACAACACAATGTATTCCAGGTGCCCTCTCAGTAACACTTCATACAGCTGCTGCGACACATGTCTTTCAAGGTTGGCCGGCAGCTGAACCTTGTTAACCAGTCTACCAGGTAGAACATTTTGGTTTTCTTTCTGAATTCCATAAAAAAATCATCCACTGACCTGCTTTCATCAATTACCTTCATCACTTCCTCAAAAAATTACACCGAGTCAGTGAGACGTGATCTCCAATGTACAAAGCCCTCTTCAGTACTTGTCTTTCCGAATGCATATACATCCTTTCCCTCAAAAGCCCCTCCAACAATTTAATTACCATTGATGTCAGGCTCACCGATCTATGGTTACCTGTTTTTTTCCTTAAATAATGTTGGCAATATGTGACAATATTCTAGATTTCCACCTTTTCAAGCAGCTACAGAATAATATGAGTTGAATGGCCTTCTCTTATCCCTCTGTAAGAGGCCCATAGGGACAGAATTGCTTCGGCCTGTTGCTGAGCAGCAGTCTCGATGCTCTGTCTCAAAGTTATGAAAGGTTTTGATAACAGGGCACCTAAAACCAGGACCTCACACTGGTCAATATGTATTATACTTTGGGTTCAGGTATCTGTGAAACTTGCCCACCCGACTTTTTTTCATGTAACCGATCTGTTATTTTATAATTGTCTCCTTTCATAAACAGAGTGGTACATATATAGACGCCTGCATATACAAGTTTAATAAAGAGTTAAAGATTTATGGTCCATCCCTCAGCAACTCACATCCATTCCATCCAAACCCAGTGAATGTTCCCATTCACAGTGAAATGAAAAGTGATGTGTGGAACTGGTTACCTGAGCCTGCCTGTTCAGTCATGATTTGGAGATGCCGGTGTTGGACTGTGGTTTACAAAGTTAAAAATCACACAACACCAGGTTATAGTCCAAGACGTTTAATTGGAAGCACACTAGCTTTCGTGATGCCGCTCCTTCATCAGGTGATAGTGGAGGAAACACTTCTAAGGCACAGAATTTAGAGAAAAAATTGTGATGTAACTGAAATTATACATTGAAAAAGACCCTGATTATCTGTTGAGTCTTTCATCTGTTTGAATACCATGACAGTTTCATTTCTTTCATGTGTAAATCACAAAACCTTTTTTCTTTTAATGTCACATTCTGAGGTTAGCTGTAACAATGAGTGTTAGCTTGAAGATATGTTGAAGGTGTTAGCCCCCTGTGTTCTCTTTCTGTGCCATGATGTTTAGATTGATTCCAATCTGAAAAGTGAGATAACAGAGTTTACATGAATTCATGCAGTTTTTGAGCTCAGAGGTTCACATGAATTCATGCAGTTTTTGAGCAATGTACAATGCAACGCTGCAAGTACAAATTCACCCACAAAGTATATGTGTGCATGTGCATCTTCGTCTGTTTGTGTGTGTGTTTTTCTGGGTTAGAAGTTGTGAGTGTGAGAGGGAGTGTATGTGTGTGTGTAGTGATGTAGAGTGTCTTAAGTCTCTGAGGGGGTGCATGTGTGAGTGTGGGAGTGTGTGTGCGTGTTTGGGCTGGTGATGTTTTGAGTATCAGTGAGAGATAGTGTATATGTGTGTGCATGAGTGTAGAGTGGTTTACGTCTCTGAGCGAATGCCTGTGTGAGTGTGGGTGTCTGTAAGGGTGTGTGTGTGTCTATGTGCGTGTCTGTGTACGTGTGTCCGTATGTATGTGTGTGTATAGGAGTTCCTGTGTGTGTGTGTGTGTGTGAGCGCAATGGTTGTCACTTGTAATGTGACATGAGCCCAAGGTCCCGGTTGAGGCACTACCTATGGGTACCGAAATTAGTTATCAGCCTCTGCTCAGCAACTTTTCGCTGCTGCCTGTCCTGAAGTCTGGCTTGAAGGATGGTTACCAGAAGGTCCGAGGTTAAATGTCCTGGACCACTGAAGTGTTCCCCCAACTGGATGGGAAGACTCTTGTCTGTTAATTGTTCATCCGTTGTCGTAGCCTTTGCTCAGTTTCCCAGTGTTTATTCAGTGACTGTGCTTAATGCCAATCTCCATGGATTCTAATTAGCCCAGTGGAGGGTTTCCATCTTTTAATGATAAATGGTCGCCGCTCAATGTGTTATCCATGAGCGGAAGCATCACCGACAGCACTGACAGGGATCAGCAAATCAAGAGAGAGGGGGAGGAGAGATCAGTATCTGAGAACATTAGACTGGAATGTTCCAACAATTGATCATAACCAGAAGGCATTAGACTGGAATGTTCCAAAAATGTATCCGAATCTGGGAACATTAGACTGGCATGTTCCAACAACAGACAGGAGTATATCCGATTATGTTTGGTATCTTTCTGCATTTTATTGCCGGTCATTATCGTTGCGGATCTATTACGCTCTGTTCATTATTCAATATTTTTATTATCCTTTCCTGGCTATCGTTGGTGTTCCTGGAAAGTGTCACTGTCCAGATTTTCTTTTTTCTATTTACCAGTTATAACTGTATTACTGTTCTTTCATATAGTCCACACTTCTTGTCACTATTATTTTCCTGGTGAAACTCTAAATCCATATAATCACTCTACAGACCCCTACAAGCTGCATCAATGAATGTGTTCAATTGCTGTCTCCCTCTCTGCTCTGGCAGTGTTACTCATGGGTCTCTATGTTGAACGACTCAGTTTCAGCGGAGAACTACAATTGCTTGTATCATTGCCTTTGTTATTTAAATATTTACAGCATGGAGGACAAAATCTACTGTTCTGGACACAAACCCTACTTTGTTCCACTGTTTCCATCTCATCCCTGGCCAATATCTGTGACTGAAGCAGACAAGTCGCAACTGTAAGAGATCCCTTTGACCATGAGCTGATTCCTGACACCATTTCGAAATTGAAATGCTCACGACTGCATAATACATCTCACTGGCTTATTCCATCTGCGGTTTGAACCTTGATCTATGAAATACAGTCTTAAAGAAGCCAATAATCTGCTGCTGCCGCTCACGGCTTCACACCTGCCGAAGCAAATCTGACTCGACCTCACTCCACACTCCCATCCATCTGTCATTCATGTGCACGCCGATGTATATTGCAGTTGTGCCTGGCAATGCCTTTATTTTGACATTCTCAAACACTTTATCTCATCTGTCCATGAAACGTCTCTCGTTCTCTCTCTGTCGATTAACAAAAAGCCGGCCAGTTGTTCTTATTTAAAATAGGCTCCTCCATGTGCGTTCCTTCTTAAACAATGAGTTTCACACTCAACCACTCCAATCGCGCACACACACGCACTCTCCCTCAGTTTCTGATTAACACGCACGCACACACACTCGCAGCAAATCTTCCCATAGTAGACAGTAAACTGATGCGAGTATAGTTTGCATATGATAGTAAAGTTTGCAATACTCTCCATGCTGGGAAGATAGTGCAATTTACTGAGCAACACACTAGCATGGTCTGCACAGCTCTCCATGCTGGGCTGTCATCTTGTCCCAGTTGATGTTGTTTGTGATGTTCTGTGAAGCAGATTCAGAAGTTGATGTAACAAACTATTCCAGCTGATCTGACAATGCCTTTATTCAATGTTCTCATTCTTGTCATTTTACTCTCGAAATCTGACTTCTCCAGTTATTCCCACTGCCCTGTCTGTTACCCCGTATTTCCACAACATTTTTCAGTTAATTAACTGTCTGTTTCTGTCTTCAATGTGAATCTTTCTGTCCCTTTGCATCTTCCCTGGGCTTAGGTTTTGGCTCTAGTATATCGAGGGCTGGCATTTTGAAGCTCAGAAACAGTGAAATGGTGTATATCAGACTGTTGTTCACGTCCCTGTATGTCCCACATGATGGTCCATGGACAGGGGTATTTCAGAAGTTATGAAACACATCCTTGTATCTTGGTCTGTACCTGTATTTGTCCCTCTCAGGTGACCTTGCGATCAGTAACACGAGGAAGCCCCTTAAGTAAAGGACAAGGCATCTAAATTGTGTGAAAATGCTGTCACTTAAAAAAAAGATTATTTTCTCCTTTCTTTAAATAAGAGATCTTGAAGGCTAACCTGTCTCCTGAAAACGGCTCAAGTAAATAACTTACGACGCTTTTAGTGTTTTTAATAAATAGTCGTAACAACGGCCTAGTAACTTATCCCTACTGCTACTCTCTCTGAAACCTGACTTGATGCTGTTTCCTCCTGGATTGGAGAACTGTATGCAAGAATGTATGTCTGAATGTTCCTTTTTGCCAAGGGGTTTGTTTATGGATTGTTAGTATATTGGAGCAGTTCATTTGTAGAAGATACTGTATCCATTATTCGGTTAAGGTTTCCAATAGTTAAATTATTCTAAATTCCTCTTCATTGTGTATGGATTTTCATTACAGTGTTTAATTATGTTGTGGTTCTGTTCGCCAAGCTGGAATTTGTGTTGCAAATTCCCAGCTCGGCGAACAGAACCACAACAATGGCCACCCGAGCTACAAATCTTCTCACAAACTTTGAGTGTTTAAATATATTATGTTTTGCTTAGTGGCGAGGGGTTTGACTAGTAGCATCACATCTGGAACTCCCACTTCACATCTACCTTTTAAATAAAAAAAGTTTGGCATCCAAGCTACCTTCTTAACCCAGTTTGAGGCAGTCTGGTTGGTCGAAAGCAAACTGGGAACTCTTGTCTGGATCTAAATCGATGATACCAAATTGTGTTTAGAATAACAATCCCTACAGTGTGCGAACAGTCCATTCGATTCAACACGTCCACACCGACCCTCCGATGAGTAACCTACTCAGACCCATCCCTCTACACTAATATTGCACATTTACCCCGACAAACGATCTAACCCACACATCTCTGAAAACTACGAGCAATTTAGCATGGCCAATTCATCTGCCATGCGCATCTTTGTATTGTGTGAGGAAACCAGAGTATCTAGAATAAGCTCATGCAGACACTGGAGAGTATGCACTAGGAGACTATTGGGTTCAAAGGTCGTGTCTGGTAGTTGTTAGTGTCTTTTGTTGCGGATATTGAATTCGATTGGATTAAACAGTGTTTTGTGAATAAAGATTCTTTCAGTCATTAAGAGTTCTCTGGTTGTGGAAGAAGTGAAGTTGGGGGATTTATAAAAGGTAATGAAGGCAAAGCTGTAGGAATTGGCAAACAAGCTGGAGTTGGGGTTGTGTTTGTCTGTGAGAAAATGAGAGATAATTACAGCTATAGCTCAGCAATTACATTTTGTTGAACCGCCATCAGAATCTTTGGAAATGGCTAGAATTCAATTTCAAATGAGGGACTTTGAACATGAGAAGGAATTGAAACAGTTTGAATTATGATGAAAAGTAGAAATTAAAGAAAGTGAAATGAAGAAGAAAGAGAGAAAAGGACAGAAGAAAAGAAGAACAGTTAGTAATTAGAGAGGAAAGTTGACATAGAAGGCGGAGATGAAAGTCGACGGTCGGCGGGATGAGGAGGATAATGAGGTTGAGCAACCCTATTGGAACCAATGGGATAATGGGGTTCTGTTTAAATACACCCAGGCAATATCTAAATTTGATGAGAATGATGGAGAAGCCTTTTGAATTTCCCTTGAGAAAGTGGCTAAACACATGCATTGCCCAGTGACCATGTGGATTTAGTTGATCCAAACAAAGCTGATAGGTATTTGCATCCCAATCGGAGGAAGTATCTGGGGATTATGAGGAGGTGAAGAAAGCATCTGAAGTATATATGAGGTTGTGCCACAAGCCGAAAGACAGCGTTTCAGGAATTTAAGAAAGGATCCCTGGTTAAATGCACATCGAGTTTGAAAGGATAAAACAAAGTCATTTTGAAAGGTGCGGCAAGGTATTAAAAACAGAGCAAAGCTGTAACACTGTTAGAGAGATTCTTAGTTTGGAGAAGTTCAACAATTCACTGCCTGCAGTCGTGCGAACTCGTGTGGAAGAGCAGAGAGTAACAATGGCAAAATTCGAAGCTGAAATGGCTGCTGATGATGATTGAGTTCAGAGATCAAAGTTTGGTTTCTGTGAGAGATTGAGAAGTATGTGTGAGATCTTCTTAAAACATATCCCTGTGAGAGTAAGGTTTATTGGCATAGGCCAGGAGTAGCAGGTAAAGAGGTTACAGCATTAAGAGGTACAGAAGCATGTAATTCGTTTATGCTGAGACTTGAGGAGCTATGTCATTCAGGCGAACTATTGGAGAGATGTGAAGTGCTCCATTGTGTAACGTGTGGTTGGAGTGTCGAGTGGAAACATCAACAAATTTATTCCACAATGGGGAAGGAGGCTTTGAGCTTGGTGTTGGCGTTACAACATTTCAGCATTTAAATTGTGAATAACACACATGAGACAAATATTTATCGCTGATCGTGACCCCTTAAAGTTTTTGGAGAAGTTCAAGGAGAGAATTAACAGTCTGTTTCGATTGAGATTATTATTTCTGCCATTCAATATGAAATTATACAAGTGACAGGGCGAGAATTTCTAAGTTTTGACACGTTGGGGAAACTTGGATGAAGAACGACAAAGGCATTCTGTGGCAGGAGTAAAATGACTGAAATCGAAACTAGTTGTGAACAAAAGTATGATCAGGGTCAAAGTAATATGTATATGCTTTGCAGACTACTAACAGTGGCAGACTAGGAGGTCTAAAATGAATCCACTGTTGGATATTGATTGATTATTTTATTAAAGGTGGAGTCGTGAGGATACTATCACTGTAAAAAGGTGATTTTCACTTGGGTTTTTTTTGAAGAGAGGTTTTACAGGCAGAGGTGCAGAACTGCTGTCTGAAAACAGTTAAAGCAGATAACTGAGAAAGCCTTTAGGTTTGATTATAACGGTGGAAACAATGGAAGGGCAGTGGCCAGCTCTCCCAGACCTGGTTTCCGCGTGTTGTTTTTAGCTGCAGCATTCAGAAGCTGCTGGGGATCCCAGAACGGTTGGACGTTTCAATACATGATCCCCAGTTGCTTTTCTCTCTGAGATCTCTGTTGATGTTGTTTCCTCCTGGATTGGAAAGCTGCTGTAAGGATCTGTATTTGAATATATCTTTGTGCCAAGCGGTGTAAACCAAGAAGGTAGGTATCTATTGTTTGTGTAAGTGTTCGAACGTATATGCTATCCAAAAATATTCTTTTTGATTGTATTTTAACTAAAGCATTGGAATAGAATTTATTTTGCTTAATGTCAAGTGCCAAGTCACAACATATCTGGAACGCACACGTCACATCTATATTCAAAAAAGGAAAGGTTTGGGTCTAAGCGGCCTTAGTAAAATATTTTGGAGGGATCTGGACTGGTCTACAACACTTGTAGCCGAGGTGTTTTTGAGTGACTCCTGTCATTGTAAATTTAGTGGAGGGGCTGGGAATGGTTTGCTGGAGGTTGTGCTTTAAGCTTCCTCAGACATTCAGGGAGACCTTAGGATTTGGAAACCCTACTCTTGATGGAGCATGGGAACTGTAGCTACAGCATCTGAACCTGCAACATGAACAACAAATGGAGCAGAGGCTGCAGAGAGGGGAAGCTCTGAAACCACGCAGTGAGTGTGTATGAGGAACGGGATCTGCTGTATTCACCTCGGGTTTTCCAGGAACAGCTTCCCAAGCTTCACTTAAACCAGGAGAAGAGTGTGAATGGACACTGATTGAACAAGGAGCCTGTGACAGAGAGGTGTCACCTCCTTCGACCTGCAGCTTCACACCAGGGGGAGGACGGTGCTACCAGTGGCTGTTAGGATCACTGTTTCATTCAGCTTCTATGATCCAAAACTTTCCAGGCAGGAGTGGGTGACATATCCATCATTTCCAAGTATCTCAACATCAATGCCACCATTCGGTGATGGAGGATATATCTGGTGGATGAGGTAAATACATTGTTTCTCCCACAGCAGAGAGCTGCCGGGTGTATCCAATTGGATTCCTGATGGTGTACATAGCATCTGCAGAGTACCCATGTCAATGAAGAGAGATAGAGGAACTGAAGGAGATATCTCTCTATTAATGTTACAGCGTGCCCATGCACAGTATATCATGATGGTAAATAACCAGTGTCCTGGCAGCAGTCACGGCCTCTTCATTCAGAAGCAGTCAGCCGTTCCCACCGTCATCGGGTCTCCACGTAGAAAGAAATGAATATATCTTAGATAAAGGCCGTCCCATTGATGCACGTTTCAAAACACCATCCCCACCACCAACCAACCACATCAAAGTATTCCATGTGTATGGAGAGCAATGGAGTCACTTGGAGTGTCTGGGAGCTGACGATCAGGGATAGAGCAAAATCTCCCATGTCTGAATGGATCTGAGTGAACACCTCCCCCCCCCCCCCTCCCCCTCCCCCGTACAGAATATCATGAAGTCCTGTAATCCCTCTCCATTTCAGTAATTTATTGCTTTCCATTATTCCTGTAAATGAAATGACAGGTTATATCATGTTAAATTGCACCTGCCAAACTATTATCTATTGCCTTTACCACTCTGAATCAATTTGAAGACTCTCCACTCTCTCTTAATAATATAATCTCTTGCTTACCACAGTGACATCTCCAAACGCAGCATCTGTATATCTGTTTCATCCTCCTGATCATTAATATATATTGTAAATAGTTGAGAACCCAGCGCTGGTCACTCTGTGACCATACTGGTTACGTTTTGTCTAACTGATTGAGACTGATTTATCCTGAGCGCCTGCTCCTGTATGATACCCAATCCTCCTCCATTCCTGTGCAACGCAGTCGAAGAGTTGAATAAGAACTAGGAGCATCTGTGAGGAATCCAACTCCTCGATGAGGCTGATGTCAACGCGGCCTCTGTTCCACTTTCCTGTCATCTGTCCATCCTAGAGCTCTAGTCTCTTGTTGTAGATTGCACCACATGAAAAATAATCCACTCCACATCTACACTTTCAATTACTTTTTGCATTTTACAGACTTCAATGAGCTCCCCTTTCATTCTTATCAACTCGAGAGTATCGGCCTAAATTGCTCAATTTCTCTTCATAAGACAAACACTTCAAATATGGAATCGATCTAATGAAGCTCTTCTGAATTGCCTCCAAAGGAAATACCTCATTCTGCAGGACACCCAAACTGTTCTCCAGTTCCGTCCTCACTAATGCCTTTCATTGCTACACCAACACTCCCTACCTTTCTACTCTATCTTTTTATAAATAAACACTGAAATTATGCTTGCATTTCTCATTAGTTGCAGAACCCACAGGCAGGTTTTCTGTAACATGCAAGCAGACACCCAGATCCCTCTGCACCTAAGCACTTTGAACTTTGTCGCCAATTCGATAATAATTTGTCTTTCCATTATACTGGCCAACCTAAATAGCACCATAGTTTTGTTTCCAAGGTTTGTGAAGGTTTGTAGCTCAGGTTGATATTTAGAATGTAGGTTTGCTCGCTGAGCTGTAGGTTTGATATACAGACGTTTCCTTACTTGGCTAGGTAACATCATCATTGGCGACCACCAAGAGAAGCGAAGCTGTTGTCTCCTGCTTTCTATTTATATCTTTCTCCTGGATGGGGCTCCTGGGTTTTGTGGTGATGTCGTTTTCTGAGGGGTTGATAGATGGCATCTAGATCGATGTGTTTGTTTATGGCGTTGTGGATGGAGTTCCAGGCCTCTAGGAATTCTCTGGCATACCTTTGCTTCGCCTGTTCCAGGATAGATGTGTTGTCCTACTCAAAATGGTAGCTTTTTTCATCCGTGCGCAGGGCTATGAGGGAGAGACGGTCGTGTATTTTTGTGGCTAGATCGAGTTCGTGTATCCTGGTGGTTAACGTTCTTCGTGTTTGTCCTATGTAGTGTTTGAGGCATTCCTTGCATGAAATTTTGTAGATGTCGTTGGTTTTGTCCATGGGATGTACTGGGTCTTTTAAGTTTGTTAGCTTTTGTTTGAGAGTGCTGGTGGGTTTGTGTGCTACTAGGATTCCGAGGGGTTTAGTAGTCTGGCTGTTATTTCTGAAACTTCTTTGATGTATGTTAAGGTGTTTAGGGTTTCTGGCTGTGTTTGGTCTGCTTGTTGTGGTTTGTTCTTAAGGAATCTATGCACTGTGTTTTTTGAGTATCCGTTGTCCTTGAATACGTTGTATAGGTGGTTCTCCTGTGTTTTCCAAAGTTTGTCTGTGCTGCAGTGTGTGGTGGCTCGTTGGAATAATGTTCTGATGCAGCTTCGTTTGTGTGTGTTGGGATGGTTGCTGGTATAGTTAAGTATTTGGTCAGTGTTTGTCGGTTTTCTGTATACGCAGGTTTGTACTTCTCCCTTGTCCTTTCTTTCGACTGTGACATCCAGGAATGCGAGTTTGTTGTCAGTTTCTTCCTAGTTGGTGACCTTTAAGCCTGTGAGGGTGTTGTTGATTATGTGAAAAGTCTCTTCTATCTTGTTTAGTTTTGTGATGACAAATGTGTCATCTACGTAGCGGGCCCAGAAGTTTGGTTTGATGGTTGGTGGGGCTGTTTGTTCTAGTCTTTGCATTACTGCTTCTGCTATGAATCCTGATAGCCAACATTTGGCAAGGAAAATTAAAGTGAATAAATATGCGACTTTTGAGGTGTAGGTTTGCTCGCTGAGCTGTAGGTTTGACATCGAGACGTTTCATTACCTGGCTAGGTCACATCATCAGTGGCGACCACCAAGTGAAGCGAAGCTGTTGCCTCCTGCTTTCAATTTATATCTTTCTCAGAGATGGGGTTCCTGGGGTTCACCACAAACCCCAGGAATCCCATCCAGGAGAAACATATAAATAGAAAGCAGGAGACAACAGCTTCGCTTCACTTGGAGGTCGCCACTGATGATGTTACCTAGACAGGTAACGAAACGTCTCGATATCAAACCTACAGCTCAGCCAGAATAAATTACATCCTAAAGGCCCCATATTTATTCACTTTAATTTTCCTTGCCAAATGTTGGCCTATTCACCCAACCTATCCATATAGTTTTAAAATCTCTTGCATCATCATTCCGAAGTAATTTCCCACCGATGTTCGTGTCATCTGAAAATGTGGTATTTTATTTTCTATCCCGTCAACCGAGTACAGTCATACTATCGATCGCAAATGGTTGAGGCATGAGTACTGAAATCAATGGCACCCCACAAATTGCATTTGCCAAAAGAAAATTACACATTTATTCCATCTGACGACATTTTGTTGGTTAACCAATCCTCCATCCAAGACAATGCATTACCCCTAAACCCATGTTGTCTGATCTTACCATTTACTCTTTGGAGAAGCGACATATCTGATGCCTTCAGGAAGACCAGAGATGTTCCATCTCCTGGATTCACACTATCCACCTTGGTTGTGACATCGTCAAATAACTCAAGAAAACAATTCAAACATGATTTAGCCTTCGTAAAACCATGTTGACTCTGACGAATTGTGGTTTAACTTTGCAAATGTCCTGAACAATGGACTCTAACAATTTGCCTTAAATTACAAAAGTTTATTGTTAGCCTTTTGTCCATAATGTATACCATTATTATAAGTTCTTCCCTTTTGAAAACCTTTACGTTTTCTTTGAATTCCTATTTAATGGGCACAAGGCTTTAAAAGATCTGCTGTGTGGCTGAATGGACTCATCATCCTGCTGGTGTACAAACTCGATGAGCTAACGTCTTTCTGTGTTCCCATGTTACCATCTCCAAGGCCAGAATGATCTCCTCCTTTTGATGCTTTAGAGGATTGTGAAATTATAGAATCTTACTGTTGCTGTCTGACAGTTTGTGTGGCTGATGCGTCTTCTCATACTTCTCCATAACAGGTGGATATACGGAACGGTCTCCTCATGTATCCCGGAGATGTGAAAAATGGATTGATTGGTCTTCTCTTGTTCGCATACAACAGACACGTGTCTAAATTACCTCTTCCTTTCTCATAAAATAAGTCTCAGATTGTATTTATCCTTATCCAATTCCCTTCTAATAGGATCGGTGGGTCTGAATGGCCTCCTGTTATCCCAGTGTAACAATCTCCAGTCACTGTGTGACTTCTTCCAGTTCCTATGTTACAGACTTGAAGAGACTGAATGAACTGATCCTGTTGCTGTTTAACAGGATACTAGTGCAGCATGGCCCATTGTTATAGGCTCGAGGGGCTGATTGGCCTCCTTCTGTAAATGTATATCAGGCTCCATGGGCTGAATAGCCTCGTCCTGTTTTGGTGTAACAGGCTCGAAGGTCTGAATATCCCCCTGTTGTTCCCGTGTAACAGGCTGGAAAACGGAATGGATTCCTCCACTGTCTGTGTAATTCGCTTCACTTGTTGACTCCTTCTGTCATCTATGTTCAAATAAGATCATCTTCAATTTTTTTGTGAACTCCAATGGCTACTGGGTCAACCTGATCATCCTTTCATTATAAGCTAGGACCTTCATTGCAGGAATCAGTTGAGGGAACCATCTCTGACCTGCTTCCAATATAACAACATCCTTTCTTCATTGAAGAGATTAAATCTGTACACACTACTCCACATGTGATCTCACTAAGACCCTGTACAGCAGCTGCAACACTTTATCAGCCTGTTGTAAGGTTCCCACCCAGGTTAGAGCAGTCTCAGCTCTCTGGGGGAATACAGAACATTGTTGGAAGATCATTGTCCTTCTCTACTCCATCAGCATAACGGGCGATCTTAAGAAATTAAAGTTTGAGAAGATCATAAATGATGTGGCGAGATGATCTCTACAATTAATCTCCACAGAGCCCACGTCGATCAGATTCCACAGAATCTGGTAAGGTGGAGCGCAAAACCAACAAGGAGGAGTAAACGTTTATGGGAGTTATACATCAAAGTGAACGCGGCAATACAAATGCTGGACATGTTATAAAACATGAAATGAGATGTACACATTTGTGAGTACTGCAGTAATAATTTACTGTTTAAATTATATCCAAACTCTGTTAACCCAATTGAATGCTAATGCTGGGAAAAATGGATTTCATAACCACGTGTGAGATGGTTTGCATGAACATTATGTCGAGCACTGAGTGGGAGATCAGGTTACTTAGGAATTGGTGTTGAGTGATCAGAAGAGCTAATTGAAATTTTTGCTGGAAATGACCTCTTGGGAACAGTGACCACAATGCATTGGTTTTCTTTTGTGCTGTTTGAGTACACGACAGTTTTTGTTGTATTTGAAGTAACCGTTATAAATCTGAGTCATGCAAGCCATGAAGGTGTGAGGAGAAAGTGGGGACTACAGATGCTGGAGATCAGAGTTGAAGAGTGCTGTGCTGGAAAAACACAGTCAGACAGCATACTAAGAGCAGATAAAACGATGTTTTGGGCAAAAGCCCTTCATCAGGAATGAACCTTATGGGCCAAGGGGGCTGAGAGATAAATGAGAAGGTGGTGCGGCAGGGGGGAGGTAGCTGAACTTGTGATAGGTAGATGAAGGTGGAGTTGAAAGTGATAGGTGATGAAGGGAGACAGAACGCCTCATCTACTGCATCCATTAAACCCAATGTGGTCTTCTTAAATTGGCGAGGCAGGAGGTCAACTTGAGAACATCTCTGGGACAGCCACATTGAACAACTCCATTGCCTTGTGGCTGAGCACTTTAATTCCCCTTCCCACTCTGCAAAGGACATGACGGCCCTGGGCCGGCTGCATCGCCAAACCAGAGCCACCAGAAGCCTGAACGAAGAAAGCCTCCTCTTCTGCCTTGGGACCCTCCAACCACAGGGGATCATAGTGGATTTCCCCATTTCCCCATTTCCCCTAATCCCACCTTATCTGACTCCAACCTTCCAAGTCAGCACCGCCCTTTTGAACGTTGCTATGTGTCCACCTTCCTTCCTATCAATCTGGTCCAGCCTGCTTCCTCTCCAACTATCACTTTCAATCCCACCTTCATCTTTCTATCAGTTGAAAGGAGGCAGATTAGAAAAATGCCAATTGTTGCAGTTAGCCAATGGATTCAGAGAAATGTAGGACCCAGCAAAGGATGAACAAGAAACTGAGAAGAAAATCAAAAAGAGAAAAAGTGTTCAAACGAAAGAAAAACATAAAGACTGCTACAAAGCGTCTATCAATGTATGAAAAAAAATAAAAACAAGGTCAAACGTGGAAAAGTTGGTGCGCGTTCAGGATAATTTATTGCAGAGAACAGAGAAATCTCAGGGAAAAGAAACAGTTTCTTTGTGTCTATCTTCATGGAAGAATGTCCAGAAATTCTTCCAACAATACGGTGGAACAGTGGTTTGCACTGCTGCCTCGCAGCACCAGAGACCTGGGTTCAATTCCCGCCTCAGGTGACTGACTGTGTGGAGTTTGCACGTTCTCCCCGTGTCTGCGTGGGTTTCCTCCGAGTGCTCTGGTTTCCTCCCACAGACCAAAAATGTGCAGGTTAGATGAATTGGCCATGCTAAATTGCCCATAGTGTTAGGTGAGGGGACAAATGTTGGGGAATGGGTCTGGGTGGGTTGCGCTTCGGCAGGTCAGTGTGTACTTGTTGGGCCGAAGGACCTGTTTCCTCTCACTGTAAGTAATCTAATCTAAATACCAAGTGACAATGGGACTTGTGTAAGTACAGTCTAAGATCATTCTTATCAATGTTGAGGTCATCTTGGAAAAGAAAGCTGGATTGAGTATTTATAAATCTGACAGACTAGATGCACATCATACGAGAATTTCAGAGGAAGCAGCAATAGACATGTTGATTGCATCACGGATTTTCACTTTATTTTACAACACATTCCCGAAAGGCATTTAGCCAATTTGGATAAGACAAAGGTTATAAATATTATCCAACAGGTTAAGAAAGGATGGAGGTGGAGAGTGGTGAACTACAGACCAGTTATCTTGTCATTCGCAGTCGGGTATCTGTTCGACTCGATTACAAAGAACATGCTACTAGATATATAGAAGGTAATAACATAACTGGGGACTATGGTAATGTATCGATGAAAGGAACACCAGGAGTGGCAAACATTTTTTGGAATGGTGTGAAGATGATTCTTGGAGACTTAGGCAATGAAGAACCAATGGATAACATAGGGTTGGATATTCATGAGCTCTTTTGTAAGAACTCACACAGTAAGCTCATGAGAAAAATTAAAGCGAGAGGTATTAGGAAGAATATATGCAAATGGGCAAGTAAAACTTAAGTTGACGTTTTTGTGAATGTAAGTGGAATATAGAGGATGTAGTGAACCAGTTGCATCGAGTGTTGGTGAGACTAAATTTAGAGTATTGTGTATCATTCGGAGTCCCAATCGCAGAAAGAATATGCTGACTATAGAGGAACTGCAAACGGTATCATCCAGATTAATCGCTAAAATGATTATCCAGATAAATCCCTAAAATGGCAATTTGTCTGATGTGGAAACTCAGCCTGTGATCTCGAATTTCAAAACATGAGAGGTGATTGCAGTGAAACTTAGAAACATAGTGGGGGACTGAATAATAGAGGGACATAGAGAAGTACAAGTTGGCGAGATCTGGGAGAATCCCACGGTATTCTACACGGACAAGTAGAACAGAATAATCAGCAAACAGTTAGTGTCCATTAGAAACCAAAGGGACAATCTGTGTGTCAAGCTAGAAAACATTGATGGATTGTTACATGTGACCTTCACGTCTATTTTACTTGTTAGAAGGACGATGCAGGTACAGAATTCAAGAAGATGGACTGGAAAACTCTTGTACAGATTTATGTAAAATATGAGCAGGGATTTGAGGTTTTGTTCTGTATACATTTGGACCAATCTCCATATCTGAAAGAGTTGTGTCACAGGCGGCTGTTGGGATCAAGGGAGGAAAGACCCTGACGGAACATTTTATCTAGAATCTGACCATAGGGGAGGTGCCAGAGAACTCGAGAACAGCTAATATGATTCCACTTCAAAGTAAGGGTCGGAGAGATAGACCAGGGAAATATAGACAAGCGAATGTCGGATCACTGTTAAGGAAACTACCGGAGAAAATAGGAAAGGAGAAAATTGAACTCCAATCTGAGTGACAAGGTTTGATCAGGGATAATCATCATGACTTTATCAGAAGGAAGTCACATGCAATGGGTTTGATTGAATTAGTTTGAGGAGGTCGATTGTTTTGTTTTGTAAGAAGGCCTTTCAAAACATTTCCACCTGAGAAACTGGAAAATAAAGTAAAATCTCACAATATGTACGATAACTTGACAAGTTACAACGAAAATTGTCTTAGTGGCAGGACGCAGAGAGTGGTGAGAGAGGCTGTTTGAGCGACTGGAGACCAGTGTCCCCTGATGTACCACAGGGATCAGTGCTGTGTCCCGTATTGTTTGTGTTATTCATAAAAAAAAAATGTGGCTGTGGAGGGGCCTAGGTGGAGAGTGGGGGAGATTTGATAAATAAGTGTATGTTTGACATAAAGATTGGCTGGGTGGTTAGCAGTGAGCAGGAAGGTCTTAAGTGACAGGAAGATGCAGAAGGAATGGTCAGATGGGCAGATCAATGGCAGATGGAATGTAACCCTGATATATATGAGGTGATGCACTTTGGGAGAAGGAACCAGGCAGAGGAGGACTCAATGAATGGCAGCACACTGGGAACCTCAGAGTGTGCTTCTCCTCACATCCCTGAATGTGACTGGACAGGTTAATAGACTAGTTAAGAATTCGACCTTGGGTGTTGTGTTTCCTAATCAGGGCGTAGATTATAAGAGCAATTCAGGGCTTTGGTTCTGCCAAAATGGAGTACTGTATGTAGTTGAAGCAGCAACATTCCAGGAAGGATGTGATTGTACTGCAGAGGGTGCAGAGGAGATTCACCAGGATGTTCCCTGGGATGGAGTATATCAGCTATGGTGAGAGGCTGGATTACCTCGGATTTTTAACTTTGAAGCAGAGAAAGCTGAGGGGTCCGTGATTCAGAGGGATAAGATTATGAGGGAAACGGACAGGGGGGATAGACAGCAGCTGTTCCTTTTAGTGAGAGGGTCAAGAACAAAGGACCACACTTTTAAAGTGAAGAGTTTGAGGTTCAGAGAGGTCTTTTTCAGAGTTCTTTTAAGAGAGAGATTGAACAATCGTTCCAAAATGGCTAGTTCAGACCATTTGAGTAAACAGAGAGCGAGATCTTAGGGTTATTTTAATGCAGCCTGAATGGGTGTGGCCAGCTCTCACAGATTAGGATCACTGGGTTTTGGTTTCTCAGTAACATCAAAAACTTTCAGGGTCTCCACAGTGTTAGACGCTTCAGGGAATGTCTTCTGGCTGCTACTCTCTCTCTCTGTTTTATTCTCTTGATGCTATTTTCAATTCCTGAATTTTCCTTTTTGCCAAGGGCTGCGTTTATGGGAATTTCCTATGTTGGACTAGTTCATGAGTAATAGCTCCTAGGTCTATTATTCTATTTCGTTACCCAATAGAATTACGTTATTCTAAATTCCTCTTTCTTTGGTTTAATTTCATCTTTTGTGTTAATGGTGTTTTGCTTTCTACGGAATCGCTTGACCAGTCACATTGCATCTGTAACAGACATTTTACATTTCCTTTACAATAAGAAAACATTAGAGTCTATGTTGTGGTTCTGTTCGCCGAGCTGAGAATTTGTGATCTGCATCCATGAACACCAACTGGCCACAAAACGACACGACCAGCTATGAGTAGCCACACACGCAGATGACAAGCAACATGAGTTCGAGTGGGAAAACACTCCGATTATAGAACAAGCCAAACAGAGAACAGCCAGGGAATTCCTCGAGGCATGGCACTCATCCACAGATTCAATCAATAAGCACATCGACCTGGACCCAATATAACGGCCACTACAGTGGACAGCTGGAACTGACAACCGGAAGCAGCAGACACAAATCATTATAAATGTCGGAGGAAACATTACAGAAGCGCTTCACAGGAGGCGCCCAAGCACTGAGGATGTCACATAGACAGTGGACGAAACGTCTGTAATACAAATTCCGAGCTCGGCGAACAGAACCACAACAACGAGTACCCGAGCTACAAATCTTCTCCCAAACTTTGAACATTAGAGTCTAGGCTACTGCCTTCAAACATTTTCGAGAGGCTCTAGTGTGGTCTATCACACTAGACTCCTTCTCGTCCTGAGTAATACGCTGGAGGCACTGAATGGGCTGTCCCTCTTCTTCGAGGAGGAAGTGAGGACTGCAGATGCTGGAGATCAGAGCTGAAAATGTGTTGCTGGAAAAGCGCAGCAGTTCAGGCAGCATCCAAGGAACAGGAGATTCGACGTTTCGGGCATCAGCCCTTCTTCAGGAAGAAGAGCTGATGCCCGAAACGTCGATTCTCCTGTTCCTTGGATGCTGCCTGACCTGCTGCGCTTTTCCAGCAACTCATTTTCAGCTCTGTCCCTATTCTTCTCCAATAGTGTCAATGGGCTGAATGGTTTCCTCATATTCCTGTGAAACCAGCGTTAGGTGCTGAATGAACTCTTGTTTACTTGTGGCAATGGGCAGTGCTGTTAGATCAATGTTACAGACACGTTAACAGCACTCGTCTCAATGGAGTGTGGGTCTTGCTGCACATGGACACAGAACAGTTCAGGAGCTGACAGGGGATAAAATGTTCTGAACATTGTAGAATCTTCAGTGACCATCCCCACTTCTGATCTTATTGTGGGGAGGGTGAGGGTGGGGGTGGGGTTAGGGGTAGGGGCAGTGAGACATTGATGAAGCAGCTGAAGATGTTTGTGAAGAGGAATCGAAAATGAGGATCTCCCACAGAGGTGACCCAGGACTGAGATGATGACCATCTTCCTTTGTGCCATGTTTGACCCCAACCACTGGAGAGGTTACTCTGATTCCCATTAAGTCCAGTTTTGGTAAGCTCCTTGATGTCAACAAAAGTCAACCATTGCCTTGATATCAGGGCCAATCATTTTTACCTGAACCCTTGTGTCAACCTCATTTGTTCATACCAATTAGCCATGATAGAGGAGTAGCAAGTGTTTTCTTAAAACAGGTAGTGTTGAATGTCAGGATTTCTCTTCTCAAGAGTGTTAGGGAGCGAGATGACTGAAGGTATTTGACGAGGAGGTAGATGGATATTGACCTATCAGAGAGGTGAAGTCTCTGAGGAATTGGGCATTACAGAGGATTTCAGAACGAAAGCAGATCAGTCACTATCTTAGTGAAGGGCAAGGCAGCTTGGGATGTGAATGACCTTGCCCTGTTTCTGATGTAATCCCATTCTGTTACTGGAAAGTTAGTGGGTGTTGTTTTCATGAATGTCTGTTATTGAATGTTGCAGTCAGGGACACCAGAGGATTTTGTGAGCCATCTCTGGGTGAGGTATGGGGGCTGAATTCACCGTGAATATTGGTGTATAACATGACCAAGAAATAGAGCACAAGTTGCAGAGAGGGGAAGCTCTGTAAAAAGAGATGAGGGGCCTCTTTCATTCCCAACCTGGACTTTCCAATTACATTTCCCAAATCACCTCAAAGCGTGTGGAACAGCCTTGAGGGGCCGAATGGTCTCCTCTGTTGCTACTTACTCTGAGCAGTAAGTAGCCTCCAACCGTTCCTGTCTAGCAGGTATGAGGGGCTGAATGGAACACAGAAACATGGGACTGAGGGGCAGGAGTGGGTCATTAGATACTTTCAGCCTTCTTCACCAGGAACAAAATTGTGGCTGATCAGGTTGTGGACTAAGCTCCACTTTCCTCTCTGTAGCCCATTATCCGTGACTCACTTCTCTGTCAAATATTTAACTAACGGAGCTTTCAATCAATGTGAACATAGAGGCACGATAAACTTCCAGTGACGAGAATTCCGGCTTGAAAGGTATTTTCAGAATTTTTCATCATCCCTCTTATAAAATCAGACAGTCATGCAGAACGGAAACAGACCCGTTAGTCCAATCTGTTCACTACGATCAGATATCAAATCTGATCCAGTTCCATTTGCCATCATTTGTCCAATATCCCTCCTCTTTCAGACACTTTTTAAATATGCGATTGTAACCGCCTTCACCACCTCCTCTGACAGCACTTTCCATACACACAGCACTCTCTGTGTGAAACATTTACCTTCAGGACTCTTCTAAATCATTCGTCCTCTCGCCTTCAACCAATGCTCTCCTGTTCTGGACTCCCTTATCCTAGGGATCAGAGCGTGGCTTTTCAGAATATCCATGCCCCTGATGATTTTATAAACCTCTATAATGTCACCCCTCAGCCTTTGACAGACCAGGTAGAAACACGTCAACCTAATCAGCCTCTCCCTAAAGCTCAAACCATCCAGTCCTGGAAAATCTGTGTAAGTCATTTCTGCAGACAACCGAATTGTATGCAGTATTCTTAAAGTGGCCTCACCAACATTCTGTCCAGATGCAACATGCCACCACATCTCCTAGAATGCTCTGACTGATTAAGGCAAATGTGCCAAATGTGTTCTGTCCCCACTGTCTTCCTGCGACTCCACATGCAAGGAACAATGTACCTGTAGCCCTAGGTCCCTTTGTTCCACAACACGCCCCAGGACCTTACCATTAAGTGTATAATTCCTGCCCTGATTTGCCTTCCCAAAATACAAAATCTCGTATTTATCTAAATTACACTTCATCTTTGACTCCTTGCCCCTTTGTCCCATCTAATTATGGTCTCGTTGTACTCTGAGATAATCTACTACACCACCTTTCTGACGTCGTCTCTAAACTTACTAACTATGGACCCAATATTCACACCGAAATCCTTTACATAAATTATGAAATTCAGTGATCTCAGTACTGATTCTTTCAGCACACTGCTGCTCACCAGCCTCCAGTCTGAAAAACATCCCTCTTCCTTCAAGCCAATTATGACAAACTTCTTCTGAATCTGAAACTTACTAATTTGTCTACCAATCAGAATTAAATACTAGCTATGAAGATGGGCTGAGTAGGTGAGGTTTATTTTCAGTAGAACAAAGGAGATTGAGGGGGGACCTGATTGAGGTTTGCAAAATCATGAAGGATATAGACAGGATGTACATAGACAAGCTTTTTCCCAGGGTGAAGGATTCAACAACGAGAGGTCATGCTTTCAAAGTGAGAGGTGGAAAGTTTAAGGGAGATACACGCAGTAAGTAATTCACACAGAGAGTGGTGGACATTTGGAACACGTTGCCAGCAGAGGTGTTAGAGGCAGGCACGGCAGATTCATTTAAAATGCGTCTGGACAGATGCATGTGTAGGTGGGGAGCAGAGGGATACAGATGCTTAGGAATTGACCGCCAGATTTAGACAGTGCACTTGGATCAGTTAAGGCTTGGAGGGCGAAGGGCATGTTCCTGGGCTGTAAATTTTCTATGTTCTTTGTTCTTTAAATGAACACCTTGCTGAAGACCATATAGACAATGTCTACCAAACTGTATTTATCAATCTTCTTTGTCACCTCTTCATAAAACGTAACCAAATTAATGAGACGTGATTTCCCATGCAGAAAGCCACGTTGACTACCCCGATCAGCCCTTGCCTTCACAAATGTATGTAAATGCTACCCCTCAGAAGCCCCTCCAACAACTTACCCACCACTGACATCGGGCTCACCAGTATATAGTTACCCGGCTTTTTGGGTCACTGTTTCCTTTTCTAGTCCCACTCCTCCACTGCTCACAACAAATGTTAAATGTAACTACGTTTGTGATATGGCCGACGTTATCTGTCTCAGACTGGGTTAGGGTCAGTTTTAGGAACAAGTCAGGCTAGTTCTTTAATCTTCTAAAATAGCACATTTATGACCCAGAGGAATGTTACTCAAACTATGATGGAACGAAGAACTGCAAATTGTTTGGGTATTGTAAATATATAATCAATATTTCCCTTTCTAAAAACACTGACACACAAATACACAGAAACACACACACACACATACACAGAAACACACACACACACACACACACACACACACACGTGATTCTGCTTCTGAAGTTATTCTACTCACACAAGCTGCTAGAAATGGGATTTCATCCTGGAACAATTGGATTTGGCTTAACTCCCTTTGCATTAGGCAGTGAGGCGTTCCACTGAATTCAGGTCAGGGTTAAACAAAACGTGGCACAGTGGCTCAGTGGTTAGCGCTGCTGTCTTACAGCATCGGTTCGGTTCGATTCCAGCCTCGGGTGACTGTGTGTGTGGAGTTTGCACATTCTCCCCATGTCTGCGTGAGCGTCGAATGGTAGCTCCAGTTTCCTTACACTGTGTAGGTTAGGTGATTGTTCATGGGTTTCTAGGTTAGATGCAGTAGTCAGGGGTAAATGTTGGGGCACGGGTCTGGAAAGGTTGGTATGGACGTGTTGAGCCGAAGGGCCTGTTTGAACACTGCAGGGATTCTATAAAAACAAGAATGGTAACGATGACTATAGAGCTTTTTTGTTTACGTTCGCACACATTCCTGTGATGAGGAAAAATTAAGGAGAGAGTGTGCAATAGGTCGTTCCTTCTCATGCAGATTACATTTTCTCCCTCTCTGAACTGAATCACACAGTAATGTCATCCTCTCCCAAACTGGACCATGTGAAGTCTCCTTGTACATTGTCCAAACTATGCCTCGATCACATTCCTTGTTCCATGTAGGTGCATCATTGATGCTATCATACACAGAGCCATACCCTTCACAGAAAATGGTCTCGGTCAATTTGAAATATGTTTACATTACCCTGCCTTATTTCAAAAAAACAAAATGTTTGATTTATTCAGAATACCTGTGTTAAAATGAATGAATTTGTAATGAAATGCAGAAATTTCTGGAAAAGCTGAGCAGGTCTGTCAGCATCCAGATGCCTTTTATGTGCTGTGGTTGTACCAACCTCCACCACTTCCTCGGGCAGCTCATTCCATGCGCACACCACCCTCTGCATGAAAATGTGCCCTTTAGACCTCATCAAAACCATTCCCCTCTCACTTTCAAGCAATGCCCTCTAGTTTTGTATGTCCCTAACCTGGGAAAAACCCTGACTACTTACCCTATCCATGAGCATTTTGATCTTATAAACATTTACTGCTGGAAAATGTGACTCCAATCACGAATAGCTGTGCTTTCTGTTATCCCGGGCCTAAATTCTTAAATTCAATACTAACACCTCTTCTTTCTCCATGTGGTCACAATTCTAAATCATTTTTAATCAGTTTGTTCAAATGCATTATGAGACACTTCTGTGGGCTTTACACCTAGGCCTTTTTCCCCCGAGATAGGGACGCTAGCATCACTCAGCAATACCCAAAAAGCTGTAACAGTATTCTCCTGTGTGTTTCTTCATCAGCCTGTTTTGACATTCTGTGACATACCTCTGCAACAGGCAGGACTTGAATCCAGACCTTCTAGTCCAGAGCTAGGAACACTACACACAAGTTCAGGAATTGGAATCAAATCCAGAGCACTGGCGCAAAGGCAGGGACACTACCATACACTAACATACCCAGATTTTGGGTCATATTTTAGTGCCCGCTTTCAGCTCGGTGTAGATTTATTATAAACAGGTTACCATTACGGAACTACAAAAAACTTAGTATTGTTAAACAAATGCAAGATATTTGTCTTAACTGTAGGATATTGAGGGTATGTGCTATTCTTTCGAAATTAACTACGAACATCTTAAATCGCTATTATCTGTAGTCTGCAATACGAGGGAAAGAAATCCTGCAGACACAGTCTGCCCAATGAACGGTCGTAGAGTCATAGAGTCATAGAGATGTACAGCATGTAGACTCTTTGGTCCAACCCGTCCATGCCGACTCGATATACCAACCCATATTATTGAACACCAGAGACAGAGAAAGACCATAGTTTCTACCCACAGAGCACCGATCAGTATTACCCAATTCTCATGTGTGACTGCCCTCTTCCTAAAACCATGAAATTATACCAGGCAGCTGATTACTGTCCAGCCTCCCCACCCCACTGACTGTGTCTACAATCTGTTCCTCCTTCCCCTAACCACACAAGGCAAATGAAGCTCAGGGTATTTGTGAAAATCAAGGCTGGAGTGTGCAGGCCTCCTGGAGATTGTGAGGGTATTGTAAAATTAAACAGGGAAGGTGAGGAGGTTGTAATATCACACACTGGACTGAGGGGTGGCAGATGGTGTCTACTTTGGATTAATGCGAGGAATTGGATTTGGTAAATCAAACAAGAGCAGGATCTATACAATTAAAAGTAGGGCCTTTGGCAGTGTTGGAGAACAGAGACCTAGGCCGTCAGGAATAATTCTTTAAAATTTGCATCTCATATAGATAGAGTGGTTAAGATGGCATTTAGCACACTTGTCTTCATTTGTTCAGACCTTTGAGCATCGGAATTGGGATGTCATGTTGTGGTTGTACAAGACACTTGTGAGACCCCTACTGGAATACTGTGTCCAGTTTGGTCATCCTGCCCGCTCATTCCATAGGCACACCACCCCCTGGGTGAAACAGCTGCCCCTTAGATCACTTTTAAATGTTTCCCCTCTCATCTTAACCCTATGTCCTCTACTTTTGGACTCCCAAACCCTTAGAAAATACCTTGACTGTTCACTTTGATATTATTGACATTGATATTTTTAAGCTGGAGGGGGTTCAGAAGAGATTAACTTGGATGTTGCTGGGAATGGAGGGATTGAACAGAGGATGGGTATGCTGGGACCTTTTTCACTGGAGAGTATTAGATTAAGGGGTAACATAACAGGGGTGTATAAAATAATGAGGGGTACAGATAAGCTGAAGGGCTCATGTCTTTTCCACAGAGTTGGGGGTTCAAAACTGAGGGATATTTTAAGGTGCGAGGAAAATTATTTCCAAAAGTCCTGTCAGAATCTGGCTTGTGTGGTGTGAACTTCCAGAGGAAGTGGTGAAGCAAGGACAGTTACGATGGTTAAAAGACATTTTGATACGTACATGGATAAGACAACCGTTTGGATGGTGCTGTGAGCGGCTGCCCTCTTTCACTCCCACCTCCCCCCCATCGATTGAATCCCTGTGCAGTGGCGTGGGGAGGCCAGCAGAGGGTGGCATTGCATCACTTTAAGCACCACAGAGACTGCCAGACCTGCCCCACACAGAGACACACAGATACACACACAGCAATTGTTAGGACACTGCGTGAAGCTCATCTGGCAACTTATATGAAACATGAAGAAATGCTCAATTCACCTCGTAAACTGTTAAAATATGAGTGGCAGAGAACTCCCAAATTCCACTGTTTAAATAAAAACATCAATATATTTTTTCACTCTGTAAATGAACATTTTACATCAACTATCTCGAGTCTGGGACCCCCATTCTCTTAACTGCTTATTACCCGACTCAAGCTCTATAGCAATATACTATTTCTGGATCTGCCATCCTCTCATATGATAGGTGCTTGTAAGCTCTCAGTTCAGAACAGCATTCACACTCTCTTCAAGGTACAGTACACACTTTCAACTTCATCACACTACACCCGGATGAAAATAGGTAAGTGGAGCCTATCCGGATTTCTCTTGCTCTGTGGTTTGTCAATATTTCATCTACTCTGTCTCGTTTGTGACAGGTTTTTTGTTACTCCACTGAGAGCATGTCATTATTCTATTCTGTCTGTCGGAATATATCAGTATTTCACTTGCTCACACTCGTGTGTGTGGGGCAGGATTTCAGTTGCTTCATGGAGACCGTGACGCTACAACAATGTCAATGTTTGTAGATGGCACCAAACCTGGAAGAACTCTGAAGTCTATGGAGGACAGTGTGGAACTCGAACAGGACAGAGATACGTTGGTGTAGTGTTCAGGTGTATGGCAGATGGGGATAAGTGCAGAGCAATATGAAGTGATACACTTTGGCAGGAAAGACAATGAAAGACAGTTTAATCGAGGCCGAACCGTTATAAAGGGAGTGAAGGAACAGAGAGCGCTGGGTGTATATGAGCACAGATTATTGAAGATATCAGGACAAGTGGGGAGGGCAGTAACTATCACAGATTAGTTTCAGTATCTGAGCTGTTTCCTGGGGGAGGTATCGGAAGAAGACTCCGTGCTCCCTTCCTGGGAGGTGGTGGTGACGATGTGTTGTGAGCCCACCCTCCTGCCCACCGAGACCATGGGGATTCCATTTGTACCAGTTCGACACAAAAGGGAGATGGCATCAGGGCCACGGCTTCTAAGTTGTTCCGTGGGTGGGGGGAAACGGAGCTGGCAGTCGGTTTAAAGTGAGAGTTGCCCTTCACTGAACATTGCTCCTTACTAGGTCGTTGGGACACGGATTTTTCAGAATGTCCACACGAGGCGTCCGCGTCCTCTCCGACTCCAACCAGGGTCGTCCCCACATGGCAGGGGGAGGGGTGAGGGGACGGATATCGGGCACGACATCACCGGGCTTGGCACTTTCTTTCGTATTCCAGGCTGTTTCTCCTGGAATGGAAGAAAGGTAGGGAGAGAGGGAGGGTGGGAGTGGGTAGCCCTGCTGTTAGTGCTCGTGTAGGTGGGGGACGGTGTCATGGTGAGGTGTCCGGAGGGAGTCAGTCCACAGTGCTGTATCCATGCAGTGTTATCAGTGTGTGGATAGGGTAAAGTGGAGGGAAGGTGGGGGGAAAGGTGCTGCATGCAGCAGTGAGAGTGGTGGAGCATGAGCCTTGTTCGTGGTTTGGTGCTATACAGATATACAATGAGTGTGAGGGAGCAGAGAGAATACGGTGACCCTTACTCTGACAGAGTGGGGAAGGTTATTGATAATTGTCCTGTATTTCTGGACATTTCTTCAGTCCACAGATATTGCACTGAGGTAGGTGGTGAGCTCAGACGATGCTCGGTGGATGTGGTGGTGTGGCCCTCTCTGGCGAGAGAATGGTCCCAATCTTTACTAACCCATCCACCAGCACCTCCGTGCCCCTGTCGACAAACCGTGGTGTAATTGCCCCTTATCTGCCATGCTCGGGGTAAACTATGCATGGCAGATCCAAACAGAGAAATGGCCTTTAAAAGATGACACCAGTGCCAGCGATCACGGAATATCCAGGGGCATCTGGGTGATGGTGAGTTCTTCCAGCCATGAAGGACTCCATTTACAAAGCTGTAGAACAAATGCTCATCCAAAACTCTCCATCATCTGACCTCACACTAATATCACTTTTTCCCATCTTTCCTGGGAAGACTGGCTTATGTTACAGGATGTTATCGAAGTGTCTACATTTCAGCATTCTGCAACCTGGGAACACATCCTTCCATGACACTGTCTCTCAGTCTCCCCCTCTCTATCTATTTCCCAAACAACTCCCATGTGCTGGTATTAAACTGATTCCCCCGCCATCTCTCTCTGGCAGTGATGTTCACACCCACAGCACCCGCTTGTCATGGCACAATGGAGATATGGTTTTTGTAAATGGATGGGAGCTGTAGATCCTGTCCCTTCCAGCACGGGTTGCAAGTTTCCCCACGCTGGGCAGTGATCTAACACAGTGTTACTGAGCAATGGACTGGGGTGGGGTACACAGCTCTACATTCTAGAAGGGTAACTGCTCCTGGTTTAGAGATCAATGCACTGGGGTGGTGTACACAGTCCTACATGCTGGGAGGGTAACTGCTCCTGGGTTACAGCTGAATGCACTGGGGTGGTGTACAAAGCCCTACGTGCAGGGAGGGTAACTACTCCTGGGTTACAGCTCAATGCACTGCAATGGTGTACACAGTCCTACATGCTGGGAGGGTAACTGTTCCTGTTTTACAGATCAATGCACTGGGATGGTGTACTCAGTCCTACATGCTGGGAGGTTAACTGCTCCTGGTTTACAGATTTATGCACTGGGGTGGTGTACACAGTCCTACATGTTGGGAGGGTGACTGCTCCTAGATTACAGATCAATGCACTGGGGTGGATTACACCGTCCTATATGCTGTGATAAGGTAAAGATGTGGTTTGTGTCGCTCCTTATGCTGGATAGATATTTGTTTCACGTTCACACATTCGTGCCCTGCTGTGGTCTGCAGAGCTCCACGTGCTGGGCAGATATCTAATCCAGGTTTATAGATCAATGCACTGCTGTGGTCTGCACGTCTCCTGGTGTTGGACAGATATCTAATCCGGGTTTATAGATCACTGCACTGCTGTAGTCTGCACAGCTCTCCGTGCTGGACAGATATCCACTCCGGATTTATAGATCAATGCACTTCTGTGGTCTGCACTTCTCCCCATGCTGGACAGATATCCACTCCGGGGTTATAGATCAATGCACTGCTGTGGTCTGCACTTCTCACCGCGCTGGACAGATATGCGGTCTGAAGTTATAGATCAATGCCCTGATCTGATCTGCGCAGTGTTCCACTCTGGACAGATTGCTGGATTGTATTGACCAGTGCAATGGATGAATCTGGACAAATTGCTGGGTTGTACTGAGCAGGACACTGGCCTGGTCTGCGCAGTGTTCCACAGTGAACAGAAATCCCCTCTGGGTTTATGGTGTCTGGGCTGGTTCTGTGAGGTGGATTGAGAATGTGGTATATCTAACCCTTTCAGCTTATCTGACAACGCCTTTAGTTCCCATTCCTGTGATTGGACCCTCTGTCTCTCTCCCCATTCACGTTAAAGTGTGTCTAGGCACAGTACATCATGTTTGTGGGGTGGGTAGGGTCGAAAGGTGATGGACAGGTCAAGGGGTTCCCCAGAACGCTCTGTTCCAAACTGCCATTCTCCGGAAAGTTCTGTTCCCATCATTCCATAACTACCATTCCCCGGAACTTTCTATCCCCGACATTCTATAGCTGCCATTCTCCGGAACGTTCTGTCCCTCACATTCTATCACTGACATTCCCCGGAACGTTCTGACCCCGACATTCTATAACTGCCATTCTCCGGAACGTTATGTCCCCAACATTCTATAACTGACATTCCCCAGAACGTTCTGTCCCTGATATTCTATAATTGACATTCCCCGGAACGTTCTGTCCCCGACATTCTAAAGCTGCCATTCCCTGAAACATTCTGTTCCCAACATTCTGTAAATAACATTCCCCGGAACGTTCTGTCCCTGACATTGTTTGTGAACGGCCGGACGTCAGTGAATTGAACAAACGATAAGATCGCGAGGGAAGAGATCCCGTTCCAGGGAGAAGGAGACACTGTTCCGAAGGCCCCTCAGGCAGTTAAAGGGGTGAATATGTTTTCCCTGCGTTTACATTTCTCCACGACACAGGATCGACCACAATTTTGACCAAAATACAGAAATTCCCAAACTCCGTTTGTCTTCAGGAAACTGGGAGAGAATCCTTCAGGACAGCAACGTTTCCACCCTCCGTTATTAGGAACTGGGAAGGAGTGACCTGTGTCTGCTCTCGAGTGATCGACTTCTAGAAACCATCTGTCCTTATGGATGTGTCTCTGTGTGTTTGGGGGAAGGAGGGTTTCTTTTGGTTTATGTCACTTTTTTGTCAGGAATTCAGACCTTCCCATTTGTTATTCCAGCTCCAATTATTTTAATAAATCCCTGAATAAAGGGACACATTTGAAAATCTCACTGGGTCCCCGATCAAACGGGTCCCTTTGCCTCAAGGCTGATGGATAATGGGTTTGTTTTCCTTCCTCACAGTTAACGTAGTGACCATCTACGTCCTGCTTTATAAAGATTGTGGATTGTCTCCATGTGTCAGACGTTACCTGGGGGCCATGGCAGCGGCGGATCTCCTGGTCATTATCCTCGACCTGATGCTGAGACACATTCCCATTGTTTATTGGGAACAGTTTTATTTCCTGATGGACTCCGTCCCCGTGTGTAATATCCACGCCGTCCTGCTTTATGCAGCCACTGACTGCTCTGTCTGGTTCACCGTCACTTTCACCTTTGATCGGTTTGTGACCATTTGTTGCCAGAAGCTGAAAAGTAAATATTGCAGTGAGAAAACGGCGGCTGTGGTTCTGGGAGCAGTGACTGTGCTGAGCTGTTTAAAGAACATTTCCTGGTATTTTATGCTCACGGCACGGTATCGGCTGATGAACGTCCCCTGGTTTTGTGATGTAACAGTCGCTGTTGCAGTCTCCAGTGCCTGGGTCACAATCGAGTTCCTCCACCACATTGTAACCCCGTGTGTCCCATTTCTCCTGATTCTGCTGCTCAATGTTCTTACCGTCAGACACATTTTAGTGACCAGCAGAGCCCGCAGGAGACTCCGCGCTCACACCAATGGCGACGCTCAGTCTGACACAGAAATGAGAAACCGAAGAAAATCCATCATTTTACTATTTGTGATCTCGACCAATTTCATCCTTTTATGGTCTACGTTAATGCTGTTTTCTATATGGTTCAGGATTTATAATATTGGGTATTACTCTGTGTATCTGCATGACTTTGCGTTGGAATTGGGCTTCATATTGCAGCTCCTCAGTTGCTGTACAAACACTGCGATTTATGCCGTGACCCAGACTAAGTTCAGGCAGCAGCTGAAAAATGTGCTGAAATATCCCTTCACCCAAATCCATCCATCGATCAAATTCCCTCATTAATCAATCCATCCTGGATTTTCTCATTTCAGTTCAGTGTTTCAGCGATGGAGCAGCCTATCGATATGGTAACAGACTGAGGGTAGCACTGGTTTGTCCATCCTTGTCCCACAGGACGGTTACAGGGAAATATTTCAATGTTTCTCACAACTCAGGGGCCAGTGAGAAAAGCCATCACCCCACTGACTGTATCCATCACTTCCATTTGTGATCAATAAAAATGTTGATTAAAGCGTGCCGAGCAGCAGAGTGACCGATGTTGTTGTGTGTCTTTGTGTTAGAGAAGCTGAGCTGTAGAGAGACAGACTCAGCCGCAAGTCCTGGTCCTAAGGGAAGGGTAGGAGAGGGGACCGCGCTCTGAGCTCAGGAGCTGGTTTAACTCACTCTGTCCCTCCATTGCAGCCTGTCCTCCCCATGCCTCTCCCCTACTCTTTCTTCTCATTTCTCTCCCTCTCTCTCAGCACACTCTCTCTTTCTCACCACCTCAGAGGGAAAGGGAAAAATCAGGGCGACAGACTGTATCAGGCAGAGAGGGAGGGATGTAGGAGGAAGAGAGATTAAGTCTTAACGAAACGGAGGGTGGTCTGGAGTAAGAGATGCAGAGGAAGGGGACCGAGAGTGAGAGAAGACGGAGAGAGAGAGAGATGGGCAAGGAAGAGAGAGAGACAGGAGACGATAATGAGCGAGGGGGGCGAGAGAGGGGCGACAGAGAGACGGAGGGAGGGAGCGAGACAGAGGGAGGCAGTGAGACAGAGGGAGGAAGGGATGGAGGGTGATGCAGGGAGTGAGGGAGGGGAGACGGAGGGAGTCAGGGAGGGAGCGAGATAGAGAGATGGGGAGATGGAAGAAGGGAAATGGAGGGAGGGAGATGGAGGGTGGGAGTGAGACAGACGGAGGGAGGCCGCGAGACTGAGGGAGGGAGCAGACAGAGTGAGGGAGTGATAAGGAGTGAGAGAGCGCGAGAGACAGAGCGCGAAATACCTAGAGAGAGAGGGGCCAGGAGAAAGTAGGGCCAAGAGAGATAGGGGCCAGGAGAGAGAGAAAGGGGGCGAGGGAGATGGGGAGGAGAGTGAGAGAGAGGCCAGAGGGAGAGAGATTGAGGGGGTGCGATAGAGACACTGGGTGAGAGATGGGGACAAGTGAGAAAAGGTCAAAGAGTGGAATGAGTCAGAGAGTTTCGAAAGAGGGAGAGAGACAGAGGGGGTCAAGAGAGGGAGAGGTGAAAAGAAAGGATCGAGTAAGAGAGCGTTTACGAGAGAGAGGGGGTGGCGAGAGTAGAGGCAAGGGCGCGAGAGAGAGGGAGAAAGAGAGAGAGATGAAGAGAGAGAGGGGGAGCAAGAGAGAGGGAGATGCTGAGAGAGAGAGGGGTGTGAGAGAGAAGTTTTTTAAGAGAAAGGGATGAGAGAGAGAGGAGTGTGCGAGAGAGATAGAAGGGATGAGATAACGGACAGTGTGTGGACAGCAGTGAAATTCAGGCTGGGGCGCTGGTTGGATGGCAGTGTGGGTCAAGCTATGAGTGGTGTGTTGGGTGCAGTCAGAGTCAGGCTGAGGGTGGTGTGTGGACGGCAGTGAGGGTCAGGCTGGGGCAGTGTTGGACAGTGGTGAGGCTGAGGCTGTGGGCAGTGTGTGGACCGTGGTGAGGGTCAGGATGGGGGTGGTATTGTTTACCGGTGAGAGTCAGGCAGGGGGCGGTATGTGGATGGCAGTGAGGGTCAGGCTAGGGGCGGTGTGTGGACGGTGGTGAGGGTCAGGCTGGAGGTGATGTTGGATGGCGATGAGGGTCAGTCTGGGGGTGGTGTTGGACAGCGATGAGGCTCAGGTTGGGTGCGGTGTGTGGACGGTGGTGAGGATCTGGCTGGGGCAGAGTGTGGACGGCAGTGAGGGTCAGGATGTGGGCTGTGTATGGACAGCGTTGATGTTCAGGCTGCGGGTGGTGTGTGGACGGTGGTGAGGGTTAAGCTGCGGGGCGCTGTGTGGATGGCGGTGAGGGTCAGGCTGGGAGCAGTGTTGTACGATGGTGAGTGTCAGGTTGGGGTTGGTGTGTGGATGGCAGTGTGGGTCAGGCTGGGGCAGTGCTCTACGGTGGTGAGTGTCAAGCTGGGGGCTGTGTGTGGACGGCAGTGAGGGTCAGTTTGGGGGCGGTGTGTGGATGGTGGTGAGGGTCAGGCTGGGGCTGTGTTGGACGGAGGTGAGGGTCAAGCTGCGGGCGGTGCATGGACATCGGTGAGGGTCAGGCTGGGGGTGGTGTGTGGATGGCAGTGAGGGTCAGGCTGGGGGTGGTGTGTGGATGGCAGTGAGGGTCAGGCTGGGGGTGGTGTGTGGATGGCAGTGAGGGTTAGGCTGGGGGTGGTGTGTGGATGGCAGTGAGGGTGAGGCTGGGGGTGGTGTGTGGACGGCGGTGAGGGTCAGGCTGGGGACGGTGTGCGCATGGCAGTGTGGGTCTGGCTAGCAGCGGTGTGGGTCAGGTTGGAGGCCTTGTGTGCACGGCGGTGAGGGTCAGGCTTGATGTGGTGCCGCTCAGTGGTGAGGGTCAGGCTGGGGGCAGTGTTGGGCGACGATGTAGCTCAGGTTGGGGGCTGTGTGAGGACAGCAGTGAAGGTCAGGCTGTGGGTGGTGTGTGGACAGCATTGACGGTCAGGCTGGTGGCGGTGTGTGCATGGCGCAGAGTGTAAGGCTATGGGTGGTGTGTGGATATCGGTGAGGGTTCGGCAGTGGGGCAGTGTGTGGACGGCAGTGAGGGTCAGGCAGGGGGTGGAGTGTGGACAGCAGTGTGGATAAGGCAGGGGGCGGTGCGTGGACGGCAGTGAGGGACAGGATGGGCCAGCATGTAGGCGGCAGTCAGGGTCAGGATGGGGTTCGGTATGTGGGCGAAAGTGAGGGTCAGTCTGGGGGCGGTGTGTCGACGGTAGTAACGGCCATGGTGGGGGCGGTGTGTGTGTGGCACTGAGAGGCTGGGGCAATGTTGCACAGCGGTGTGGGTCAGGCATGGGGCGCTGATGGACGCCAGTTAGGGTCAGGCTGGGAGCGGTGTTTGGCGGTGGTGAGGGTCAGGTTGGTGGCGGTGTGTGGACTGCAGTGAGGGTCAGTCTGGGGGTGGTGTATGGACGGAAGTGAGGTTCAGGCTGGGGACGGTGTGTGGCGGCGGTGAGGGTCAGGCTGGGGACATGGCTGGGCGGCAGTGGGGGTCAGGTTAGCGGTGATGTGTGGACAGCAATGAGAGTCAGGCTGGGGGCAGTGTGTGGACAGCAGTGAGGGTCAGGCTGGGGGAGGGTTGGGCGGCAGTGAGTGTCAGGCTAGTGGCAGTGTGTGCACGGCAGTGAGGTTCAGGCTGGGGGCAGTGTTGGACGGAGTTGAGGTTCAGTTTGTGGGCGGTGTTGAATGGCGGTGAGGGACAGGCTTGGGGCGTTGTGTGGATGGCAGTGTGGGTCAGGCTGGGGTGGTATGTGGATGGTTGTGACGGTCAAGCTTGGTGTGGTGTTGGTCGGTTGTGAGGGTCAGGCTGGGGGTAGTGTTGGGCGGTGATGAGGTTCAGATTGGGGGCTGTGTGAGGACAGCAGTGAGGGTCAGGCTGTGGGTGGTGTGTTGACGGCATTTATGGTCAGGCTGGGGGTGGTGTGTGGACAGCGGTGAGGGTTAGGCTGTGGGGCGGTGTGTGGATGGCAATGAGGGTCAGTCTGTGGGCGGTGTGTCGAAGGCAGTAAGGGTGAGGCTGTGGGTCAGTGTGTGGGCAGCAGTGAGGGTCAGGCTGGAGGCAATGAGGGTCAGGTTGGGGGCGGTGTTGGATGGCAGTGTGGGACTTACAGGGAACGTGTTGGACGATGAATAGGGTCAGGTGATGGTGTGTGGACAGCAGTGAGGGTCAGGCTGGGGCTGGTGAGGGTCAGGCTGTGGATGGTGTAGGATGGTGGTGATGGCAGAGGTGGTGTGTGGATGACAGTGAGTCAGGCTGGGTTGATATGTGAACGGTGGTGAGAGTCAGGCTGGGGGCGGTGCGCAGACGGCAGTGCGGGTCAGATTGGGGGGGGTTTGCACTGTGGTGAGATTCAGACTGGAGGCGGTGAGTGGACTGCGGTGAGGGTCAAGTTGGGGGCGGTATGTGTACAGCAGTGAGGGTCAGGCTGGGAGCAGTGAGGATCAGGCTGGGGGTGGAGTTTGGACGGCGGTTTGGGTCAGTGTTGGATGGAGCTGAGGGTCAGGCTGGGGGTAGTGTGTGGACGGCAGTGAGGGTCGAGCTGGAGATGGTGTTGGATGGCGCTGACGGTCAGGTTGGGGGCGCTGTTGGACTGAGGTGAGGGTCAGGCTGGGGCTGGTGTGTGAACAGCAGTGCGGGTCGGGCTGGTGGTGGCGTTGGACAATGGTGAGGGACAGTTTGGGTTGGTGTTGGACAGTGGGGAGGGTCAGGCTGAGGGCGGTGTGTGGATGGTGGTGGGAGACAGCTGGGGGCAGTGTGTGGAAGGTGGTAAGTGTCAGGCGGGGCGCGGGGTGTGGGCGGCTGTGAGGGTCAGGCTGGGGTGCGGTGTGTTGACGGCAGTGAGGGCCAAGCTGGAGGCGGTGTGTGGATGGCGGTCAGGGTCAGGCAGGGGGTGATGTGCGGACTGCGGAGAGCGTCAGGTGGTAGAGGAGATGGACGGTAGTTACAGTTGGCAGCTTACGGTGTGTGAATGGCATTGTGGGTCATGCTGGGGATGGTATGTGGATGGACGTGAGGGTCAGGCTGGGGGCGGCTTTGGAGGGTGGTGAGGTCAGGCTGGGGGAAATGTTGGGCAGCAATGAGGGTCAGGCTCGAGGCGATGTGTGGACGGTGGTGAGGGTCAGGCTGCGTCCGTGTGTGGTCGGTGGTCTTGTTCAGGCTTCGGGCTGTGTGCAGACAATAGTGAGTGTCAAGCTGGGGGCAGTGAGTGGATTGCAGTGAAGGTCAAGCTGGGGTGGGTGTGTTGGTAGCAATGTGGGTCAGGCTGGGGGCAGTGAGGTTCAGGTTGGGGGCGGTGTTGGATGGTGGTGTGGGTCAGATAGGGGGAGGTGTTGGACGACAGTTAGGGTCAGGTTGGTGACGGTGTGTGGACGGCAGTGAGGATCAGGCTGGGGCCGGTGAGGGTGAGGCTGGAGCTGTGTAGGACGGCGGTGAGGGTTAGTCTGCATCGGTGTGTGGATGGTAGTGAGGGTCAGTTTGGGTGCGGGGAGTGGACGGTAGTAATGAGGTAAAAACAATGACTGCAGATGCTGGAAACCAGTTTTTTGGTTCGTGGTGCTGGAAGAGCACAGCAGTTCAGGAAGCATCTAAGGAGCAGCGAAATAGACGTTTCGGGCAAAAGCCCTTCATCAGGAATAAATGCAGTGAGCCTGGAGCGTGGAGAGATAAGCTAGAGCAGGGTGGGGGTGGGGAGAAAGTAGCATTGAGTACAATGGGTGAGTGGGGGAGGGAATGAAGGTGATAGGTCAGGGAGGAGAGGGTGGAGTGGATAGGTGGAAAAGAAGATAGGCAGGTAGGACAAGTCCGGACAACTCATGGGGACAGTTCTGGAGCTAGAAGTTTGGAACTAGGGTGAGGTGGGGGAAGGGAAAATGAGGAAACTGTTGAAGTCCACACTGATGCACTGGGGTTGAAGTGTTCTGAGGCGGAAGATGAGGCATTCTTCCTCCAGGCGTCTGGTGATGAGGGAGCAGCGGTGGAGGAGGCCCAGGACCTCCATGTCCTCGGCAGAGTGGGATGGATAGTTGAAATGTTGGACAGTGTGGTTGATTGGTGCGGGTGTCCCGGAGATGTTCCCTAAAGCGCTCTGCTAGGAGGCGCCAATGTAGAGGAGATCACATCGGAAGCAACGGATACAGTAAATGATATTAGTGGATGTGCAAGTAAAACTTTGCTGAATGTGGAAGGCTCCTTTAGGGCCTTGGATAGAGGTGAGGAAGGAGGTGTGAGCGCAGGTTTTACAGTTCCTGCGGTGGCAGGGGAAAGTGCCAGGATGGGAGGGTGGGTTGTTTGGCGGCGTGGACCTGACCAGATAGTCATGGACGGAATGGTCTTTGCGGAAGGTGGAAAGGGGTGGGGAGGGAAATATAACCCTGGTGGTGGGGTCTGTTTGGAGGTGGCGGAAATGTCGGCGACTGATTTGGTTTATGCGAAGGATGGTAGGATCGAAGGTGAGCACCAGGGGTGATCTGTCCTTGCTACGGTTGGAGGGGTGTGGTCTGAGGGCGGAGGTGCGGTATGTGGAAGAGATGTGTTGGAGGGTATCTTTAACCACGTGGGAGGGGAAATTGAGGTCTCGAAAGAAGGAGGCCATCTGGTGTGTTCTGGGTGGAACTGGTCCTCCTGGGAGCAGATAAGGCGGAGGCGGAGGAATTGGGAATACGGGATGCCATTTTTGCAAGAGGTCGGGTGGGAAGAGGTGTAATCCAGGTAGCTGGGGGAGTCGGCGGGTTTGTACAAAATGTCAGTGTCAAGTCGGTCGTCATTAATTGAGATGGAGTGGTCCAAGAAGAGGAGGGGGGTGTCAGAGATGGTCCAGGTAAATTTTAGGTCAGGGTGGAATGTGTTGGTGAAGTTGATGAATTTCTCAACCTCCTCGCTGGAGCACGAGGTGGCGCCAATGCAGTCATCAATGTAGCGGAAGAAGAGGTGGGGGGTGATGCCAGTGTAATTACGGAAGATGAACTGCTCTATGTAGCCAACAAAGAGACAGGCATAGCTGGGGCCCATACGTGTGCTCATTGCTCCCCCTTTGGTCTGGATGAAGTGGGAGGATTGAAAGGAGAAATTGTTAAGGGTGAGGATCAAACGAATGAGAGTGTCGGTGGAAGGGTACTGATGGGGACGTCTGGGCAGCATTGGACGACGGTAAGGGGCAGGCTGGGGTGGTGTGTGGTCGGCGGTGAGGGTCAGGCTGAGGGTGGTGTTGGATGGTGGTGTGGGTCAGACTCAGACCGCTATGTGTGCTGGAGTGAGGGACAGGCTGAGTGCGGTGTGTGTACAGCAGTGAAGATCAGGCTGGGTTCAGTGTGTGGGCAGCGGTGAGGGTTAGGCTGTGAGCCGTGTGTGGTCAGCGGTGATTAAGGCCTGGGGCGGTGTGTGGACGGCAGTGAGGGTCATGGCTGGTGATGGAGTGTGGACAGCGGTGGCGGTCAGGCTGGGGCTGAGTATTGACTGCACTGAGGGTCCGGTTCTTTGTGGTGTGTGGACAGTGATGATGGTCAGGCTCTGTGTATTATTGGACAACGGTGAGGATCAGGCTGGGGACACTGGCGGATGGCAGTGAGGGTCAGGCTGAGGGTGGTGTTGGACGGTGGCGTGGGTCAGCCTTGGAGCGATATTGGATGGCGGCGATCAGGCTGGGGCTGGTGTGTGGGGGGCAGTGAGGGTCAGGCTGGGGACGGTGTGTGTACAGCAGTGAGGGACAGGCTGGGGGGGCAGTGTGTGGGTGCAGTGAAGATCAGGCTGGGGGCAGTGTGTGGGCGGCAGTGAGGGACAGGGTCGTGGCAGTGTGGCGACAATGAAGATCAGGCTGGGGCGGTGTGTGGACGGCAGTGAGGGTCAGACTTGGGGCGGTGTTGGGTGGCTGTATGGGTCAGGCAGGGGTAGGTGTTGGACAACGGTTAGGGTCAGGCTGGTGACAGTATGTGGAAGGCAGTGAGAGTCAGGCTGGGGCCGGTGAGGGTCAGGATGGGGGCGGTGTAAGACAGCAGTGATGGTCAGGCTGGGGGAGGTGATGGACAGCAGTGAGGGTCAGGCTTGATGCGGTGTGTGGACGCCGGTGAGGGTCAAGCTACGTTGGTGTGTGGACGGTGGTGAGGGTCAGGCTGGGGGTGGTGTTGTGCAGTGGCGAGGGTCAGGCTGGGGACGGTGAATGGACTGCGGTGAGGGTCAAGTTGGGGGCGGTGTGAGTGCAGCAGTGAGGGTCAGGCTGGGGCAGTGTGGAGCGGGCTGAGGTGGTGAGTGGACGGCAGTGAGAGTCAGGGTAGCGTCGGTGTTGGATGCAGGTGAGGGTCAGGCTGGGGATAGTGTGGACGGCGTGAGAGATGAGCTGGAGGGGGTGTTGAATGGCGATGAGTGTCAGGATGGGGGTGGTGTTGGAATGAGGAGAGGGTCAGGCTGGGGGTGGTGTGTGGACGGCAGTGAGGTTCGGGCTGGTGGTGGTGCTGGACGGCAGTGAGGGTCAATCTGGGGTGGTGTTGGACAGCCGGGAAGGTCAGGCTGAGGGCGGTGTGTGGACGGTGGTGAGAGTCAGCTGGGGTTGGTGTGCGGATGGCGGTGAGGGTCAGGCTGGGGGCGGTACATGGGCGGCTGTGAGAGTCAGGCTGGGGGTGTTGTGTGGATGGCAATCATGGTCAGGCTGGCGCAGTGAGTGGGTGGAGGTGAGGTCAGGCAGGGGGTGGTGTGTGAATGGTAGTGACTGTCAGGCAGGGGGCGGTGTGTGGATGGCGGTGAGGGTCATGCTGGGGCAGTGTGTGGGCGGTGATGAGGGTCAGGCAGGGGACGGTGTGTGGACTGCGGTGAGGGTCAGGCTGGGGGAGGAGATGGACGGTCGTTACGGTTGGCCGCTCACGGTGTGTGGACGGCGTTGTGGGTCATGCTGGGGACAGTATGTGGATGGAAGTGAAGGTCAGACTTTGGACGGTGTTGGACGGTGGTGAGGTCAGGCTGGGGGAAATGTTGGGCTGCAGTGAGGGTCAGGCTCGAGGCGGTGTCTGGACGGTGGTGAGGGTCAGGTTTTGGCCGGTGAGGGTCAGGCTTGGGCTGTGTAGAACGGCAGTGATGGTCTGTCTGGTGTAGGTGTTGGACAGCAGTGACGGTGAGACTGGGGTGGTGCATGGACCGTGGTGTGGGCAGTATTCGATGCCAGTGTGGGTCATACAGCTGACAGTGTGTGGACGGCAGTTTGGGTCAGGCTGGAGTCGGTGTGTGGACGGCGGTTAGGGTCAGGTTTATTGAGGTGTGTGGACGCTGGTGATGGTCAGGCTCTTGGTGGTATTGGTCGCAGGTCAGGTTCAGGCAGGGGGCGCTGTGCGGACGGCAGTTATGGTCAGTCTGGGGGAGGTGTTGGATGGTGGGGATCAGGCTGGGTCCGGTGTGTGGGGGACAGTGAGTGTCAGGCTGGGGGGCGGTGTGTGTACGGCAGTGAGGGACAGGCTGGGGGGCAGTGTGTGTGGGCAGGGAAGATCAGGCTCTTGCAGTGTGTGGGCAGTGGTGATGGTTCAGGCTGGTGGCTGTGTTGGACAGCGGTGATGGTCAGACTGGGGGTGGTGTGTGGATGCTGGTGAGGGTCAGATTGGAGACGGTGTGTGGACGGCAGTTTGGGTCAGGCTGGGGGCGGTGTTGGGCGGCAGTGAGATTCAGGCGAGTGGCTGTGTGTAGACGGTGATGAGGGTCCGGCTGGGGCAGTGTGTGGACGGCAGTGAGGGTCAGGCTGGTGTGCGGTGTGTGGGCAGAGATGAAGGTCAAGCTGGGGGCGGTGTGTTGGCAGCATTGAAGGTCACTTTGCAGGCGTCTTGTGGACGGCATCGAGGATCAGGCTGGGGGTGGTGTGTGGGCAGAGGTGAGGGTCAGGCTGGGTGGTGTTGGACAGCGGTGAAAGTCAGACCGGGGGAGGTGTGTGGACCGTGGTGAATGTTAGGCTGGATGCGGTGTTGGTCAGCAGTGATGGTCTGACTGGGGTGGTATGTGGACGGTGGTGAGGGTCATGCTGTCGGCCGTATTGGATGGCGGTGAGGGTCAGACAGGGGACGGTGCTTAGGGTCAGGTTCATTGCGGTGTGTGGACGTTAGTGATGGTAAGGCTCTGGATGGTATTGGACGAAGGTCAGGATCAGGCTGGGGGTGGTGAGTGGACGGCAGTGATGGTCAGTCTGGGGGAGATGTTGGATGGTGTAGGTCAGGCTTGTGGCGGTATTGGATGGTAGGGATCAGGTTGGGGCTGGTGTGTGGGGGGCAGTGAGTGTCAGGCTGGGGGGTGGTGTGTGGGCGCAGTAAAGATCAGGCTCTTGCAGTGTGTGGGCAGTGGTGAGGGCCAGGCTTGGGGCGTTGTGTGGGTGGCACTGAGGGTTAGGGTGCAGGCGTCTGGTGGACAGCAACGAGGATCAGGCTTGGGGTGGTGTGTGGGCAGCAGTGAGGGTCAGACTGGGGGCAGTGAGTGGACCGTGGTGAAGGTCAGGCTGGGGGCAGTGTTGGACAGCGGTGACGGTCAGACTGGGGGCGGTGTGTGGATGGTGGTGAGGGTCATGCTGTGGGTGGTATTGGATGCTGGTGAGGGTCAGAGGGGCGATGGTGTGTGGACGGCAGTTTGGGTCAGGCTGGGGGCGGTGTTGGGCGTCAGTGAGGTTCAAGCGATCGGCGGTGTGAAGGCAGCAGGGAGTGTCAGGCTTGGGGCGGTGTTTGGACGTTGGTGAGCGTCCGGCTGAGGCAGTGTGTGGACGGCAGTAAGGGTCAAGCTGGGAGCGTTGTGTGGACTGTATCGAAGATCAGGCTGGGGGTGATGTTGGACGGAGGTGATGGTCAGGCTAGTGGCAGTGTGTGGATGGCAGTGAGGGTCAGGATGGGTGTTGGACAGTGGTGAAGGTCAGGCTGAGGGAGGTGTGTAGTCGGGATTGAGGTTCAGGCTGGGCGCGGTGTGTAGATGGTGGTGAGGGTCTGGATGGGCGCGGTGTGTGAACAATGCTGAGGTTCAGGCTGGGCGCGGTGTGTAGATGGCGGTGTGGGTCAGGCTGTGCGCGGTGTGTGAATGGCGTTGAGGGTCAGGAGGGCAGCGGTGTGTGGATGGTGGTGGTGTGTGGACGGCCGTGAAATTTAGGCTGGGGGCAATGTCTGGATGGCGGTTAGCAGTGTGTGCATGGCGGTGAGGGTCAGGCTGGGGGTGGTATTTGATGGCAGTGAGCGTCCAGCTGGGGGCAGTTTGTGAGCGTCAGGCTGGGAATGGTGAGTAGACGAATGGTGTCATGCGTGGATGATGGCAATTGTCAGGCGGGGGCGTGGTGTGGACGGCGGTGAGGGTCAGGCTAAGACCGATTTTAGGCCGCGGTGAGGGTCAGGCTAGGGGCTATGTGTGGATGGCGGTGAGTCTCAGGCTGTGGGGTGTTGTGTGGAAGGCTGTGAGGGTCACGCTGGGGGCAGTATTTGATGCTTATTGTTAAGAATACACTCTCTGTCAGTACCCTTTGTAATTTTAGGAGAGTGTCCCCTCAGACAAGACTGTACAGCTTCGTGACATCTGTGCGAGAGAGTTCAGGATTTACATCTTTTCGGAGACATGGGAGGATATTTGTGAAAATGCTCGAAGGATTTTGATCTGTAATAGGACCCATTCCATGCAGTTGAAAATTCTTCATAGGGTCTATCTGACACCAGATTTTCTCTCAAAATTGAAGGTGGGATTATCTTCAGCAAGTCCTAAATGCAGAATGACTACAGCCACTCTAACGTATTGCATGTGGTCCTGCTGCAGTCTTCGGATATATTGGAGCACTGTGTTCGGTGTGGTAGAGTGGGCGTCGGTGACTGAAGTGGAGATGGACACGCTTTTTCTTTCCTGGGCCCGCACAGAGTATCTTATGTAGTTGCACATGGGGAAAAAAATCCTTACTTTCTGGGCTAGGAACAATATTCTGTTGTGCTGGATGTCTGAACACTCCCCGGGTCTGTTGGGTCTTTTTTAAACTCATCAGGGAGAATATCGCTTTGGACTTTCTCATCAGTATGGTAAACCAAAAAAACAAAGATTAATATATGTCATGGAGTCATAGAGATATGCAGCATGGAAACAGACCCTTCGATCCAACCTATGCATGCCAACTACATATCACAAACCAATCTAGTTCCACATGCCAGCACCCAGCCCATAACCCTCCAAACCCTTCCTCTTAAATGGAGCACTTGTACTAGCCTCCCCCACTTCACCTGGCAGCTCATTCCTTACACGTACCACAGTCTGTGTGAAATAGTTGCATTGTTGTTCTCTTTTATATCTTTCCCCTCTCAAACTAAACCTATGCCGTCCACTTCTGGACTCACCGACCACAGGGAAAAGACTTTACCAATTTACCTTATCAACGTAAACCTCTATGATGTCACCCCGCAGCCTCTGATGCTCCACGGAAAACAGCCCCAGCCTGTTCAGCCTCTCCCTGTAGCTCAAATCCTCCAACCCTGGCAACATCCTTGTTGTTTTTTCTGAACCCTTTCACGTTTCACAACATATTTCCGATAGGAAGGAGACCAGAATTGCACGCAATATTCCAACAGTGGCCTAACCAATATCCTTTACAGCTGCAACATGTTCTTTCAACTCCTGTACTCAATACTCTGACTAATGAAGGAAATCATACCAAACGCCTTGTTCACTATCCTATCTATCTGCGACTCCACTTTCAAGGAACTATGAACCTGCACTCCAAGGTCTCTTTGTTCAGCAACACTCCCGAGGACCTTACCATTAACTGCACAAGTCCTACTAAGATTTGCTTTCCCAAAATGCGGCACCTCGCATTTATCTGAATTAAACTCCACCTGCCACGTTTCAGTCAATTGGACCATCTGGTCAAGATCCTGTTGTAATCTGAGGTGACCCTCTTCGTTGTCCACTACACCTCCAATTTTGGTGCCATCTGCAAACTTACTAACTGTACCTCTTATGCTGGCATCCAAATCATATATGTAAATGACAAAAAGTAGTGAATCCAGCACAGATTCTTGTGGCATTCCACTGGTCACAGGCCTCCAGTCTGAAAAACAACCCTCCACCACCACCCTCTGTCTTCTACCTTTGAGCCAATTCTGTATGCAAATGGCTACTTCTCCCTGTGTTCCATGAGATCTAATGTTGCTAATCAGTCTTCCCTGGGGAACCTTGACGAGGGCCTTACTGAAGTCCATATAGATCACATCTACACTTCTGCCCTCATCAATCCTCTTTGTTACTTCTTCAGAAAACTCAATCAAGTTTGTGAGACATGATTTCCCACGCACAAAGCCATGTTGACTATCCCAAATCAGCCGTTGCCTTTCCAAATACATGCACATCCTGTCCCTCAGGATTCCCTCCAACAACTTGCTCACCACCAGCGTCAAGCTCACCAGTCTATAGTTCCCTTGTTTGTACTTACCACCCTTCTTAAACAGTGGCACCACGTTAGCCAATCTCCATTCTTCCGGCACCACACCTGTGACTATCCATATTGCAAATTTCTCAGCAAGAGGCCCAGCAATCACTTCTCTAGCTTCCCACAGAGTTCTCGGGTATGCCTGATCATGTCCTGGGGGTTTATCCACCTTTACCCGTTTTAAGACATCCAGCACTTGCTCCTCTGAAATATGGACAAGTTGAAAGGTGTCGTCATCTATTTCCCCACATGTTACATCTTCCATATCCTTTTCCACAGTAAATACTGATGCAAAATACTCGTTTAGTACCTCCCCCATACTTCCTGTGCCAGGAAAAATATTCTGTTGTGTTGGATGTCTGAAAAGCCCCCGGGTCTGTTGGGTCGTCGTAAGTTCGTCATGGAGAAGATCCCTTTGGAATTTCTCTTCAGTATGGTGCATCAAAAAGCGGAGATTTATATTAGATATGGCAATACTTTTTGGATTACCGCGATGCAGGCTTACCTGCCAATCTATACAGGGCTTTTAAATAACAATGACGATATTGTCTAATGAATCTAATACGAAGAATTGTGAATATATGAATGTATATCAATTAATGCTCTCGAAGAACAAGAGCTATCGTTTTATTATGCTGAGGCGTATTATTTATTTATTATTTATTGTTTATTTTTGTTTTTCTTCTGTCCATTTATAGACTTTAACTTCCTTTGTATGCACATGAACATGGGTTTAATTTTGTTCAGTTATTTGAGTTGTGTTGTTTTTGGTTTAATATAATAATAAAAAATCTATTTTTCAATGAAAAAATTTTGTCAAAAAAATAAAATGCTAACATTGATACAATAGCTCCCAAAGAACTCTCATTAGAGAGACCACTCATGGTGGTTTACGCTGAAGGTCACCACACCTCGGGTGATGGAGTGAGGTTGAGAGAGCATCCCCTTCATTGTAACTTGTCAGTGTGGGGAATTGCACCTGCTCTGGTGGCCTCACTCTGCATCACAAACCAACCATCCAGTCAACTGAGTGGGAGACTGTGTAACTGTTACACACAGAATCGGTCACAGACAAAGGGCAAAAGAAACCTTCATGACAAGGAAAAACGGTATGTTTGAGATAACGATCATGATAACGGCTGAGGATAAAAATGTTCTCTGCTAGAAATTGTATTTTATAATGAAGCAAGTGTTTGTAAGCCGTCTTTGGCTGAATACAGTAAGGTGAGATAAGTGAAATAACCAGAACGACTAATTGTGATTGGATATCGATAACCATAAAATAAGTGCATGTTTTTGATTGGTCTTTGGAAAGCATACTGACTGTTTTATGAATTTATAAAGCAGATGAAATATATTGTTAGGAGATTCCGTCCCCATGGGGAATGCCTTCTGAACACGTGATAGAAGAAACCCGGGATAAAAAGTGTCTGTGAATCGTCTGGTAGGTAACAGGAACCTGGGGATTAAATGACTGAAAGTTCCTGTAACATGGAGCTGAGAAAACCATCAGATCACCCCCAAACGTATTGAATGTTGGAGCATATTTGAAGTACTGAATCCTGATGATGGATTTTAATTGCGGGTGATTTGAAAAACGTACATCTCTACTCCTTCCTCTTTCGTGTTACACACTGGGGCACAGCCGTTTTCCTGAAACTGGGAATAAGTTGGAACAATATCTGGAATATTCCACAATTAACATTCTCCAGAATGTTCTATAACTGTGTGAGGGGCTTTAGAAATGTACGAGAGAAAAAGAGGGAAGGTGCTGCATGCAGTAGTGAGAGTGGTGGAGCATGAGCCTTGTTTGGGGGACGGTGCTATAACAGATATACAGTGAGTATGAGGGAGCAGGGCGAATGAGGTGACCCTTATCCTGACAGAGTGGGGAAGGTTATTGATGCTTGTCCTGTTTTGTTGGGCATTTCTTCAGAACCCAGAAACTGCACTGAACTGACTAAGGAGCTCAGACCATGCTTGGTGTGTCTGGTAGTGTGGCCCCCTCTGAGAAGTGATTGGTCTCCTTTTGTACTAGCCCATCCACCAGGATCTCCATGCTGCTGTCGACAAACCTTGGTGTAATTTTCCCTTAGCTGCCATGCTTGGGGTAAATGTGCAACGCAGCTCCAAACTGAGAAATTGCAACCGTGTGCACATTGGTATTTTAAAGATGACACCAGTGTCAGCGATCGCCCAATATCCAGAGGCATCCGGGCAATTGTGAGTACCTCCAGTCATGATGGGTGGGATAATCGGACTGGCATTATTTGAGAGGGACACTATGGAGTGGGATGGACAGTTAATGAAGATGAGTTTGTTAAGATAGCACCAGGAAAATAGCTCGGCCTCGTGCAGACATCCTCTCTGTCACACTTAATGAAAATGTCACTGCGACAATTTTTTGTTAGATTCAGCCCAGTGAGGCGAAGACTCTGCTGTCCTCACTCCCAGTTACAAAGCTGCAGACCAAATGCTCATCCAAAGTCTCCATTGCCTGAACTCACAGCAATATCCCTTTCACTCATAATTCTTCATAATACTGACCTGTGTTGCATGATACTATCGAAATGTCTTCATTTCAGCATTCTGAAACCTGTGAACATATCCTTCCAAGACAATTTTTCTCAGAAATCCCCCCCAACCCCCACCCCCCACCCCCCACCCCCACCCCCACACACACACCCTATCTCCACCCCAAAACAAACTCATTTACGGCCATATTGCACGAGACTGCCAGTATGACTGACGATTTGGCCCAGCTGGTCCATGCCAAACAAAGTGTCCATCTAACACTCAGCCCATTTCCCTGCCCTTGCTCTGTATCCCTATAATCCTTTCCTATCCGTGTATTTGTCCAAATGCCTTTTCAATGTTGTTATTGTACCCACCTCAATCACTTCCATTGACAGCTCAGTCCATATGCGTAAAAATGTTACCCCTCAGTTTCCTTTTTATCTTTTTTATCCTTTCCAAACACTAAAGGATGTCCTTTAGTCTTCGATTCCCCAACCTTGGGAAAAAGTTTGAAATATTCACCACATACACGCCACTCATGATTTTATAAGAGCTACACTTCTGTAAGAACCCCCTCATTTTCCTATGCTGTGAAGAAATATGTTCTATCCCGTCCAACCTCGGCCGATAACTTAGAGCCTTAAGCTCAGCAAACATCATTGTAAATTTGTTCTACATTCTTTCTTGTTCAATAATGTCCTTTCCAGAACAAGTTGAACAAAACTGAACCCAATACTCCAACTGCAGCCTTAACAACATCCTGTACAACTGCAACATAATATCCCAACTTCTATACTAATTGCCCTGATGTAGGCCAGTGTGCCAACAGCCTTCTTCACTGTCCTGTGTATCTGTCACTCAAGGTTCAGACAACCGTGCACCTGATCTCCAACGGCCGTTTGTTCCACTACACGCCTTAAGGCACTATCATTCGTCATTAAACTCCTACCTGGATTTGACTTTCCAAAATGCAAGACGTCACACTTATCTATATTAAACTCCATTTGCTATTTCTCAGCCCAGCTGATCAAGGTACTGCTGCAATTTCTGATAACATTCCTCACTGTAAATGATGTCTCCTAATTTAGTGTCATCTGCAAACTTACTAACGTTGCGTTGTGCACTCTGGTCCAAATCATTGATGTAGATAACAAACAGCAAAGGGCCCAGCACCGACCACTGTGGCACTCCACTAGTCACAGGCCTCCAGTCCGACAAGCATCCCTCCACAATAGCCATTTGCTTCATAACGTCAAGCCAATTTGCCAGTTTACATTGGAGTCCATTCGATCTAACCTTCTAGAGCGGCCTTCCATGTGGAACCTTATCTAAGGCCTTACTGAAATCCATATAGACTATATCCACCACCCTGACCTCGTCAACCTTCATGGTCACTTCCTCAAAAACTCTATCAAAATTTGTAAGGCATGATCTTCCTCACCCAAAGCTATGGGGAATGCTCCAAGTCAAATTCTGTCTTTCCAAATGCATGCTTATCTCATATCTCCGAACCTTCTCAAGTGGTTTCCACAAACAGATTTGAAGCTTCATAGTCTATATTTCCCATGCTTTTCTTTGCAGCCCTTTTAACAAGGGCTCAACATTTGCTACTGGCCAGACTTCCGGGACCTTGGCCCCTGAACTGTCTTCTCTCGCCTCTTGCAGTGGTCTTAGATATATCTGGTCAGGACCAAGAGATTTATCTGACTTTATGCATTTTAATCTGTCCAACAGCACCTCTACTCTGATATGGACTATACCAAGATATGACAATTAACTTCCCAACGGTCATAGGTCTTTTTTCATGGTATACACAGAGGAGAAATCGAGGACCTCAACCATCTCTTGTGGTTTTACACATGAATGCCTATTTTGGATTTTAAGACGTCATATTCTCTCTCTAGTTTTTCTTTCTCTTTACTATACTAAATTTGGATTCACCCTAATCTGCTCAGCCAAGGCTATCTCATTACCACCTTTTCGCCCTGCTGATTTCCTTCTTCAGTAAACTCCTGCAACCCCTGTGTACCTCCAGGGATTCCCTTGATTCCAGCTGCCTGAACCTGAGCCATGCCTCCATTTTGCTGGTCAGAGCCTCAATATCTCTTGTCATTCAGTGTTTTCTCTTCCAGCCTCACTTTCCATTCACCCTCACAGGAACATGTAAACCTTAAACTCGAGCTATCTCACTTTTACAGCCCTCCCTCGTGCCAAACATCCTTTCACCTGAAAGCTAGCGACTCCAATTACACCTGTAATCCCCTGTCTAATTGCAACAAAATATGCCTTGCCCCAATGTAGAACTTGAATCTGTGGACCAATTTTGTCCCTCCCATACCTATTTTAAAATTAATACAACGCTACTCACTTTTCCCAAAATCCTCCCCCACCTTTCCACTGTCACCTATCCATCCCTATTTCCCAACAGTCGGTCGAGTTTGTCCCTTCCCATGTAGGACCCTTTTTATACTGCTTGGGAAACTTTCCTGAACAAACTTAAGAAATAACGTTCCATCGAAATTTTTAACCTTCTAGTCTATGTTAGGAAAATTTAAATCACCTACTATGACAATCCTGCTACTTTCACCAGTTTCCCTGCATATTTGTTCCTCCAATTCCCATTGATGATTTGGAGGATGATAGTGCAACCACTATAACATCATCATCCTCCTCTTATTTCGTTGCACAATTCACAAAACCTCATCGAATATTATCTTAGTTATTTCATCTTTTAGTATTTGTGTGATACTCGCCTTAATCAGAACTATTAGTATTTCAACTGTTTCCATTTACATCTCTCCCTTGCAAAGATTTTCACATCTGCAGCACCCCTTGTTAAGGTACAGTGGAGATATGGAGCTGTAACTGGATAGGAGCTTCATATCCTGTCACTTCCAGCATTTGGCTGCAAGTTTCCCCACACTGGGCAGTGATCTAACACAGTGTTACTGAAAAACGGAACAGCCCGTGTTTATATGTGAATGATCCAGTGCGGACTGCACAGCACCCCACGCTGGACATTTATACCAGGATTATAGATCAAGTTTGGTGTGGGCTGCACAGAGTTCCTTTCTGGATATTGCTGGGTTGCATTCAACAGTACGCTCGACATATCTACACCGCGCTACATCCTGAATGTATTATGGATGGGCTGGTTATGTGAGTTTGATTGCGAATGTGAGAGAACTAAACATCTGGCAATACCTTTATTTTGTGTTTTCATTCTTGTGATTGGACCCTTAAAATCCAGACTCATCCTTAGACCCGACCCTCTGGATGAGTGATGTTGACTGTTGTTGAAGCATCTGGCTGTGCCACATAACCAACAAATGGAGCAGAGGCTGCAGAGAGGACAGTCTCCGTAAAATGGAATGAGAGAATCACAATCAGGTCAGCCGTGTTCTTAGCGAATGGTGAGGCAGGATTGAATGGACGACAAATGCAACATATTCATGTATTTCTGTTTGTTCTTAGCACACTCCCCTTCTCTCCCATTGTCCCATACTGGTGGGGAATGAGGCGCCTCCTCCTGTTCCTGCGTATCAGGACCCTGGGCCTCACAATCCTACAGATTTCCCTGTGACCCACTTTTGTACAGTTGAGTGGCTGCCTCCTGTTCGTGTGTCCCAGTCTCGTCAGTTGAGTGACTCCCTCCTGTTCCCGTGTCCCAGGCTGAAGCAGTTGAATGACTCCCTCCTGTTCCTGTGTCCCAGTCTCGAGCAGTGGAATGACTGCCTCCTGTTCCTGTGTCCCAGTCTCAAGCAGTTGAACGACTGCCCCCTGATCCCAAGTCTGTGAAAATAGATGTCCTCCTCCAGTTCCTGTGTAACTGGCTACAATAGCTTTGTGCTCACCTGCTACTCCTGTGGAATGGAATTGAGGGACTGAATTGCCTCTTCACATTCCTTACAGCTTCTCTTGACTAAAAGCCATTCTCCTGTTTCTGTAAAACACCATCAAAATCTGAATGATGCATTTTTGTATTTTACTCTCAGTAATTGAGCAAACAAGCTGACTGACAGAATTCATAAGCTAAATAGTTTCCTCCTGTTCCTGTGCTTTACACTCAAGAGGCAATGGATTCTCAGAGATCTACAGCACAGAAAAAGATCCTTCAGTCCGGTTGTCCATGCCGACTAAATATCCTAAATAAATCTCGTCCCCCTTGCCAGCACTTGGCCCATCTCCCTCTAAATACCTCTCATGCATGTAACCATCCAAATGCCTTTCAAATGGTGTAACTGTACGTGTCTCCACCACTTCTGTTGGTTGTTCAATCCATACACGCAGCAGTCTCTGTGTGAAATTGTTGTACTTCACGTCCGTTTTTAAATCATTCCCCTCTCACCTTAAACCTTTGTCTTCTAATTTTGGACGCGGCTATCCTTTGGAAAAGACGTTGACTCTTTATCTTATCTATTCCCCTCATGATTTTATATACGTCTTTAAGGTCCCCCCTCAGCCTCAACACTTGAAAATAGCCCCAGCCTATTCAAACTCTCCTTGTAACTCTAACCCTCCAACTCCTGCAACAGTCTTTTAAATCTCTTCTGTACCCTTTCAAGTTTGACAACATCTTTCCGACAGCAGTGTGACCAGGATTAAAGGCAGTATGACAACAGTGGCCAAACCAATGTCCTGGACAGATGGAACACGTCGTGAAAATGTTTAGACTCAAAGCACACACCAAAAAGGGAAAATCATCAAGTGCCTTCTTCACTACACTATCTACCTGTGACGGCACTTTCAAGGAACAGAGAACCTGCACCACAAGGTGACACAGTAGCTCAGTGACTAGCATTGCTGTTTCAGAGAACAGCGATCTGGGTTTAACTCCATCCTTGAATGACTGCCTGGGTGGAGTTTGCACATTCTCCCCGTGGCTCAAGGTGCCCTCTCAGTAGCACTTCATATAGCTACAGCGACACATCTCTTTGTTTTGAATGATTCTGTTGGCAAGATGTACCAATATTCTAGATTTCCATCTTTTTAAGTAGCAACATGCTAATATGGGCTGAATGGCCTTCACTTACCCCTCTGTAAAGAGGCCCATAGGGACAGAATTGCTTCTTCCTGTTGCTGACCAGCAGTCTCAATGCTCTGTCGCAAGGTTATGAAAGGATTTGATAACAGGGCACATAATACCAGGAGTAGCCTCACACTTCTCAATAAGTATTATACTTTGCGTTAAGGTGTCAAGAAACTTGCCCACCCGACTTTTTTTAAATGCAACCGATCTGTTTTGTTTTATAACTGCCTCCTTTCATAAACAGAGTGGAACATATATAGACCCCATGCAGTGTCCTGTTAATAATCTCATATGCAAGTTTAAAAAAAAGATTTTAAAAATTTAAATATTTATTGTCCATCCCTCAGCAACCCTCATCCATTCCATCCAAACCCAGTAAATATTCCTTTTATAATGATATGAAAAGTGATGTAAGGAACTGATTAACCGACCCTGTTTTGTTCAGTCATGATTTGGAGATGCTGGTGTTGGACTGGGGTGTACAAAGTTAAAAATCACACAACACCAGGTTATAGTACAACAGATTTAATTGGAAGCACATTAGCTTTCGGAGCGACGCTCCTTCATCAGGTGATAGTGGAGGACACACTTCTAAGGCACAGAATTAAAAGCAAAAATTTACAGTGTGATTGATGTACCTGAAATTATACATTGAAAAATACCGTGATTGTCTGTTGAGTCTTTCATCTATTCAAATACCATGATAGTTTCATTTGTTTCATGTGTAAATCACAAAACCTTTTTGTTTTAAAGTTGCATTCTCAGGATAGCTGTAACAATGAGTGTTAGCTAGTCAATATTTTGAAGGTGTTCGCCCCCTGTGTTTTCCGTCCATACCATAATGTTGAGATTGATTCTAATCTGAAAAGTGAGATAACAGAGTTTTACATGAATTCATGCAGTTTTTGAGCTCAGAGGTTTACATGAATTCATGCAGTTTTTGAGCTCAGAGTTTTACATGAATTCATGCAGTTTTTGAGCTCAGAGGTTTACATGAATTCATGCAGGTTTTGAGCAAAGTACAATGTAACTCTGCAATTACAAATTCACCCCACAAATTATATGTGTGCATGTGGGTCTTTGTTTGTATGTGTTTGTCTGGATTGGGGGTTGAGAGTGAGAGAGGGAGTGTAGATGTGTGTGTAGTAATGTAGTGTGTCTTCAGTCTGTGAGGGGTGCATGTGTGAGTGTGGGAGTGTGTGTGCGTGTCTGGGGTTGGGAGTTATGTATCAGTGAGATACAGTGTATATGTGTGGGCATGAATGTAGAGTGATGTAAGTCTCTGAGCGGATGCCTGTGTGAGTGTGGGAATGTGTGTGTTTGTAAGGGTGTGTGTGAGTGTCTGTGTGCGTGTCTGTGTACATGTGTGTCCGTATGTATGTGTGTGCATAGGAGTGCCTGTGTGTGTGTGTGTGTGTATGTGGGTGTGTGTATAGTGCAATGGTGGTCACCTGTAATGTGACATGAACCCAAGGTCCCGGTTGAGGCCCTTCCTATGGCTTCCAAAATTAGTTATCAGCCTCTGCTCGGCCTCTTTTCGCTGCTGCCTGTCCTGAAGTCCGCCTTGAAGGATGGTCAGCAGAAGTTCCGAGGTTGACTGTCCTGGACCACTGAAGTGTTCCCCAACTGGGTGAGAACACTCCTGTCTGTTGATTTTTTTGCAGTCCCCATTAATCCATTGTCGTAGCCTTTACTCAGTTTCCCAGTGTTTGTTCAGTGACTGTGATTAATGCCAATCTCCATGGATTCTAATTATCCCAGTGGAGGGTTTCCATCTTTTAATGATAAATGGGCACTGTTCAATGTGTTATCCCATAACATGAGCGGGAGCATCACTGACAGCACTAACAGGGAAAAACAGATTTAGAGAGAGGGGGAAGAGAGATCAGAATCTGAGAACATTAGACTGGAATTTTCCAAACATGTATCAGGATCTGGGAACATTAGACTGGACTATTCCAACAATAGACAAAAGTTTATCCAATTATGTTCGGTACCTTTCTGCATTTTATTGGTTGTCATTATCATTGCGGATCTATTACGCTATTCTCATTATTCAATATTTTTATTTTCCTTTCCTGGCTCTCGTTGGTGTCCCTGGAAAGTGTCATTGTCCAGATTTTTTTCTCTCTATAAACCGGTTATAACTGTATTACTGTTCTTTTATATAGTCTTCACTTCTTGTCACTATTATTTTCCTGTTGAAACTCTCAATCCAGATATTCACTCTCCAGGCCACTACTAACTACATCAATGATTGTGTTCAATTTCTGTCTCCCTCTCTGCTCTGGCAGTGTTACTCATGGGTTTCTGTGTTGACTGACTCAGTTTCAACGGAGAACTACAATTTATTGTATCATTGCCTTTGTTTTTTTTAAATATTTGCAGCATGGAGGTCACTGTCTACTGTTCTGGTTACAAACTCGACTTCCTTCCACTGTTTCCATCTCATCCCTGTTAACTATCTGTGACTGAAGCAGACAATTCACAGCTGTGGGGGATCCCTTTGGCCATGAGTTGATCCATGACACCATATCCTGACCATTTCTAACTTGAAATGCTCACCACCCCAGAATATATCTCACTGGCTTATTCCATCTGCTGTTTGAACCATGAGCTAGGAAATACCGTCTTAAAGAAGTTAATAATCTGCTGCTGACACTCCCGGCTTCACACCTGCCGAAGCAAATCTGACTCGACCTCACACCAAACTCCCATCCATCTGTCATTCATGTGCACGCCGATGTATCTTGCTATTGTGTCTGGCAATGCCTTTATTTTGACATTCTCAAACACTTTATCTCATCTGTCCATGAAACTTCCCTCGTTCTCTCTCTGTCGATTAACAAAAAGCCTGCTAGTTGTTCATAATAAGGTAGTTTTCTCCATGTGCGTACCTTCTCAACCAATGAGTTTCACATTCAACCACTCCAATTGCACGCACACACGCACTGTCTCTCAGTCTCTGATGAACACACACAGAGTAAATCTTCTCACTTTAGACATTGTAGTAATCTGATGCAAATATAGTTTGCATATGATAGCAAAGTTTGCAATACTCTTTATGCTGGTCAAATAGTGCAGTTTACTGAGCAACACACTAACATGGTCTGCACAGCTCTCCATGCTGGGCTGTCATCTTGTCCCAGTTTATGTTGTTTGTGGTGTTCTGTGAAGCACATTGAGAATTTGATGGAACAAACCATTTCAGCTGACCTGTCATTGCCTTTATTCAATGTTCTCATTCTCGTAATTTTACTCTCGAAGATCTCACTTCTCCAGTTAGTCCCACTGCCCTGTCTTTTTCCCCATATTTCCACAACATCTTTTCAGTTAATTAACTGTCTCTTTATGTCTTTACTGTGAATCTTTCTGTCCCTCTGTATCTTCCCCTGGCCTTTGTTTTTCGCATCCTAGTGTATCGAGTGCTGGCATTGTGAAGCTCAGAAATAGTGAAATGGTGTGTGTCAGGCTGTTCTTCATTTCCCGGTATGTCCCATGTGATGGCCATGGACAGGGGTGTTTCAGAAGTTATGAAACACATCCTTGTAACTTAGACTGTACCTGTATTTGTCCCCCTCAGATGATCTTACGATCGATGAAGCCACTTAAGTAAAGGACTAGGCATCTAAAGTGTGTGACAAACCTGTCACTTTAAAAAAATATTTTTTTTTTAAATAAGAGATCTTAAAGGCCAAACTGTCTCCTGAAAACGGCTCAAGTAAATAACTTACAACGCTTTTAGAGTTTTTCATTTATAGTAGTAACAACGGCCTAGTAACTTATCCCTAGCTGCTACTCTCTCTGAAACCTGACTTGATGCTGTTTCCTCCTGAATTGGAGAACTATTTGCAAGAATGTATGTCTGAATGTTCCATTTTGCCAAGAGGTGTGTTTATGGGATGTTGGTATACTGGAACAGTTCATTTGTAGGAGGTACTGTATCCATTATTCGGTTATGGTTTGCAATCGTTAAATTATTCTAAATTCCTCTTCATTTTGTATGGATTTTCATTACAGTGATTACGTATGTTGTGTTTTGCTTAATGGTGAGTGGCATGACTAGTAGCCTCACATCTGGAACTTCCACTTCACATCTACCTTTATAATAAGGAAAGGTTGTCATGCAAGCTACCATATTATAATAGTTTGAGGCAGTCTGGTTGGTCCATAGCAAACTGGGAACTCTTGTCTGGATCTAAATCGATAATACTAAATTGGGTTTAGCATTACAATCACTACAGTGTGCGAACAGTCCATTCGCTTCAACAAGTCCACACCGACCCTCCGATGAGTAACCTACCCAGACCCATTCCTCTGTCCTATTATAACACATTTACCCCGACAAAGGCTCCTAACCCACACATCCCTGAAAAATACAAACAATTTGTCATGGACAATTCACATGACATGCATATCTTTGGGTTGTGGGAGAAAACCAGAGAATCCTGAATATGCTCATGCAGACACTGGAGAGTATGCACTGGGAGACTATTGGGTTCAAAGGTCGCGTATGGTCGCTGTTAGCGTCTTTTGTTCCAGATGTTGAATTCGGTTGGTTTAAACAGTGTTTTGTGTATAAAGATTCTTTCAGCCACTAAGAGTTCTCTGGGTGTGGAAGAAGTGAAGTTGAGGGATTTACAAAAGGCAATGAAGGTAATGCTGTAGAAATTGACAGACAAGCTGGAGTTGGGCGTGTGAGAAAATGAGAGATAATTACAGCTATAGCTCGGCAATTACATTTTGTGGAACTGCCATCAGACTCTTTGGAAATGGCGAGAATTTAATTTCAAATGAGACACTTTGAACATGAGAAGGAATTGAAACAGTTTGAATTATGATGAAAAGTAGAAATAAAAGAAAAGGAAATGAAGAAGAAAGAGAGAAAAGGAGAGAAGAAAAGCAGTGAGTTTCAACTTAAACAGTTCGTAATTATAGAGGACAGTTGGCATAGAAGGCGGAGATGAAGGTAGACGGTCGGCGGCATGTGGAGGATAGTGAGGATGAGCGACCCTATAGTAGCCAATGGCCTAATGGGGTTCTGTTTAAATTCACCCAGACATGATCTAAATTTGATGAGAAGGATGGGGGAGCCTTTTGAATTTCATTTGAGAAAGTGGCTAAACAAATGCAGTGCCCAGTGACCATGAGGATTTAGTTGATCCAAACAAAGCTGATAGGTATTTGCATCCCTATCTGAGGAGGTATCTGAAGAGTATGAGGAGATGCAGAAAGCCATCTGAAGTGCATGCGAGCTCTTGCCAGAAGCCAACAGACAGCGTTTCAGGAATCTAAAAAAGCATCCCTGTTTAAACTCACATTGTGTTTGAAAGGATCAAACGAAGTAATTTTGAAAGGTGGGTAAGGGCATTAAAAACAGAGCAAAGCTACGAAACTCTTAGAGAGATTCTTATTTTGGAGAAGTTCAACAATTCACTTCCTGCAGTCGTGAGAACTCGTGTGGAAAAGCAGAGTGTTACAATGGCAAGGTTAGAAACTGAAATGGCTGCTGATGATGATTGATTTCAGAAATCAAAGCTTGGTTTCTGTGAGAGATTGAGAAGAATGTGTGAGATCTTCTTAAAATATTTACCTGTGAGAGTAAGGTTTACCGGCATAGGCCAGGAGTAGCGGGTAAAGAGGTTAGAGCATTAAGAGGTACAGAAGCATGTAATTCATTTATGCTGAGACATGAGGAGCTATGTCATTCAGAAGGATTATTGGAGAGATGAGAAGTGCTCCGTTATGTAACGTGTGGTTGGAGTGTCCAGTGGAAACATCAACAGATTTATTCCACAATGGGGAAGGAGGTCTTGAGCTTGGTGTTGGCATTACATCATTTCAGAATTTAAATTGCGAATAACATACATGAGTCAAATCTTTATCACTGATCGTGACCCCTTAAAGTTTTTGGAGAAGTTTAGGGAGAAAAATACCAGTCTGTTTCGATTGAGCTTATTATTGCTGCCATTCAGTTCGAAACTGTACAGGTGACATGGCGAGAAAACCTAAGTTTTGACACGTTGGGGAGACTTAGATGAAGAAAGACTAAGGCATTCTGTAGCAGGAGTAAATGACTGAAATCGAAAGTAGCTGTGAACAATTGTATGCTCACAGTCAATGTAAAGGATATGCACTTCAGTCTACTAGTAGAGGTATATTAGGAGTTCTAAAATGAATCCACATTTGTATATTGATGGATTATTTTATTAATGGTGGAGTCATGAGGATACTATCACTGTAAAAAGGTTATTTTCTCTTGCGTTTTTTGTTGAAGAGAGGTTTTAAAGGCAGAGGTGCAGAACTGCTGCGTGAAAACAGTTTAAGTAAATAACTGAGAAAGCCTTTAGGTTTTATTAAAACTGTGGTAACAATGGAAGGGCAGTGTCCAGCTTTCCCAGACCAGGATTTCTCATTTTGTTCTCAGCTGCAGCATCCAGAAGCTGCTCGGGGTTCCAGAAGGGTTGGAAGTTTCAATTCATAATCCCCAGCTGCTTTTCTCCCTGAGATCTCTGTTAATCTTGATTTCTCTTCGGTCGGAAAACTGCCTGTAAGGATCTGAATTTGAATATGTCTTTGTGCCAAACGGTGTAAACCAAACAGGTACGGTATCTATTGTTTGTGCTATCCTAAAATGTTCATTTCTTTGATTGTTATTTAACTAAAACATTTGAATAGATCATATTTTGCTTAATGTCGCGTGGTTTGACCAGTCACAATATATCTGGAATGCACACTTCACATCTATATTATAATAAGGAAAGGTTTGGGTCTAAGCAACCTTCTTAAAAATATTTTACAGAATCTGTAGCCAAAGGGTTTCTGACTGACTCCTGTTATTGAAAAGTGAGTGGAGGCGCTGGGGATGGTTTGTTGGAGGTTGTGCTGTGAGCTGCCTCAGACATTCAGGGAGACCTGAGGATTGGATGACCCAACTTTGGATGGAGCATGGGGACTGTAGTTACAGCATCTGGATCTGTAACATGGACAACAAATGCAGCAGAGGCTGCAGAGAGGGGCAGCTTTGAAATCAGGGAGTGAGTGTGTATGGGGAAAGGGATCTGCTGTATGCACTCTGGGATTTCCAAGACCATCTTCCCAAGCTAAACGTTACACAGGAGCAGAGTGTACGCGGACACTGATTGAACAAAGAGCTGTTCGCAGAGCGGTGTCACCTCCTTCAACATGACCGTCAGCTTCACACCAGGACGAGGACGTTGCAGCCAGTGGCTGATAGGGTCACAGTTTCATTCAGCTTCTATGATCCGGAACTTTCCAGGCAGGACTGGGTGTCATATCCATCATCTCCCAGTATCTCAACATCAATGTCATCTTCGGAGACGGAGGATATATATGGCGGATGAGGTAAATACAGTGTTTCTCCCACAGAAGGGAGCTGCTGCTATCCTTATTTTCCCAGTATAGTGGGATTCCCGATGGTATACCTGGCATCTGTGGTTTACCCATATCAATGGGGAGAGGTAGCGGATCTGAAGGAGCTCTCTCTCTATTAATGTTGTAGCACGCTCATGCACAGTACATCATGTTGGTGAATACCCCTGTCGTGAAAGCAGCCACAGTTTCTTCATTCAGAAGCAGGCAGCCAGTCCCATCGTCTTCGTGTCTCCATGTAGAAAGGAGTGAATGTATCTTGGATAAAGGCCGTCCCTTTGATGAAAGTTCCAAAACACCATCCTCACCACCAAACAACCACATCAAAATATTCCATGTGTACGGAGAGCAATGGGGTCACTTGGAGTGTCTGGTAGCTGACGATCAGGGATGGAGCAAAACCTCTCCTGTCTGAACGGGTCTGAGTGAACCCCCCAGTACACAGTATCATTAAGCCCTGTGATCCCTCTCCATTTCAGTAACATACTGTCTTCCATTATTCCTGTAAATGAAATGACATTTTATATCATGTTGTATTGCACCTGCCAAACTATTAACCATTGCCTTTATCTCTCGGTATCCTTTTACAGACAATCCATGCTGTCTTGATAATTTAATCGCTCACTTATCACAGCGACATCACCAAACACAGTATCTGTGTATCTGTTCCATCCTCCTGATAATTGATATGGATTGTAAATAGTTGATGACCCAGCACTGGTCATTGTGTGACTGCACTGGTGACGTTCTGTCAAACTGATTAAGACTGATTTGTCCGGAGTGCCTGCTTCCTGCTTGATGCACGGTCCTCCCCCATTACTGTGCAACACAGTCGAAAAGCTGAATATGAACGACGAATCCAACCCCTCGAACCTGCTCCACCATTGAATACTTTCATAGCTGATGACATCGCGGCCTCTGTTCCACTTTCCTGCCATCTCTCCATCCTAAGACTCTGGTCTCTTGTTGTAGATTGCGGCTTATAAAAAAAATCCACTCCATATATACACTTCCAATTACCGTCAGCATTTTAAAGACCTCAATGAGATCTCCTTTCATGCTTATCAACTCGAGAGTATAGGCCTGAACTGCTCAATTTCTCTTCATAAGACAAACACTTTAAATATGGAATCAATCTAATGAACCTCTTCTGAATTGCCTCCAATGCAAATACCTCATTCTGCAGGACACCCAAACTGCACTCCAGTTGCAGCCTCACTAATGCCTTGCAGAGCTACACCAACACTCCCTACCTTTCTACTCTATCCTTTTATAAATAGACACTGAAGTTATGCTTGCATTCCTCATTACTTGAGGTACCCGAATACAAATTTTCTGTGATATGCAAGCAGACACCCAGATCCCTCTGCACCGAAGCATTTTGATGTTTATGTGCATTTAGATAATTTGCCTTATTATTCGGCTGGCCAGCTTGAATATCCCGATATTTATCCACTTTAATTTTCATTGCTAAATGTTTGCCCATTCACCCAAATTATCCATACAGTTTTTAAATCTCTTGCATCATCATTCCGAAGTAATTTTCCACAAATGTTAGTGTCATCTGAAAATGTAGCTGTAGTATTTTCTATCCGGTCAACCGAGTAATAATATCGATCACAAATGGTTGAGGCATGAGAACTAAAATCTATGCCAACCCAACAAATTGCATTTTCCAAAAGAAAATGACACATTTAATTCATCTGATTGCATTTTGTTGGTTAACCATTCCTCTATTCAAGCTAATAAATTACCCCTAAACACATGTTGTCTGATCTTACCATTTACTCTTTGGAGAAGCGACACGTCCAATGCCTTCTGGAAGACCAGATATATTCCATCTCTAGGATTCCCACTATCCACCTTGTTTATCAGATCTTTAAATAATTCAAGAAAACACTTCAAACTTGATTTGTCCTTTGTAAAACCATGTTGACTCCGATGGTTGGTGGTTTAAGTTTGCAAATGTCCTCAACAATGGAGTCTAATAATTTCCCTTAAATTACAATAGATTATTGTTACATTTTACTCCATAATGTATTCCGTTATTATAAGTTCTTCCCTTTCGAAAACCTTCACGTTTTCTTTGAAATCCTGTTTAATGGGCAATAGGTTTTAAGAGATCTGCTCCAATTGCTGTGTCAGAGGCATGTATGGCTGAATGGACTCATTATCCTGCTGGTGTACAAAATCGATGGGATGAAGTCTTTCGAGTGTTCCCATGTTGTCATCTCCAAGGCCAGAATGGCCTCCTCCTTTTGATGCGTTAGAGGGGTGGAGGATTATGGAATCTTCGCGTTGCTGTGTAACATTTTGAGGGGCTGATGGGTCTTCTCATATTCATTCATAATAGGTGGAGATACTGAACGGTCTCCTCATGTATCACAGAGATGGGACTAAGGGAACGATTGGTTTTCTCTTGTTCCCATACAACAGACATGTGACTGAATTACCTCCTCCTTTCTCATGAAATAATTCTCAGACAATTTTTATCCTTCTCCAATTCCCTTGCAATAGGATCGCTGGGTCTGAATGGCCTCCTTTTATCCCAGTGTTACAATCTCCAGTCACTGTGTGACCGTTTCCAGTTCCTATGTTACAGTTTTGAGGAGGCTGAATGGACTGATCCTGTTGCTGTGTAACAGGATCCTGGTGTCGCATGGCCTACTCTGGATCCAGTGTTTTAGATTCGAGCGGCTGGTTTGCCTCCTCCTGTAAATATACATCATGCTCCAGGGGCTGAATCGCCTCATCGTATTCTGGTATAACAGGGTCAAAGGCTGGAATATCCTTCTGTTGTTCCTGTGTAACAGGCTGGAGAACGGAATTGATTCCTCCACTATCTGTGTAATTCGCTTCAGTTGTTGACTCCTTCCTGTCATCTATGTTGAAATAAGATCTTCTTTCATTTTTGTAAACTCCAATGGCTCTTGGATCAACCTGATCATCCTTTCGTTATAAGCTAGCACCTTCATTACAGAAATCAGTTGGGGGACCATCTCTCTGCTGCTTCCAATATAACAACATCCTTTCTTCATTGCAGAGATTAAATCTGTACACACTACTCCAGATGTGATATCACTAAGATCCTGCACAGCAGCAGCAATGCTTTACCACCCTGCTGTAAGGTTCCCACCCAGGTTAGAGCAGTCTCAGCTCTCTGGGTAAATACAGAGCATTGTTGAATGATCATTGTCCTTCTCTACTCCACTAGCATAATGGGAAATCTGGAGAAAATATGACAATGATGCTTAAGAAGAACATAAATGATGTGGCGAGATGATCTCTACCATTAATCTTCCCAATGTCCACGTCCCTCAGATTCTACAGAATCTTGTTATGTGGAGCGTAAAAACAGCAAGGAAAGGAAACATTGATGGGAGTTATATATCAAAGTGAAAGCTGCAATACGAATGTTGGGCAGGTTATACAATAGGAAATGAGATATACACATTTTTGGGTACTGCAGTAATAATGTCCTGTTTACATTATATCTAAACTGTGTTAACCCAACTGAATGCTAATGCCGGGAAAAATGGATTTCATGAGAATGTGTTGGATCGCTGGACTTAACATTTTGTCGAGCACTGAGCTAGAGATCAGGTTATTTAGGAATTGATGTTGGATGATCAGAAAAGCTAATTGATATCTTTGCTGTAAATGACCTTTTGGGAACAGTGAACACAATACATTGGTTTTCTTTTATGCTGTTTGAGTATACGATAGTTTTTGTTTTATTTGAAGTAACCGTTATAAATCTGATTCATGCAAGCCCTGAAGGTGTGAGGAGAAATTGGGCACTGCAGCTGCTGTAGATCAGTGGCGCTGGAAAAGCACAGTCAGACAGCGTACTAGGAGCAGGAGCATTGTCATTTCGGGCACAACCCTTTATCAGGAATGAGGCTTCTGGGTCAAGGAAGCTGAGAGATAAATGTGAAGGGGCTGTGGCAGGAGGCAGGTAGCTAGGAATGCGATAGGTAGATGAAGGTGGTGGTGAAAGTTTTAGGTGATGAAAGGAGACAGAACTCCTCATCTACTGCATCCTTTAAACTCAATGTGGTCTTCTCTACATTGGCGAGACATACGTGGATCATTTCAGAGAACATTGCTGGAACAGCCACATTGACCAACTCCGCCACCTTGTGGTTGAAAACCTTACTTCTCCTTTCCACTCTGCCAAGGACATGAGAGTCCTAGGCCTCCTCCATCGCCAAACCCTAACCACCCGAATCATGGATGAAGAAAGGTTCCTCTTCTGCCTTGGGAGCTTCCAACCACAGGGGATTAATGTAGATTTCACCAGTTTCCCAATTTCCCGTAACTCCACCTTATCCCAGTCCAATATTCCAACTCAGCACACTCCCCCTTTTGAACGTTTCTATGTGTTCATCTTCCTTCCAATCAATCTGGTCCACCCTCCTCTCCGACCTAACCCTTTCAGCCTCACCTTTAACTACCTATTTGGTCAAAGGAAGCAGCTTAGAAAAATGCCAAGTGTTGTAGTAAGCCAGTGGATTCGGAGAAATGTAGGACTCAGCAACAGATTACAAAGAAACTGAGAAGGAAATCAAAAAGCGAAACAGCATGCAAACAAAAGAAAAACATAAAGACTGCTAAAAAAAAATAAAGACTGCTAATAAAAGTACATCAGTGTATGAAACAAAAGTAAAAACAAGGTCAAATGTGGAACAGTAGGTGTGCGGACAGGGTAATTTATTGAAGAGAACTGAGAAATCACAGGGGAAAGAAACAGTTTATTTGTGTCTATCTTCAAGGTAGAATATCCAGAAATTCTTCCAGAAATACCAAGTGACCATGGGACTTGTGTAAGTAAAGTCTAAGATCATTCTTATCAGTGATGAGGTCATCTTTGAAAAGAAAGCTGGATTGAGTATTTATAAATCTGACAGATCAGATGTACTTCATACAAGAATTTCAGAGGAAGCAGCAATGGACGTATTGATTGCATCTCAGATTTTCATGTTATTTTCCAATACATTCCGGAAAGATATTTAGCCAATCTGGATATGGCAAAAGTTATAAATATTATCCAACACTTTATGAAAGGATGAAGATGGAGAGTGGTGGACTACAGATCAGTTAACTTGTAATCCGCGGTCGGGTGTCTCTTGGGCTGAATTACAAAGAACGTGTTACTGGATATATGGAAGTTAATGGGAAAACTGGGGAGGATGATAATGCATCGATGAAACGAAAACCAGAAGTGGCAGACATTTTTTGGAATGGTTTGAAGATGATTCTTGTGGACCTAGGCAACGAGGAGCTAATGGATAACGTATCGTTGGATATTCAGGAGGATTTTTGAAAAAAACTCACCCACTAACATCATAAGAAAAGTTAAAGTGAAATGAATTGGAAAGAACGCATGCAAGTAGGAAACGAAAAATTAGGTTTGCATTCATGTGTATGTAACTGCAATATAGAAGCTGTCGTGCACCAGCTGCATATAGTGTTGCTGAGACTAAACTTAGAGTATTGTGTACCGTTTGGAGTCCCAATCAAAGATAGAATATACTGACAACAGAGCAACTGCAAAAGGTATTTTCCAGACTAATCCCTAAAATGGCAAGATTCTCTGATGGGAAACTCAGCCTGTGATCTCGAGTTTCAAAAGATGAGAGGTGATTACAGTGAAACTTAGAAACATAGAGGGGACTGAATAACAGAGGGACATGGAGAAGTGCAAGTAGGCGAGATTAGGGAGAATCCCACGGTATTCTACACGGACAAGTAGAACCGAATAATCAGCAAACAGTTAGTGTCCATTAGAAACCAAAGTGGCAACCTGTGTGTCAAGCTGGAGAACATTGATGGATTGTTACATGTAAACATCACAGCCGTTTTACTTGGGAGAAGGAGGATGCAGGTACAGAATTCGAGAAGATGGACTGGAAAGCTCTTGAAGAGATTGATGTAAAATACGAGCAGGGGTTTGAGACTTTGTCTGGTATAAAATTGGACCAATCCGCAAGTCTGGATACAGTTGGAGTCAAGGGAGGAAATTTTAATTGGAATCTGACCACAGGGGAGGTGCCAGAGGACTGGAGAGCAGCTAATATGATTCCACTTCACAGTAAGGGTGGTAGAGATTTGCCAATTTAAGTATGGAAGAGCGAGTATTAGATCACTGTTCGGGAAACTACTGGAGAAAATAGAGAAGGAGAAAATCGAACTCCAATCATACTCACAAGGTTTGATCAGGGATAATCATCATGACTTTATCAGAGTGAAGTCACATCTAATGAATTTGATTGAATTAGTTTGAGGAGGTCGCTTATTTAGTTTTGCAACAAGGCCTTTGACAAAGTTCCACATGGGAAATTGAATAAAAAGTAAAATCTCACAGTAATTGACGATAACTTGAAAAGTTACAACGAAAATTGTCTTAGTGTCAGGAGGCAGAAGGTGGTGGGATAAGACTGTTTTTGTGACTGGAGACCAGTATCCCCTTGTGTACCACAGGGATCAGTGCTGTGTCCCTTATTGTTTGTAGCATTCATAAATGGTATAGGTGTGAATCTGGATGGGGGGTGGGTGGAGGGGTGGGAGTTGTGTTAAGTAAGTTTGTGTTTGACACAATGATTTGCCGGGTGGTTGGCAGTGAGGAGAAAGTTCTGATTTTACAGGAAAATACAAGTGGAATGATCAGATGGGCAGATCAATGGCAGATGGAATGTGATCCTGATAAATATGAGGTGATGTACTTTGGAAGGAGGAACCAGACATGGGGTGTGCACAATAATTGGCAGCACTCTAGGAAGCTCACAGGGTGTTTCTCCACACATCCCTGAATGTGACTGAACAGGGTAATGGACTAGTTAAGAATTGAACCTTGGGTGGACCGTTTATTAATCAGGGAGTAGATTATAAGTGCTATACAGGGCTTGGTTTAGTCCATAATTGAGTACTGTATGTCGTTCTGGGAGCCACATTACAGGAAGGATGTGATTGTACTGGAGGGATTGCAGAGGAGATTTACCAGGATGTTCCCTGGGATGGAGCGTATCAGCTATGGAGAAAGGTAGGATAAGCTCGGGTTGTTTATTTTGGACAGAGAGGCTGAGGGGGATGTGATTCACAAGGATAAGTTAACAAGGGGCATGGACAGGGTGGATAGACAGCAGCTGATCCCTTTAGACAGAGGATCAAGAACAAGGGAGCACACTTTTAAAGTGAAGGGTCTGAGGTTCAGCGAGGATTTAAAGATTACATTTTCTTCACGCAGAGTGTGTTGAGGACTGGAATGTACTTCCTGAGAGGGGAGTTATCAGGGCTAACCTATCAACCGTTAAAAGTACTTGGACGAGCACTTGAAAGTTTCATAACATTCCAGGCTATGGGCCTGGCGTTGGAAAGTGGGACAAATATAGATCGTATATTTCTGTTTGTACAGAGACTAAGCTCCTGTGAGTGTATGATGTGGAGCTGAGCAGCTTAAGACAGGAACTCATGGGTTTCTGAAGATAATGTTCACATAGGTTATAAGAGTGAACTGTTATAGCTTGTCCAATTATATCAATGTGAGAAGTATGAAAAAACAGTGCAGGTTTTTTGCAGTTTGAAACCAGAGAATGGAGAATGGGAAACAGGGAAATGGCAAAACTATGATTCCATTACTTCAGTTCTGTCTTCACAGAACTTTCTGACAATACCAGGAAAACCAATTCTGGTGTGAGAAAATGATATAGTACATAGAACATAGAACATAGTAAGTAAATGGTTTAGGAGAAATTATTGGGACCTAAAGTAATGGTCATAGACAACACTAACATAGATTTATGAAATGGGAATTATGTTTGAGAAACAGATTGGGAGACAGATGAAAGAGAAGCAATGGATGTAAAACACGTGGATTTTCAGAAACATGTTGATAAAGCTCCCAGCCTAGTTTGCAAAATCAAATCTTTGTGGATTGGGGCGAATATATGGACATGTTTCGAGAATGGGACAGCTGGCAGGAAACAATGAATAGAAATATACAGACACGTGAAGCAACAGCCTGACATTGTCTGTAAGGTATGATTCTGTGAGCATGAATATGTCCCAGACACCTCATCACCTTCCCCAGATATCTCCTGTTTCACCAGCAGGACGGACAAAGCAGAAGTGGCGGCACATTGGGATACAGTTGGAAAGGAATTGCTTTGGAAGTCCTCAACAGTGACTCTGTATCCCATGAAGTCTCATGGCGTCAGTTTACACATGGGAAAGGAAACCTCCTGCTGATTACCATGTACCAGGCCTCTTTCAACTGATGAATCAGTACTCCTCCATGCTGACCAACACTTGGAGGAATCACTGAGGGTGGCAGAGGCACAAAATGTACTCTGGGTTGAGGATGTCAATGTCCCCAAAAAGAGTGGTTCAACAGCAGCATTACTGATTGAGCTGGTTGGGTCCTAAAGGATATAACTTCTCGACTTGGTCTGCGGCAGGTGGTGAAGGAAGCAACAAGAGGGAAAAGCCATATTTGACCACAGCCGTAATAATCTGTCAGTTAAATAAGTATCGGTCCATGACAGTATCGGGTAAGAGTGACCACCACATAGTGATTGTGGAGATAAAGTCACACCTGCACATTGAGAATTAACTCCACCATTTTGGGTGGTACGATCACGGTGCTAAATAGGGCAGACTTCGAACATATCTAGCAGCTCAAATCTGGGTTTCCATAAGGTGTTGTGGGTCATCAATAGCAGCAGAACTGTATTCCAGCACAACCTCATGGCCTGGCATATCCTCCTCACAACAATTACCATCAAGCCAGAGGATCAACCTTGATTCAATGGATGTGCAAGAGGGGCAGGAGCAGCACCGAGCATACCTAAAAATGAGACATCAGCCTGCTGAAGTCACCAAACAGCACTATTTGTGCGCCAGACACATAAGCAGTAAGTGACAGACAGAGCTAAGTGATCCCACAAGCAACGGATCAGATCAAAGCTCTGCAGTCTTTCTACTTCTAGTTGAGAATAGTTATGGACAATTAAACAAGTCATTGGAGGATGAGATTCCACAAGTATCCCCATTACTAATAATGGAAAAGCCCAGCACTTTAGTGTATCAGATAAGGCTGATCCATTCGCAACAATCTTCAGTCAGAAGTGCTGAGTGGATGATCCATCTCAGCTGCCTCCAGTGGTCGTCAGCAATTCAGTTACCAGTCATCAAGCAATTTGATTCACTCCACGCGATATCCAGAATCAGTTGGAGACACTGGATACTCCAGAGGGTACATACTCTGACAACATTGTGGCAATAGTAGTGAAAAGTTGTTCTCCAGACCTTGTCACTGCCCTCACCTAGCTGCTCCAATACCGTTACAACAATTACATTTCCCCGATTACGTGGAAAATTAACCAAGTATCTCCTAGATATAAATAGTAGAACAAATCCAATTACCACCCCATCAGTCTACTTTCGATCACCAGTAAAGTGATGGAAGGTGTCAGTGCTTTCAAGCAGCACCTGCTCAGCAATACCCTGGTCAATGACGCCCAGATTGGGCTCCACCAGGGCCACTCAGTTCCTGACCTCATTACCTTGGTTAAACATGGACAAAAGAGCTGAATTCCAGGGGTGGGTTGAGAGTGACAGTCCTTTAAAACAAGGCTGCCTGAGACAAAGTGTGGCATCAAGGGGCGTAAACAAAACTTGAATCAATGGGCATCAGGGGCAAACTCCCCGCTGTTTAGAATCAGACCTGACACGTAGGAAGATGGTCATGGTTGATAAAGGTCAGTCAACTCAGCTCCAGGACAAGTCTGTAGGAGTCCCTCGGGCAGTGGTCGAGGCCCAAATATCTTCAGGGCTGCGTGATCAATGACCTGGCCTCTATTCTAAGGTAATAAGTGGGGATGTTTGCCAATCATTGCACAATATTCAGAAACATTTGTGGTTCTTCAGATACTGAAGGAGTCCATGCCCAAATGCAACAAGATCTGGACAGTATCCAGGCTGAGAAGTGGCAAGTAATATTCATGTCACACAAATGCCAGCCCCTGACCATCACCACTAAAATGCAATCAAACACTGCCCCTTGGCATTCAATGGTGTTACCATCAGTGAATCCACAGTGGACTGCAGCGGTTCAACAACGCAGCTCACCATCACCTTCTCAAGGGGCAACCAGGGGCAAGCAATAAATGCTGGCCCAGCCAGTCACACCCAGATTCACGAAATAAATAAATTGAAAAACCAGATTTTTTTTAACAGAGGAAGGTTGCTGAGGTATCACAGGGAACGGTGCTCGAGTCCCAGCTGTTCACAATATCCATTAAACATTTGGTTGCTGGAATCAAATACAATATATCCCAACCTGCTGATAGAACTAAAGGATGTTGGATTGCGAGTGGGTGAGGAGGTTGCAAAAAAGCTTCTAGGTGACTAAGGCAAGTGGAGTGAATTGGCAAATATGTGGCAGATGGAGAGCAATGTGGGTAGAGGTGACGGTGTGCCCTTTGGTGGGAACTAGAGATTGGCAGCTTTTAATTTGAAAAGGGATTATTTGAAACATGTTGATCTAAAAAGCGACGTATGCGCCTTTTTGTTGTTTCCTTCTGCGTGGCCCTCCGAGGTCCCTGACGGGCAGTGAGTTCTGAAGCCAGAAGTCAATACTGGGAATGGCATTCACACTCTGCCCAGTGTACATAGACCCGCCAAGTGGGGAGCTGTAACATTGCAAAGGATCTGGATCTCCCTGTGCACCAGTCAGTGAAAGCAATATTGTAGGAAAGAAAGCAGTTAGGAAGATAAATGATGTGCTGACCTTAATTACAGGGGGATTTGAATCCAGGAGTAAGCGTGTCTTACAGCAGCTGTACAGGGCCTTGGTGACTCCCCATCTCAAACATTGTGCAATATTGTGTGCAGGTTTGGTCTCTGTACCTAACAAAGGACAAACCTGACATTGAGGGAGAGCCGTGAAGGATGACCGGACCGATCTATGTGATGACAGACTTGTTGTGAGAGCAGAGTTTGGGGCGACTGGGCCTGCATTCCATGGGGTTTAGGAAAATTGGTGGAGATCTCAGTGAGATATATAAAGCTCTGACAGGGTGAGACAGATTGGAAGCATGGATAATAATTCTCCAAGCTCTGGTGTCTAAAACAAGGGGTCACAGTATTAGGTACAGACAGACCATTCTGCAATGAGATGACAATAAATGTCTGCACTCAGCGACTGGTGAACCTGGGGAATGCGCTCGAACCCGGAAGCCAAGACACTGAATATAAATACGGACTTATAGACAGTAAAGGAACGGTGGGAGAGAAGGAGAACGATATGGAAATAAACGGCCAGGTACCATTATATTGAATTGGGTAGCAAACTCAACAGACGAAATGGACTACTGCACTTCCTACTTTATAGCTTCCCACGGTTAATCACATTAAGGGATGTGATCAGTGTGTGGGAAAAGTGAATTGAGGAGATGTTTGAACATGAACTGGAATGGAAAAGGCTTAGTGTGTTGTATGGCCTACTCCATTTCCGATGTTTCTGTGTAGTCTGTAAATGTTGTCACAAGCTCTCAGATGTTAGGAAGGAGGTCTCTGCAGGGTCAACAAGACTGTGTTTCTCATTCCCTTTTCCGATACTGAGTCTGGGGCCGGGTGTTCTGTCTGGTTTTATCATTTAGACCTCGGAACAGTTTGATACAATAGAATGTCTTGTTTGGTGGATTCAGAGACCATTGAAAAGTTTATCAGATGTCTGTGTGTCTGCAGTCACGTTTAGGCCAGACCAGGAAAGCACGGGAGATTCACTTTCTGAAAGTACATTTGTGAAGCAAATTGGTGTGTACAATCGACATTGGCTTGAAGGTCACTACTTACGGACACCAGATTTTGCATCTTAATATTTTGTCAATAGTGTTTAACTTACACCAGCTGCCAGAGCATTAGCCTGGTCTGGATTAGTAATCCAGTGACCTTTCCACAGCATGCACCATCTCTACATGGGGACCTATCTGAAATCATACTGAGCAGGTTACTTCTGTGCTGTTTGATAACTCTGTCAAAAAGAACTCCCACTAATTTGACTGTCGTGGTGGGACTGAGGGGGAGGTAACTGGTCAGATTGTATTTATAATCCTCTTAGGAACTAGATATAGTTGAGTAATTTTCCACATTACCAGGGAGATGTCAGAGTTGGAGCTGGAATGAAAGAGCTTCCCCAGGGACACGGCTTGTTGTACAGCACAAGTCTTCAGTCCTATTACAGGAATGGGGTCAGGGACCATTGCCTTTTTCGTACGCACTGTGTTCAGCTGTTTCTTCATGTCACATACAGCAAATCGAATTGGTTTAAGACTGGCATCTGTGATTCTGTGGGCATCATGGCGAAGGTGAGGTGGATCATCAACTCAACACTTGTGGCTGAGGGTGGTGCAGAATACTACATCCTGGTCTTTTACACTGATGTGCAGAGCTGTTTGATTACTGAGGATGTGGATATTTGTGGATCCCTTTGCTCCAGTCATTTGTTTAATCATTCATCACCATTTATGACAGAATGTGACAGGATTGTGGTGATTCGATCAGATCTGTTTGTCAAGTGTGGTAGGTTTAATGGGTTCGCGTCAGGTTTAGGTTCACGTGGTTCTGACCCAGTCATGTTCACCCACTGTCATTACTGAAACATAGATCGTATTGATGGTAATGGCAGACTGGGGAGATTATTCGAGGCTAAACGTTACAGGTTGTGGTTGAATGTTGTTCTGCTTCTCCTGCTGCTGTAGTCTACAGCACTACATAAATACGCAGTTTTGAGCTGCAACATCTGCAATTCAATTCTGTTGTCTGTCCCTAAGTTCACATCGAGACCCATTCACCCATCGGTCATGTACTCAGTGACCTATTAGTTTTTGATGTGGTAACACTTCCATTTTCATACGCTCATTCTGCTGATGGTCTCTCCCCAGGTCATGCTTTCAATCTGACACATTCTCCAAATCCAATTCACTGATTTTAATTCAACTGTTTAATTCACCTGAATTTTTTCCTTGAGTAACATCATCTTCAATGTTGAAAGTGAATGCGTTTCCTCGGTTTCTCTCCCCGACCATGATTAAGAGCTCTGCAGTGTCAGTGATGCCAGACTTATGTAGTTTCAGAGCCAATGAATTTTCTGGATTCCCAATCATCTTCACCACATTGTATGTTTCATCTTTTCGTTTGATTCCTTATTACTCATGGTTGCCTTGCCCTGCCATGAGTATGTTTCATCTCCTGTGGGATGAATTCCTAATATCCTCGGAAATATCCCCAGAAATTCCTGCTTTTGCTGCTCCATGGTCTGCCCTCCTCGGCTCCACTTCCAATTAACTCTGGTCAGCTCCTCCCGAATGTCTTTGTACTTATGTTACTCAATTATAATCACATTAAGCAAGAAGAGAGCAATAGATATAAACGAAAGAAGGAGCTTTGAGAGAAGAGACGCAAAGAATAATTGGTAAATTTCTTAACTAGATACAAAGAGAAAAAGAGCGAGAAAACATAGTTGAGGTAAAGTGAAAAATGAGAAAAATGAAAAATGAGATCATCGAAAGAAGTAGATGTACATTTCTCAATGTTTTGGCAATCTCTGTGTGCTGTGGTCCTTTGTACAGTGCATGTCCAACAGAGTAACGTGTTCAAATGCTGGCTCTGATGCCAGAATTTTAATCTCCAATAATATGACAGACACTAGTTTTGGAAAGAACCCAACAGGACAATATATTGAAGGCCCGGTAGAAAGGGGATTAACTGAAATAAGTTGGGACACCAGAAGCAAGAATTTATTACACACATCCTGACAAGAATGAGAGATTAGAGTAGAGAATTCCAGAAAAGGGGGGAACATTGAGAGAAGGGGAAACATATCACTTTAGATGAGAATCAAATGATGTTTTAATGTTTTACAAATTTTATACATCATACGCATCATTTTTCGTTAACTGTCTCCGCTGTTCATTTAGAATGGGTTGTGCACGTATGAAAAATGTTACATATGTGCACAAACATATTGATTAAACAGTGTATATAAAATCATTTTTCCGCCATTGAAATGGTCCTGTTGTCGTGTTACCAGGATACGTGAACACCAACTGGCCACCAAAAGACATGACCCACTATCACTATGTTCCATACATACAGACAAAGAAGGGCACCACTTTGACTGGGACAACACACACACATGCTAAGACATGCAAGGACGTTCTCAGAGGAATGGCATTCTGACCAGAGGTCCATCAATAAACACACCAATTTAGATCCTATCTACCTTCTCTCGGCCCCCTTCCCCCTCCCTTACCCCACTCCCCACTTTCCTGATGAAGAATTTATGCCTGAAACGTCAACTCTTCTGCCCCTCGGGTGCTGCATGGTTTGCTATGCTTTTCCAGCCCCACACTTTTCAACTCTCATCTCCAGCATCTGCAGCCCTCACTTTCTCTCGGCCTCTAATCGTGAGAGATGAAAGTATTTTCAATCTTTCTGACATATTAATCAAGATCGTGAAAATTTGTGGAATGGGGTTAGAAATTAAGCATTCTCTTGTGTAACATCAGGTTGGAATGCCAAATCAAGGTTGGGGAAGTAACAGTGACAGTGAGTAACAGAGTATCAGTTCCAGGAATACAGTATGTTCTTGTGAACGATTTAACAGGATCCAAGGTGCGAGTGGCACCCCTTGTGTTGGAGAAGGCAAAAGGAAAACTAGGGAATTGGGGAGTTAAAAGAAAAATACCCAGGATTTTTTCCAGAGTGTATAGTAACAGGATTCCACTGTCATAAGTTACAGCAGGAAGGAAAACCGAAATAAAAAGCCAAAGGAGTTGATGCTCAGTGAACTGACACCCTGTTTGATGTCACGGTGCAGGAAAAACTTGAACAGGCAGAGGATCAGGCAGAGGTGTTTAGTCCTGAAAGGCTTATGGACTTACAACAGATATGTATACACACACACATACACATACACATGCACACACACAGAAAAGGTATCAAAATATATTGTCGAACGTTATTAACTTAAAGATAGAATGCTAAAATTAAAATGGAGACTCCGATAGCTTAGTGCAGAAGGGAAATGGGCCGAAGTGCACCAGATTGTTTTAGAGGTAGCGTACAGTGTTACGGATATCACATAAACTAACTGCAGGGGGCTCACCTAGGTGTACAGAAGACTCAGGCTAAGGTACAGAGGCATTTCTAGTGGCCTGGAATGCACACGGACGTGGTTATTATTTGTTGCACATGTCAAACATTCTAAATGGTAGGTAAGTCACAGGCAGTACTAAAGCCAGCACGTTTGTTACCAATTCCTGAATTCAAAGAACATTTCACGTGGGTTATGATTAGTTGTGTAGCTCCCTAACTAAAATAAAAGTGGAAACCAATATTTGCTAGCCATAATGGATGTGTCTACCAGATTTCCAGGGGCAATTCTATTATGGAGTGTTATGGTAAAAAGGAAGGTGGAGGAATTGGCAGCTTTCTTTACTTGCTGTGGACTGCCCAGAGAGATTCAGTCAGACCAAGGGTCTCATTTTACCGCTCAGCTGTTTAAGGAAGTCATGGATAGTTTAGGCATACAGCACTTTAAATCAAGGGCGTCCCATCCTGAATCCCAAGGAGCCTTGGAAAGTTAACATCAGACGCTGAAGACCATATTAACAGTGTACTCTCAGGATTCCTGAATGATTGGAATGAAGGTGTCTCATTAAATTGTTTGCCGTTAGACAAAGATTATTTGCCCCAAATAAATCTACTCAGTTTACTTCCTTTGAGTTAATATTTGTACATGAAGTGAGAGGTCCTTTGGAATTAATTGAATATAAATTGACAGGACCGAAGTCAAAGATCTCACACTCGGATTATGTATGTGAGGTGAGGGAGAGATTAGATGGAGTAGGTGAGTTAGCTAAACAGCACCTGAAGGGCTCAATATAGAATGAAGCACGTGGCAGATAAAAACCCTGAAATTTTGACGATATCCTTTGGGGATGACGTATTAGTATTGCCACCAGTGATAGGAATTCCCTTCAAAGCCAGGTTTAATGACTCAGGAACAGAGTTATGATCAGATGAACAAATTGTGTAGTTTATCTGTATGATGTAATGTTCTTTAGCAAGTGATTGAAAGCTCACATGTTACAGTTGGCAGAGCATGTTGAACGATTACAAGAAGCAAACCTGGTAATAAACATAATGAAAACCGAATTCGCGAAGGCAGAGGTGACGTTCTTGGGACCTTACATTGGCCATGGAATGTTGACCCCATGGAACACAAAGACGAAGGGCTTTGAGGAATTTCCACGACCATCCT